>NC_041388.1:665621479-665963005 GCF_002162155.2 Triticum dicoccoides | reverse complement strand
ACTGCGGCGGTTGCGGCGGCGAGAGGCGGGGAGGAGAGGGGCGGCGGTGATGCGAAAAGGAGAGGGGGGTCCCGGGCGGCAGCTTTATAGGAGGGGAGGCGAGGGCGGCTTGGGCGAGGGGCAAAGGAGGCGGCGGTGGCGGCGCGGCGCCGGACTCCGGGAGGAGTCCCGGTCGGGGACGACGGGCGAGGCGGCACGGAGCTGGGCCTTGGCCTGGCTGGGTGCTGGGCCGGCCCAGTCAGCGAGGGGAATTAAAAAAAAACATTTTCCCGACAATTTAAATAATAAAACAAATTAAATGAAAATATTATATAGGCATATAATATATCAAAATTTTTAGGAAAAGATTTTCTACGACATGAACATTATTCTAGCATTAAATAAAATACACACCAAATCTAATAATTCAAAGAGTGCTACTGGTCTAATAGAATCCAACAAAAAAATCATTTAAAAAAATTCCAAAATGATTTCAAATAAATTTTTCTCCAATTTTCTATTGTAGGGAATCATGTTACCCAAATTTCCATGTATTTTATTTTTGGAGAAAAATAATTTGAATAAAACTTAAATAAATCCAAATTGAAAATAAATTCAAAAGAACTTTGAGTTTAAATCTTTGAACTCCCAACTCATATTTCATATAATTTGAAGAAGTCATTTTATCTTCTCTCGTGAAAATCATTGAGTTGCATAAAGTTTCAGAATTGAAAATATTTTCAAATGAAATTCAAATATTTTCAACAACCCTTGTCATTTAAATAAATGGAAGAAGTCATGTCATCTTCTCTCCAGGATTTCGTGATGAAAAAAGTATTTGAATTCACGGAGCGCAAAATGCAAAAATGAAAGTTTGGGAAAGTCCTTTTATTCCCTCTCATTTAACTTTCAAAAAGTTTCGAATTTCACTCACTTTCAGACAATCAATCAAACAATCAATCAAATCTATCTATTTATTATAACATTCCAAAATTTAGAATTTTGGGATGTTACACTAAATATGCCGCGTCGAAGCCGCTGATTCTCCTTAGTAGAGTCCGACAGCTGGCCACGAACATCTTTAAGTTCAACGTCCATCTTGGTGTTGGCATCCTGAAGATCATTCTTCTCCCGCCTCACCCTTGTCAGCATACTCTCACCGGCCTTTAGCCGACGTAAGAGTTGTTGCCTCTCCGGATCCAGTCCGGCGCCATCTGCAATATGATTTGTCAGATTTACACCCACGCCGCACTTCGCAAAATACTAATCTTTCGAAGTGTATCTTACCAGAGGGGGTCTCTTTGGGCTCCCCTGCCGCGGCTAGTGTGGCCTCCAGTTGGGCTTTGCACTCTTCCAGCTCCTGGGACAGTACGATATTCTTCTCTGTAAGAACCTGCATAACAAATGATCCTTAAATCAGTTACTCTAACTGTTTCAAGTCTCGGGGGCTACTGGTATATATATATTTGCCAAAATTTTCTTACCCATATGTCTTTTACATATTGCTCCGTGGCTCTGGCTAAACCATTTTGAGCGGCACGGAGGTACGCATCTCCCGAATTGAAGGCATCTAATGCCTCTTGGGAGAAACAAGCGTCGTGAAGAACTGTCCGGCGACGCCTGTGGTTCATGGCACTCTCCACCTCGGAATTGGTGGCAGACAGCCTGTCCGCATCCTCTGTCGGAGGAGCGTCCGGTGCGCGCCTTGTGTTCGCTTCCGCTTCCGGGCCAGGCGTTGGAGCCTGGCTGGTGGAGGCGCGATTGGCAACCTCTCCGGATATAGTCCGGCGAGGTCTCTTCGTCCTGAAGATAGCACGAACGTTAATATGCCCTGAAGGAATAACACCAGGGAAAAAGAGGGTGCACTATACCTTTGCGCCGGTGTCTCAGTCCAGACTACATTCCTTTTTACCCTACGGGGACCTGCGGCCCCTCGTTGGCTAGACGCCGCAGGTTCGGCCTCCCGCCTCGGAAACCTCCCCTACAAAACACGGTCGTTGTCAGGAAAACTGAAATGCGTGAGAATGGATTCCTTCTCAAGGGGATGAGACTCCGCTCTCTGTTACCTGGGAGGCCGGGATTAACCCTAGGTAATCAGCCGTAATGGCCACCAAGGTATTGTCCTTGCTTAGCTGATGAAACACCCCGTCAATCAGCTCCACCGATATGTCCGGATCCTCTTCGGAGTCCGGATCGAGGGACCGTTCTGGATCCTCGGGCTGTGGGGGACGGCTGTTTATATCCTTTACTTCCTGATGCAGTTCCTACGTTAAAATCGTTAGACTACATATTTAATCATGGGAATATAAAACGGATAGGTAAGCACAATTGTCCACTTACCCAACTCGGAGGGTTGTACATAGTAAATCCGCCCCGCGGGTTGACGCGGACGAATTCCTCCTCTTCTCCCTTATACAAAGAGGATAAGGTCTTTACTAGAGCGGCAGCTGAGGCTGGCCCCTTACGACCGTAACGGGTGGCGTCATCCTCCCCGTTAAAATCCCACATGGGGTGGCCTCTATATTGAAGCGGTTGCACCCCCCGCATAATGCATGCGGCCATGACTCCAATCATGGTTAGTCCGGAATGAGCCAATAGTCTTATCCGACCCATTAGGTGAAGGACGTCCCTGTCGCCTTCTCTCTGAGAGCTCCGCGGATGCCAGCTTAGGCGTTTCTTTAAGGGAGCATTGTTGAATTCGGGGAGGCCGACCCGGATAGGATCCGTCAGAGGGACATCATCCATATAAAACCATTCCGAAGGCCAGTCCTCGGACGCCTTCTTTGGGGTTCCGGATAGATATCCGGTCCCGGCGATATGCCACACTTCGGCTCCGCCCACTTGATATATAGACCCCTCTTGAGGGCGGGGCACCAAGCAGAATAACCTCTTCCACAGCGCGAAATGAGCCTCAACACCCAAGAATAGCTCGCAAAGGGCGACGAAGCCCGCGATATGCAATATAGAGGCGGGCGTGAGATTGTGCAACTGGAGGCTGTAGAACTCCAGAAGCCCACGGAGAAATGGATGAATTGGAAATCCAAGTCCTCTTATTAGATAAGGGACGAGGCACACCCGCTCTCCTTTAGAGGGATTGGGGGTGCTCTCCGCTTGCTCTCCACCATTATAGGTGGCGAGTCCGGCTCGGACCGGGACTATATAGGCCTGGGGGAGAAATCCCTTGGCCAGAAGCGACACTAGCTCGCTGTGCGGGATGGAGCACCTCTCCCAGTCTCCAGGTTTAGGACTGGAAGGGCGAGAGGAGGAGTTGCGACGGCTGGCCATGTTGGAATGGACCTTTGCTGGAGGCGCTCTGATGATTACTCGCGGGGAGGAGAAGGTGTGGTTTGGATCTGAATCCCCATCCCATTAAATAGGCGGCTCGTTTACGCAGCTAGGGGTGTGAATGTAAAAACACCCCGACTTTTCGCATTCGTTTGACACGTGGAAGACGGCCATTATTGGGCGTGGAAGCCAAGGTGCGCTACATTACGAAAATCGGACATTATTCAGCAGGTACACGGAATTTGGAGAAGAACCCGCCTTGCAATGGCGAAGACAATCTGCGCGCCGGACTCGTCGTCATTGAAGCCTGGTTCGGGGGCTACTGAGGGAGTCCTGGATTAGGGGGTGTCCGAGTAGCCGGATTATACCTTCAGCCGGACTCCAGGACTATGAAGATACAAGATTGAAGACTTCGTCCCGTGTCCGGATGGGACTTTCCTTGGCGTGGAAGGCAAGCTTGGCGATGTGGATATTTAGATCTCCTACCATTATAACCGACTTTGTGTAACCCTAACCCTCTCCGGTGTCTATATAAACCGGAGGGTTTTAGTCCGTAGGACCAACTTCATCATACAACAATCATACCATAGGCTAGCTTCTAGGGTTTAGCCTCCTTGATCTCGTGGTAGATCTAGTCTTGTACTATCCATATCATCAATATTAATCAAGCAGGACGTAGGGTTTTACCTCCATTAAGAGGGCCCGAACCTGGGTAAAACATCGTGTTCCTTGCCTCATGTTACCATCCGGCCTAGACGCACAGTTCGGGACCCCCTACCCGAGATCCGCCGGTTTTGACACCGACAGTGTTTCTCCGGTATTCGGGAGTTGCATAATCTCATAGTCAGAGGAACATGTATAAGTCATGAAGAAAGCAGTAGCAATAAAACTGAATGATCATAGTGCTAAGCTAACGGATGGGTCTTGTCCATCACATCATTCTCTAATGATGTGATCCCATTCATCAAATGACAACACATGTCCATGGCTAGGAAACTTAACCATCTTTGATTAACGAGCTAGTCAAGTAGAGGCATACTAGGGACACTCTGTTTGTCTATGTATTCACACATGTATTAAGTTTCCGGTTAATACAATTCTAGCATTAATAATAAACATTTATCATGATATAAGGAAATAAATAATAACTTTATTATTGCCTTTAGGGCATACTTCCTTCAGTCTCCCACTTGCACTAGAGTCAATAATCTAGTTCACATCTTTATGTGATTAGTTCACATCTCCATGTGACTAATACCCAAAGGGTTTACTAGAGTCAATAATCTAGTTCACATCGCTATGTGATTAACACCCAAAGAGTGATCATGTTTTTCTTGTAAGAGAAGTTTAGCCTACGGGTCTGCAACATTCAGATCCGTATGTATTTCGCAAATTTCTATGTCTACAATGCTCTGCACGGAGCTACTCTAGCTAATTGCTCACACTTTCAATATGTATCTGGATCGAGACTTAGAGTCATCCAGATCGGTGTCAAAGTTTGCATCGATGTAACTCTTTACGACGAACTCTTTGTCACCTCCATAACCGAGGAACATTTTCTTATTCCACTAAGGATATTTTTGACTGCTGTCCAGTGATCCATTCCTGGATCACTATTGTACCCTCTTGCCAAACTTATGTGAGGTACACAGTAGGTCTAGTACACAGCATAGCATACTTTATAGAACCTATGACTGAGGCATAGGGAATGACTTTTCATTCTCTTTCTATTTTCTGCCATGCTCGGGTTTTGAGTCTTTACTCAACTTCACACCTTGCAACACAGGCAAGAACTCCTTATTTGACTGTTCCATTTTGAACTACTTCAAAATCTTGTCAAGGTATGTACTCATTGAAAATATATCAAGCGTCTTGATCTATCTCTATAGATCTTGATGCTCAATAGGTAAGTTGAGGGAGTCCTGGATTAGGGGGTGTCCGGATGGCTGGACTATACCTTCAGCCCGACTCCTGGACTATGAAGATACAAGATTGAAGACTTCGTCCCGTGTCCGGAAGGGACTTTCCTTGGCATGGAAGCCAAGCTTGGCGATACGGATATGCAGATCTCCTACCATTGTAACCGACTTTGTGTAGCTCTAACCCTCTCTGGTGTCTATATAAACCGGAGGGTTTTAGTCTGTAGGAAGACATACAAAACAACGATCATACCATAGGCTAGCTTCTAGGGTTTAGCCTCTCTGATCTCGTGGTAGATCTACTCTTGTACTACCCATATCATCAATATTAATCAAGCAGGACATAGGGTTTTACCTCCATCGAGAGGGCCCGAACCTGGGTAAAACTTCGTGTCCCTTGCCTCCTGTTACCATCCGGCCTAGACGCACAGTTCGGGACCCCCTACCCGAGATCCGCCGGTTTTGACACCGACATTGGTGCTTTCATTGAGAGTTCCTCTGTGTCGTCGCCATCAGGAAGGATGCCTCGCCCCGTCTTTAAATGCGGCACCGTTGCTAAGGGAGCTTTGGCTGTCGGCCAAACCCTCCGGCTAGGTGGTTTTCTTATGACCGCCGGTTCGGCTTCTGTGCCGACGATGACCTCTCGAGCCATCGGAAACAATCTTCATGTCAGCTCGGAACTCGCCGAGCAGTTAGATCCAATGGAGCTCTCCTCCATAAACGAGCTCTTGGATCGCTTCACCGCCCTGGGAGTCGCTACGGATTATGACCAGATTGGGCCTAAACCCAATCTGAGAGAGATTAACTCTCCCCAACTCACCCATCACGTTGCCGTGGTAGAGGGACAATGCGGCGACCCTTCATCTATCTTAAGGACTCGCTATGTCCGGATTCCCGATCCCTCCAAGCCGGATACCCACAGAGGGGAGGATATCACTCAAGACCTGAACTTAGAGTCAGGCGACGGGCTGGATTCATTGGACAACATCCAGGAATCCAAATTTTCGAGTTCGGAAATTCCTCGGCCTCTGAGCCTCAGATGGGGTGAGGCTTCGGATTTAATTCCACCCACTCACCCCAACATAAGCGATCTATCCAAAATCAGGCAAGAGCCCGATGAAACAGTACATCATTACTGGGCCAGATTCCTCCTGGTTAAGAACAGGCTAAGGGACTGCTGCGAGGAAGACGCAATCTCAATCTTCTGCAATAATTGCACGGACAAGGGAATACTCAACGCCATAAGTCGCCGTGATATTACACACTTTGCTGACTTGGCGTCCATTGTATGAAAGTACTGTGCTATGGAAAGCGCCTAGAAAACCGAAATGAAATTTTGGGACAATCCGGCCCTGAATACAAACCCAGTCCGAAATAAAAGGGCGCATCATCACCAGACACCCGGGTCAAGCACTAAAAAGCAAAAACCCTCTACAGGGCATGGAACCATACTGGAAGGATGGCTCAATGGACCCTGTAAAATTCACAGTACAGAGGACGCCGCACCAACTCACAGCCTCAGAGCATGTTGGATACTCCGGCAGGTGGCCAAAATTGGCGAAAATCTCCTAATTCCAGAGGCCACAGAAAGCCACCCCAGAGACACCAATACGGTATTAACAGTCTTCGAGACTTTCGCATCAAATAATATGCGAAAAAGGACACTCCGCAGCCTTGCCGAAGTCTACCAAGTAGCAACAATAAACCCATGGAGTGACACGGCTATTACCTTTAACGCCAGTGATGAACCTAAATTCCGAACAGCACGAGCACCAGCCGCATTGGTCCTCAGTCCAATAGTGGACGGCTTTCGTCTTACGAAGGTACTCATGGACGGCGGCAGCGGATTGAACCTCATTTATGAGGAAACCCTTCAAAAAATGGAAATAGACTAGAACCGCATTGAGCGAAGCAGCACAACCTTTAGAGGAATAATCCCCAGTCGGGAAGCGCGATGTACAGGAAAAATCACACTAGATGTGGTGTTCGGCACGCCGGATAATTACAGGTCCGAAGAGGTCACGTTCCATGTGGCTCCGTTCAGCAGCGGTTATCACGCTCTGCTAGGGCGGGAAGCGTTTACAATCTTCCAAGCAATACCCCATTACGGGTACATGAAGCTCAAGATGCCCGGGCCTAACGGGATCATCACTCTTGCTAGTGATCCGGACATAGCACTCCGCGCCGAAAACAAGACAGCCGCACTGGCCCTCGAGGCACTATCCGAAGCCCTAGTGGCTGAGGAACTAACTGCACTGTGCTCTATGATGAATAGGGACGATGTGGTACTCGACAAAAGATCCAAGTCCACCTCCTTTAAACCGGCGGACGAAATAGTCAAATTCCAAGTCCATCCAACGAACCCCAATAAAACAGCTTCCATCGGGGCACAGTTAAACCCTGATGTAGACGCCGCACTGTGAGAGTTCCTACGAGAGAACTAGGAAATTTTCGCCTGGCACCCTTAAGACATGCCAGGAATCCCACGCAGGTTGGCCGAGCACAGCTTAAATATCCAAACAGGATTCAAACCTGTCAAACAGGCTCTTCGGCATTTTTCCGAACCTAAGAGACATGCCATGGTAGAGGAGCTAGCAAAGCTATTGGAGGCCGGATTCATCAGAGATATAAAACATCTGGACTGGCTAGCAAACCTGGTGATGGTACCAAAGAAGGACAAATCCTGGCGCCTGTGTGTTGATTTTAAAGACCTTAACAAGGCTTACCCAAAGGATCCCTCCCCCCTCCCCCGCATCGATCAAATTATCGACGCTACCGCAGGACACGATTCGTTGTGTTTCCTTGACGCATATTCCGGCTACCATCAAATCAAGATGGCAGAACCAGACCAAGCCGCAACGGCATTTATCACACCATACGACCCATTCTACTTCAACACAATGCCCTTCGGGCTCAAAAATGCCGGCGCAACATATCAGCGCATGATTCAGACATGTCTGGCAAGCCAGATCGGCAAAATACTGGAGGCATATGTAGATGATGTGGTCGTCAAAAAAAGACATGTTGAATCTCTAGTAGACGACTTGAGGCTCACATTTGATAACCTCCGAACATACGACATCAAGCTCAACCCGGAAAAATGCGTTTTCGGCGTTCCAGTCTGAAAGCTCTTGGGCTTCATTGTATCCGGTAGAGGAATTGAAGCAAATCCAGCCAAGATCCGAGCTCTGTCGCAACTGGATATCCCAAAGGACCTCAAACAAATACAAAAGTTAACCAGATGCGTGGCGGCTCTAAGCCGCTTTATCTCCCGCTTGGGAGAAAAGGCCCTACCCCTTTACCGCCTCCTTCGGCGCACCGAACACTTCAAATGGACGGATGCAGCCACGGCCGGACTCGACGAAATAAAATCCATACTGGCAGCAAACCCAGTCCTGGCCACGCCAAACATTGGCGAACCAATGCTATTATACATTGCAGCAACACATCAGGTTGTAAGCGCAGTGCTCGTCGTCGAACGAGAAGCGGACGGACACAAATTCCCCCTTCAAAAGCCGGTCTATTATGTGTCCACTGTCCTCACTCCCTACAAATCACGGTACCCACATTATCAAAAGATTGCGTACGCGTATTCATGGCATCCCGGAAGCTACAACACTACTTTCAAGAGTGTTCAATAACAGTAGCCTCGGAAGTACCACTTAACGATATTATAAACAACCGTGATGCAACGGGCCAGATTGCAAAATGGGCCATTGAGCTTCTCCCATTCGACATAACTTATAAGCCACGACGAGCCATCAAGTCGCAAGTCTTGGTCGACTTCGTCGCAGAACGGACGGAGGCCGAACTCCCTAAAGAGTACGACACATATTCAAATTAGATCATGCATTTCGACGGCTCCAAGATGTTGGCCGGACTGGGGGCCGGCGTAGTTTTGACGTCCCCCACAGGAGACACAGTTCAATATGTACTCCAGATTATTTACATGGACTCCAACAATGCAGCCGAATATGAGGCCCTTTTACATGGTCTCCGGATGGCAGTATCCATGGGCATTCAACGCCTAGAGGTGCGCGGGGACTCGAACCTCACAATATCCCAAATAAATGGAGACTTCGATGCCAAGGATCCAAAAATGGCAGCTTACCGCAACGCCGTCCTAAAAATGTCAGCTCGGTTCGAGGGGCTTGAATTTCACCATATAGCCCAGGAAAATAATCAGGCGGCAGATGTCCTGGCACGCATCGGTGCAAAACGCGATGTAGTCCCCCCAACATCTTCTTGGAAAGGCTGTTCAAGCCATCCGTAGTATGGGAAGGGGTTCCGAACAATAATAGCCCGGACCCAACCGCACTGCCCGACACCAAACATCCTGACACAATCGGAGGCTCTGCCAATAAAATAACACCTTCAACCCACGTAATAATGGCCGTTGAGGGAGTCCTGGATTAGGGGGTGTTCGGGTAGCCGGACTATACCTTCAGCCGGACTCCTGGACTATGAAGATACAAGATTGAAGACTTCGTCCCGTGTCCGGATGGGACTTTCCTTGGCGTGGAAGGCAAGATTGGCGATGTGGATATTCAAGATCTCCTACCATTGTAACCGACTCTGTGTAACCCTAACCCTATCTGGTGTCTATATAAACCGGAGGGTTGTAGTCCGTAGGGGATCAACTCCATACACAACAATCATACCATAGGCTAGCTTTTAGGGTTTAGCCTCCTTGATCTCGTGGTAGATCTACTCTTGTACTACCCATATCATCAATATTAATCAAGCAGGAGTAGGGTATTACCTCCATCGAGAGGGCCCGAACCTGGGTAAAACAAAGTGTTCCCTGCCTCCTGTTACCATCCGGCCTAGACGCACAGTTCAGGACCCCCTACCCGAGATCCGCCGGTTTTGACACCGACATTGGTGCTTTCATTGAGAGTTCCTCTGTGCCGTCACAATCAGGAAGGATGCCTCCTCCCGTCTTTAAAGACGGCGCCGTTGCTAAGGGAGCCTTGGCTGTCGTCCAAACCCTCCGACTAGGTGGTTTTCTCATGACCACTGATTCGGCTGTTGCACCGACGGTGACCTCTCGGGTCATCGAAAGCAACCTACATGTCAGATCGGAGCTCGTCGAGCAGCTAGATCCAATGGAGCTCTCTTCCGTAAACGAGCTCTTGGATTGCATCGCCGCCCTAGGGGTCACCACGGATTACGACCAGGTTGGGCTTAAACCCGATCTAAGAGAAATTAACTCTCCCCAAGTCACCCACCACGTTGCCGTGGTAGAGGCGCAGTGCGGCGACCCTTCATCTATTTTAAGGACTAGCTACGTTCGAATTCCCGACTCCTCCAAGCCGGATACCCGCGGAGAGGAGGATGTAACTCAAGACCTGAGCTTAGGATCAGGCAACGAGCTAGATTCGTTGGACAACATCCAAGAATCTGAACTTCAGAGTTCAGAAACTCCTCGGCATCCGAATCTTGGATTGGGTGAGGTTTCAGATTCAACGACACCCGCCCACCCGAACATAAGCGATCTCTCCCAAATCAGGCAGAGGCCCGAGGAAACAGTACACCTTTACGGGGCCATATTCCTCCTGGTTATGAACATGATAAAGGATTGCCGCGAGGGAGACGCAATCTCTATCTTCTGCAGTAATTGCACGGACGAGGGAATCCTTAACGCCGTAAGTCGTCGTGATATTACACGCTTCGCGGACTTGGCGTCCATAGTACAAAAATACTGTGCGATGGAAAGTGCCTGGAAAACCGAAATACAATTTTGGGATAATCCGGCCTTGAATAGTAATCCCGTCCGAACTAAGAGGGTGCATCATCATAGGACACCCGGGATAAACACCAAAAAGCCAAAACCCTCTACAGGACATGGAACCGTACTGGAAAGGTGGCTCGATGGACCCTGTAGAATTTACAGTACAGAGGATGCCACACCAACTCACAGCCTTAAAGCATGTTGGATACTCCGGCAGGTGGCCAAAATTGGCGAGGACCTCTTAATCCTGGAGGCCGCAGAAAGCCAGCCCGAGGACACCAGTACCGTTCTCACAGTCTTCGAGACTTTCGCATCAAACAATATGCGAAAAAGAACACTCCGCAGCCTCGCCGAAGTCTATCAAGTTGCAACAATAAATCCATGGAGCGACACTGCTATTACCTTCAACGCAAGTGATGAACCTAGATTCCAAAACAGCCTGAGCACCAGCCGCATTGGTCCTCAGTCCCATAGTGGACGGCTTTCGCCTCACCAAGGTGCAAATGGATGGAGGCAGCGGACTGAACCTCATTTATGAGGAAACCCTTCAGAAAATGGAAATAGACTGGAACCGCATAGAGCGAAGCAGCACAACCTTTAGAGGAATAATCCCCAGTCGGGAAGCGCGCTGCACAGGAAAAATCACACTAGATGTGGTGTTCGGCACGCCGGATAATTATAGGTCCGAAGAAGTCATGTTTCAGGTGGACCCGTTTAAGAGCGGACATCACGCTTTACTAGGGCGGGAAGCATTCACAATCTTCCAAGCAATACCCCATTACGGGTACATGAAGCTTAAGATGCCCGGGCCGAATGGAATTATCACTCTAGCTAGTGATCCGGACATAGCACTCCGTGCCGAAAACAAGACGGCCGCATTAGCCCTTGAGGCACTATCCGAAGCCTTAGCGGCCGAGGAACTGACTGCGCTGCGCTCCACGGTTAACAGGGATGATGTGATACTCGATAAGAGATCCAAATCCACATCCTTCAAGCCAGCTGACGAAATAATCAAATTCCAGGTCCATCCAACGGACCCCAATAAAATAGCTTCCATTGGGGCATGACTGAACCCTGATGCAGACACCGCACTGCGAGAGTTCCTACGAGAGAACTGGGACATTTTCGCCTGGCACCCTTCAGATATGCCAGGGATCCCACGCAAGCTGGCCGAACACAACTTAAATATCCTAAAAGGATTCAAACCTGTCAAACAAGCCCTTCGGCATTTTTCCGAACCCAAGAGACAGGCTATGGGAGAGGAGCTAGCCAAGCTATTGGAGGCCGGATTCATTAGAGACATAAAACATCTGGACTGGCTAGCAAACTTGGTGATGGTACCAAAGAAGGACAAATCCTGGCGCCTGTGTGTCGATTTAAAGACCTTAACAAGGCTTGCCCAAAGGATCCCTTCCCCCTCCCCCGTATCGATCAAATTATCGATGCCACCACAGGACACGACTCGTTGTGTTTCCTCGACGCATACTCCGTATACCATCAAATCAAGATGGCAGAATTAGACCAAGCCGCAACAGCATTCATCACACCATACGGCCCATTCTGCTTCAACACAATGCCCTTCGGGCTGAAAAACACCGGCGCAACATATCAACGCATGATCCAGACATGTCTGGCAAATTAGATCGGCAAAACAGTGGAGGCGTATGTGGATGATGTGGTCATCAAATAAAGACATGTCGAATCTCTAGTAGACGACTTGAGGCTTACATTCGATAACCTCCAAAAATATGACATCAAGCTCAACCCAGAAAAATGCGTCTTCGGTGTTCCAGCCGGAAAGCTCTTGGGCTTCATTATATCCGGTAGAGGAATTGAAGCAAACCCAGCCAAGATCCGAGCTTTGTCACAATTGGATGTCCCAAAGGACCTTAAACAAATACAAAAATTAACCGGATGCGTGGCGGCTTTAAGCCGCTTCATCTCCCGATTGGGAGAAAAGGCACTACCCCTCTACCGCCTCCTTCGGCGCACCTAACACTTCGAGTGGACGGAGGCCGCCACGGCCGGACTTGATGAAATAAAAGCCATATTGGCAACAAACCCAGTCCTGGCCGCGCTGAACACCGGTGAACCAATGTTATTGTACATTGCAGCAACACACCAAGTTGTCAGCGCAGTGCTCGTTTTCGAGCGGGAAACGGACGGACACAAATTCCCCCTTCAAAGGCCGGTCTACTATGTGTCCACTGTCCTCACTCCATGCAAATCATGGTACCCGCATTATCAAAAGATTGCATACGCGGTATTCATGGCATCCCGGAAGCTACGACACTACTTTCAAGAGTGTTCCATAACAGTAGCCTCGGAAGTGCCACTAAACGATATTATCAACAACCGCGATGCAACGGGCCGGATTGCAAAATGGGCCATCGAGCTTCTCCCGTTCGATATAACCTATAAGCCACGGCGAGCTATTAAATCGCAAGTTTTGGCCGACTTCGTCGCAGAATGGACGGAGGCCGAGCTCCCTAAAGAGTACGGCACATATTCAAACTGGATTATGCATTTTGACGGCTCCAAAATGTTGGCCGGACTAGGGGCTGACGTCGTCCTGACGTCCCCCACAGGAGACACAGTCCAATATGTGCTCCAGATCATGTACACGGATTCCAGCAATGCAGCCGAATATGAGGCCCTCCTACATGGTCTCCGGATAGCAGTATCCATGGGTATCCAGCGCCTAGAGGTACGCGGGGATTCAAACCTCGCGATATCCCAAATAAATGGAGACTTCGACGCCAAGGACCCAAAAATGGCAGCTTACCGCAACGCCGTCCTAAAAAAGCCATCCCGGTTCGAAGGGCTGGAGTTTCACCATATAGCCCGAGAAAACAATCAAGCAGCGGACGTCCTGGCACGCATCGGAGCAAAACGTGATGCAGTCCCCCCCCCCAACATCTTTTTGGAAAGATTGTTCAAGCCATCCGTAGCATGGGAGGGGGAACCCACAAATAACAGCCCGGACCCAGCCGCACCACTCGACGCCGAACAATATGACACAATTGGAGGCTCTGCCAATGAAATTACACATTCAGCCCACGTAATAATGGCGGTTATCGCCCCGTGGACAGAACCATTCCTAGCCTACCTTACTAGGCAGGAACTCCCGGAGGACCAAAACGAGGCCCGCTGCATAGTGCGACGATCTAAAGCCTATAGAGTCCATGAGGGACAGCTTTATAAGAAAAGCACTACCGGAGTCCTTCAAAGGTGCATCTCCGAAGAGGAAGGGCGGAACCTTCTGGATGAAATTCATGCCGGACTCGGTGGTCACCATGCCGCTGCTCGGTCCCTTGTTAGCAAGGCTTTCCATACAGGCTTTTACTGGCCGACGGCCCGGGCAGACGCTCAGGACCTAGTCCGACGATGCGCTGGTTGCCAACTTTTTGCCAACCAAAGCCATATGCCACCCACCGCACTCCAAACTATACCCATCACCTGGCCTTTTGCGGTCTGGGGGATTGACATGGTCGGACCCCTTAAAGGTGGGACCAATAGGAAACAATACTTACTGGTCATGGTGGACAAATTCACCAAATGGATAGAAGCCAAGCCTGTTAAAACGGCCGAATCCAGACCTGTGATAGACTTCATATCCGGGGTTGTACACCGTTATGGCGTCCCACACAGCATCATAACCGATAACGGTACAAACTTTACCGCCGACGAGGTAAAACTCTGGTGCAAAAACATGGGAATCAAGCTCGATTATGCTTCCGTCTATCACCCACAAACCAACGGCCAGGTCGAACGTGCAAATGGTCTTATCATGAGCGGCATTAAACCCAGACTAGTGCGGTCCCTCAAGGAATCTAACACGCACTGGGTAGAGGAGCTCGACTCCGTGCTATGGGGGCTGTGGACCACGCCAAATCGCACCACCGGATACACACCATTTTTTATGGTGTACGGCGCAGAGGAAGTTCTGCTCTGCGACATAATTCATGACTCACCTAGAGTGCGCATGTACGAAGAAAGAGAAGCCGAGCTCGATCGGCAGGACAACTTGGACGCCCCGGAGGAGGAGCGTGACGTGGCAAAAGCTCGTTCCGCATTTTATCAACAGTAGGCCCGAAGATATCAAAGCAGAGAAGTACGGGCCAAAAATTACAATGTTGGCGAACTAGTTCTACGCCTGCCGGATAAGAAAAAGGACAAACTCAAGCCCAAGTGGGAAGGTCCATTCATAATCGACCAAGTCTTGACTGGCGGGGCGTACCGCCTGCGAGATGCGTCGGATAACCGACTCGAGCCGAACCCGTGGAATGCCACCCGTCTCCGAAGATTCTATGCCTAGCGCCGGACTCTATGTTCGTCTCCTTCCTCTGTCCATTTTTTGCATTTTTCTGTCTTACATTTCTCTCCTTCCCCTCTTTTCTTTTATAGCCCTTAAAGGCTCATCTAGCAATGCGCTACTCGCGCTCATTAAACCTGGGGGCTTCTTTAATAGAAGCTTATTTATACGGGCTTCATGCCCAACACATGCGTCAAACTTCCGCATGTACCTTTTTCTTCACCATTATATGCATCGATATGACTTAAGTTTTGGCCAAGCTGGGATGCCTGGCTCCTGTGCTTACCCCTACGTTCCCGATTGTTCGGCTAGGCGGTAAAGGGAGCACCTCTGCGATTGTTACTGCCGGGTTAGCCGGATGTGTACCTTAGACTGGGTGAAGCCGAAAGCTAGCGTTCGTAAGGGAATATTCAGTCGGTGAGATAAAAGATGATCTTTTTACTCATTTTATGCGCCCCCAGATGTTTTTTTCTGCATCTTTTACGCAGTCCGGACATGCACTTTAGGGCATGCCTCCCAGCGAAAGGAACCCCTAACGGAACTATTCTCTCTGGAAGATGTTTCTTATTAACCATGTAATATAACATAACTAGTTGGGCACTTGTCTGATAAAGCACTAATGACCCCTACGCCTGGTCTCCACGCATACCACGATTCTTATATAACCGCTATGGTATTCGGACACACTTCGGACCGTCAGGTCCCGAGATTGAAGCGAAAAGGTCGGCGACGACAAACGATCTACAATCCGGCTAGAAGGCATTACACATGTCAATTCAAAATTACATAGTCATTCTGACTGATAGTATTCCTCTTCTATACCATCTAACATGCTGTCTAATTTACAGTCCTGCTGGGAATACTTCGCGGCCAACTCTACTTGGCCGTATACTAAGCTCACAGGGATCTCCTTCCCGTCAGGCCCCACTGGTCCGACCTCGGCCATGTGGTTTGGGTCAGACTTCGTAAAACGGGTCTTCACCATGGCCCAGGCTTCCCTAGCGCCTTGTTGGCAGGCCGATATCTTCCACAACCAGAAGCGCCGCCAAGCTCCTTTCAGCTTCTCCGCAAACTCTCCAAGGCCCTCGGGCATGGAGTGGGCAGGCCATAAGGCTTGGGCAACGCCTCGCATCGCCTGCCGAATTCGCTTGTGCAGTTGCATGAGTTCGGGAAGAAGGTCACCCGTAGAACCGGGCATCTTCTCTGCAGGACGACCTGTGAGCATACCTACAGACATTACTCTGTTAGTCGACTTCCTCGCCGAACTCTTTTTTCAAAGTTCGTTCAAGCACTTACTAAATATGCCGCGTCGAAGCCGCTGATTCTCCTTTGTGGAGTCCGACAGCTAGCCACGAACATCTTTAAGTTCGATGTCCAGCCTGGTGTTGGCATCCTGAAGATCATTCTTCTCTCGCCTCACCTTTGTCAGCATACTCTCACCGGCCTTTAACCGGTGTAAGAGTTGTTGCTTTTCCGGATCGAGTCCGGCGCCATCTGCAACATGATTTGTCAGATATGCACCCACACCGCACAATACTAATATTTCGAAGTGTATCTTACCTGAGGGGGTCTCTTTGGGCTCCCCTGCTACGGCTAGTGCAGCCTCTAGTTGGGCCTTGCACTTTTCCAGCTCCTGGGACAGTACAGTATTCTTCTCTGTAAGAACCTGCATATTAAATGATCCTTAAATCAGTTGCTCTAACTGCTTCAAGTCTCGGGGGCTACTGGTATATATATATTTGACCAAAATTTTCTTACACGTATGTCTTTTACATACTGCTCCGTGGCTCTGGCTAAAACATTCTGAGCGACACGGAGGTACGCATCTCCCGAATTAAAGGCATCTAAAGCCTCTTGGGAGAAACAAGCATCGCGTAGAACTGTCCGGTGACGCCTGTGGTTCATGGCACTCTCCACTTTAGAATTTGTGGAAGACAGCCTATCCGCATCCTCTGTCGGAGGAGCGTCCGGTGCGCGCCTTGTGCTCGCCTCCGCTACCTGGCTAGACGTTGGAGCCTGGCTGGTGGAGGCGCGATTGGCAACCTCTCCGGATGTAGTTCGGCGAGGTCTCTTCGTTCTGAAGATAGCACGAACGTTAATATGCCCTGACAGAACAACACCAGGGAAACAGAGGGTGCGCTATACCTTTGCACCGGCATCTCAGTCCAGACTACATTCCTTTTTGCCCCACGGGGCCCTGCGGCCCCTCGTTGGCTAGCCGCCGCAGGTTCGGCCTCCTGCCTCGGAAATCCCCCCTGCAAAACACAGTTGTTGTCAGAAACACCGGAATACATGAGAGTGGAATCTCTCTCAAGGGAATGAGACTTCGGTTTCTGTCACCTAGGAGGCCAGAATTAACCCTGGGTAATCAGCCGTGATGGCTACCAAGGTATTGTCCTTGCTTAGCTGATGGAACACCCCGTCGATAAGCTCCACCGATATGTCCGGATCCTCTTCGGAGTCCGGATCGAGGGACCGTTCTGGGTCCTCGGGCTATGGAGGGCGGCTGCTTATATCCTTTACTTCCTATCGCAGTACCTGCATTGAAGTTGTTAGACTACCTATCTAACCATGGGAGTATAAAACAAACGGGCAAGCGCAATTGTTCACTTACCCAACTTGGAGGATCGTACATACTGAATCCGGCCCGCGGGTTGACACGGAGGAATTCCTCCTTTTCTCCCTTGTACAAAGAGGACAGGATCTTTACTAAGGCGGCGGCTGAGGCCGGCCCCTTACGACAATAATGTGTGGCGTCATCCTCCCCGTTGAAATCCCACATGGGGTGGCCTCTATATTGAAGCGGCTGCACCCCTCGCGTAATGCATGCAGCCATGACTCCAATCATGGTTAGTCCGGAATGAGCCAATAGTCTTATCCGGCTCATCAGGTAAAGGACGTCTCTGTCGCTTTCTCTCTGAGAGCTCCGCGGATGCCAGCTCAAGCGTTTCTTCAATGCAGCACTGTTGAACTCAGGGAGACTGACCCGGATAGGGTCCGGTAGCGGGACGTCATCTATATAAAACCATTCCGAAGGCCAGTCCTCGGACGCCTTCTTTGGGGTTTCGGATAGGTATCCTGTCCCGGTGATGCGCCATACTTCGGCTCCGCCCGCTTGGTATATAGACCCCTTTTGAGAACGGGGCACCAGGCAGAATAACCTCTTCCACAGCGCGAAATGAGCCTCAACGCCTAAAAATAGCTCGCAGAGGGCGACGAAGCCCGCAATATGCAATACAGAGGCGGGCGTGAGATTGTGCAGCTGGAGGCCCTAGAACTCCAGAAGACCGCGGAGAAATGGATGAATTGGAAATCCCAGTCCCCTTATTAGGTAGGGGACGAGGCACACCCGCTCTCCTTTAGAAGGATTGGGGGTGCTCTCCGCTTGTTTTCCGCCATTGTAGGTGGCGAGACCGGCTCGGACCGGGACCATGTATGCCTGAGGGAGAAATCCCTTGGCCTGAAGTGATGCTAACTTGCTATGTGGGATGGTGCAACTCTGCCAGTCCCCGGGCTTGGTACCTGAGGGGCGAGGGGAGGAGCTGCGATGGCTGGTCATGTTGGAATGGACCTTTGCTGGAAGCGCTCTGATGATAACTCGCGGAAAGGAGAAGATGTGGTTTGGACCTAAATCCCCATCCCATTAAATAGGCGGCTCGTTTATACGGCTAGGGGTGTGGATGTAAGAACACCCCGACTTTTCGCATTCGTTTGAACACGTGGAAGACGGCCATTATTGGGCGTGGAAGTCGAGGATCACTACGTTACAAAAATCAGACATTATTCCTACAGGTACACAAGATTTGGAGAGGAACCCGCCTTGCAATGCCGAACAATCTGCGCGCCGGACTCATCGTCATTGAAGCTTGGTTCGGGGGCTACTGAGGGAGTCCTGGATTAGGGGGTGTTCGGGTAGCCGGACTATACCTTCAGCCGGACTCCTGGACTATGAAGATACAGGATTGAAGACTTCGTCCCGTGTCCGGATGGGACTTTCCTTGGCGTGGAAGGCAAGCTTGGCGATGCGGATATTCAAGATCTCCTACCATTGTAACTGACTCTGTGTAACCCTAACCCTATCCGGTGTTTATATAAACCGGAGGGTTGTAGTCCATAGGGGATCAACTCCATACACAACAATCATACCATAGGCTAGCTTTTAGGGTTTAGCCTCCTTGATCTCGTGGTAGATCTACTCTTGTACTACCCATATCATCAATATTAATCAAGCAGGAGTAGGGTATTACCTCCATTGAGAGGGCCCGAACCTGGGTAAAACAAAGTGTTCCCTGCCTCCTGTTACCATCCGGCCTAGACGCACAGTTCGGGACCCCCTACCCGAGATCCGCCGGTTTTGACACCGACAGCCGTCATCGCCCCGTGGACAGAACCATTCCTCGCCTACCTTACTAGGCAGGAACTCCCCGAGGACCAAAATGAGGCATGCTGCATAGTGCGGCGATCCAAAGCCTACAGAGTCCACGAGGGAGAGCTTTATAAGAAAAACACTACTGGAGTCCTTCAAAGGTGCATCTCCGAAGAGGAGGGGCGGAACCTCCTGGCTGAAATTCATGCCGGACTCGGCGGTCATCACGCTGCAGCTCGGTCCCTTGTAAGCAAGGCCTTCCGTACGGGTTTTTATTGGCCGACGGCCCGGGCAGACGCTCAGGACTTAGTCCAACGATGCACCGGTTGCCAGCTCTTTGCAAACCAAAGCCATATGCCACCCACCGCCCTACAAACTATCCCCATTACTTGGCCCTTCACGGTCTGGGGGCTTGACATGGTTGGACCCCTTAAAGGCGGAACCCACAAGAAAAAATACTTACTGGTCATGGTGGATAAGTTCACCAAATGGATAGAAGCCAAGCCTGTCAAGACGGCCGAATCCGGACCGGTGATAGACTTTATATCCGGGTTTGTACACCGTTACGGCGTCCCCCACAACATCATCACTGATAACGGCACGAACTTCACGGCCGATGAGGTAAAACTCTGGTGCAAAAACATGGGCATCATGCTCGATTATGCTTCCGTCTACCACCCACAAACTAACGGCCAGGTCGAACGTGCAAATGATCTTATCATGAGCGGCATCAAACCCAGATTAGTGCGGTCCTTTAAGGAATCTAACACGCACTGGGTAGAGGAGCTCGACTCCGTACTCTGGGGGCTGCGGACCACGCCGAATCGCACCACCGGATACACACCATTCTTTATGGTGTACGCCGTAGAGGCAGTTTTGCCTTGCGACATAATTCATGAGTCACCTCGAGTGCGCATGTACGAAGAAAGAGAAGCCGAGCTCGATCGGCAGGGCAGCTTGGACGCATTGGAGGAGGAGCATGACGTGGCTAAAGCCCGTTCCGCATTCTATCAACAGCAGGCCCGAAGATACCAAAGCAGAGAAGTACGGGCCAAAAATTACAACATTGGCGAATTAGTTCTACGACTACCAGACAAGAAAAAGGACAAACTCAAGCCCAAGTGGGAAGGTCCCTTCATAATTGACCAAGTCCTGACTGGTAGAGCGTACCGCCTGCGGGATGCATCGGATAACTGACTCGAGCCGAACCCATGGAACGCAGCCCGTCTCCGAAGATTCTATGCCTAGCACCGGACTCTGTGTTCGTCTCCTTCCTCTGTGCATTTTTATATATTTTTCTGTCTTACATTTCTCTTCTCTCTCTCTCTCTCTCTCTCTCTCTCTCTCTGTTATAGACTTTAAAGGCTCATAAAGTGATGCGCTATCCGCGCTCATTAAACCTGGGGGCTTCTTTAAACAGAAGCTTATTCATACGGGCTTCATGCCCAACACATGTGTCACACTTCCGCATGTACCTTTTATTCACCATTATATGCATCGATATGACTTAAGTTTTGGCCAAGCTAGGTTGCCTGGCTGCTGTGCTTACCCCTACGTTCCCGATTGTTCGGCTAGGTGGTAAAGGGAGCACCTCTGCGATTGTTACTGCCGGGTCAGCCAGACGTGTACCTCAGACTGGGTGAACCTGAAAGCTAGCGTTCTTAAGAGAATATTCGGTCGGTGAACTAAAGATGATCTTTTTTTTATTTTTATCTATACGCCCCCAGATGTTTTTCCTGCGTTTCTTTTCGCAGCATGGACATACACCTTAGGGCATGCCTCCCAGGGAAAGGAACCCCTAACGGAACTATTCTCCCTGGAAGATGTTTCTTACTAACCATGTAATATAACATAACTAGTCGGGCACTTGTCTGTTCACGCACTAATGACCCCTACGCCTGGTCTCCATGCATTCCCCGGTTCCTATATAACTGCATGGGAATTCGGACACACTCCGGACCGTCAGGTCCCGAGGCTGAAGCGAAAATGTCGGCCATGACAAATGATCTACAATCCGGCTAGAAGGCATTATAAATGTCAACTAAATTACATAGTCATTTTGACTGATTGTATTCCTCTTCAATACCATCTAACATGTTGTCTAATTTACAGTCCTGCTGGGAATACTTTGCGGCCAACTCTACTTGGCCGTATACTAAGCTTACAGGGATCTCCTTCCCATCGGGCCCTACAGGACCGACCTCGGCCATGTGGTTGGGGTCAGTCTTTGCGTACCGCGTCTTCACCATGGCCCAGGCCTCCCTAGCGCCTTGACAGCAGGCCGATATCTTCCACAATCGGAAGCGCCGCCGTGCTCCCTTTAGCTTCTCCGCAAGCTCTCCAAGACCTTCGGGCATGGAGACGGATGTCCACAGGGCCTGGGCGACGCCTTGCATCGCCTGCTGAACTCGATCGAGCAGTTGCGAGAGCTCGTGAAGAAGGTCACCCGCAGAACCGGGCATCTCCTCTGCAGGACGACCTGTTAGCACACCTACAGACATTGCTCTGTTAGTCGACTTCCCCGCCGAACTTTCTTTCAAAGGTTCGTTCAAGCACTTACTAAATATGCCGCGCCGAAGCCGCTGATTCTCCTTCACGGTGTCTGACAGCTGGGCACGAACATCTTTCAGCTCGACGCCCAGCTTGGTGTTGGCATCTTGGAGATTGTTCTTCTCCCGCCTCACCTTTGTCAGCACCTTCTCACCAGCCTTTAGCTGGCATAGGAGGTGTTGCCTTTTCGGATTCAATCCGGCGCCATCTGTAATTTCATTTGTCAGATTTGCACCCATGCCGTGCTTCGCAAAATACTTATCTTTCAAAGTGTATATTACCAGAGGGGGTCTCCTTGGGCTCCCCTGCCGCGGCTAGTGCGGCCTCAAGTTGGGCTTTGCACTCTTCCAACTCCTTGGACAGTAGGGAATTCTTTTCTGTAAGAGCCGACATAAACAAATGATCCTTAAATCAGTTATTCTAACTGTTTCAAGTCTCGGGGGCTACTGGTATATATATAATTACCAAAATTTTCTTACCCGTATGTCTTTTACATATTGCTCCGTGGCTCTGGCTAGACCATTTTGAGCGGCACGGAGGTACGCATCTCCCGAGTTGAAGGCATCTAACGCCCCTTGGGAGAAACAAGCATCATGAAGAATTGTTCGGCGATGCCTGTGGTTCATGGCACTCTCCACCTCAGAGTTGGTGGCAGACAACCCGTCCACATCCTCCGTCGGAGGAGCGTCTGGCGCGCGCCTTGCGTTCGCCTCTGCCTCCGAACTAGGCTTTGGAGCCTGGCTGGTGGAGGCGCGATTGGCAGCCTCTCCGGATATAGTCCGGCGAGGTCTCTTTGTCCTGAAGAGAGCACTGGTGTCAATGTGCCTCGAAGGTATAACACCTGGGATAAGGGGGCACGCCATACCTTTGCGCTGACGCCTCGGTCCGGACTGCACTTCTTTTCTGCCCACAGGGCCCTGCGGCCCCTCCTTGTCTTGTCGCCGCAGGTTCGGCTTTCTGCCTTAAAAACCTCCCCTGCAAAGTTCGGTTGTAATCAGGAAACTGAAAACATGAGAGGGCGGACACCTATTTAGGGTACTGGGACTTCGATCTCAGTTACCTCGGAGGCCGGGATTAGCCCTGGCTAATCGGCCGTAATGGCCACCAAGGCGTTGTCCTTGCTCAATTGATGGAACACTCCATCAATCAGCTCCACAGATATGTCCGGATCCTCTTGAGATGCCGGGTCGAGGGACCGTCCTGGGTCCTCGGGTTGTGGAGGAGGGCTGCTTATTTCCTTAACAGCCCGGCGCAGTTCCTGCGTTGAAGTCGTCAGACTGAATATTTAACAATGGGAATACAAAACGGATGGGCAACTAAATACGACCGCTTACCCAGCTTGGGGGATTGTGCATAGAGAATCCACCCTGTGGGTTGACGCGGAGAAATTCCTCCTCTTCTCCCTTATACAAAGTGGACAAGATCTTTAGTAGAGCGGTAGCTGAATCCGGTCCCTTACGGCCGTAGCAGGTGGCGTCGTCCTCCCCGTTGAAGTCCCACATGGGGTGGCTTCTATACTAAAGCGGTTGCACCCCCCGCATAATGCATTCGGCCATAACCCCGATCATGGTTAGTCCGGAATGGGCTAACAATCTTATTCAGCCCATCAGGTAAATGATGTCCCTGTCAGTTTCCCTCTGAGGGCTCCATGGATGCCAGCTTAGGCGCTTCTTTAAGGGAGCATTGTCGAATTCAGGGAGGCCGATCCAGACAGGATCCGGCAGCGGGACGTCTTCTATATAAAACCATTCCGAGGGCCAGTCTTCGGACGCCTTCTCTGGGGTTCCGGACAGATATCTGGTCCCGACGATGCACCACACTTCGGCTCCACCCACTTGATACATTGACCCCTCCTTAGAGCGGGGCACAAGGCAGAATAGCCTTTTCCATAGCCAGAAATGAGCCTCGATACCTAAAAACAGCTCGCAGAGGGCTACGAAGCCCGCGATATGCAATACGGAGGCAGGCATGAGATTGTGTAGCTGGAGGCCATAGAACTCCAGGAGACCCCAGAGAAATGGATGGATTGGAAATCCGAGCCCCCTTATTAAATAAGGGACGAGGCACACCCGCTCTCCTTTGGAGGGATTAGGGGCACTCTCCGCTTGCTCTCCGCCATTATAGATGGCAAGGCCGGCTCAAACCGGGACCATATAGGCCGGGGGGAGAAATCCCTTGGTTTGGAGCATCACTAGCTCGCTATGCGGGATGGAGCATCTCTCCCAATATCCAGGCTGAGGGCTGGAAGGGCGAGGGGAGGAGTCGCGACGGCTGGCCATGGTGGAATGGACCTTTGTCGGATGTGCTCTGATGAACACTCGCGAAGGGGGGAAGATGTGGTTTGGATCTAAATCCTCGTCCCCTTAAATAGGTCAGCTCATTTACGCGGCTAGGGGTGTGAATGTAAAAACACTCAGACTTTTCATATTCGTTTGATACGTGGTAAGCGGCCATTATTGGGCGTAGAAGCCAAGGAGCGCAACATCTACAAGAAACCGGACTTTATTCAACAGGTACATGGAATTTGGAGGAGAACCCGCCTTGCAAGGCCGAAGACAATCTGCGCGCCGGACTCATCGTCATTGAAGCCTGGTTCGGGGGCTACTTAGGGAGTCCTGGATTAGGGGGTGTCCGGATGGCCGGACTATACCTTTAGCCGGACTCCTGGACTATGAAGATACAAGATTGAAGACTTCGTCCCGTGTCCGGAAGGGACTTTCCTTGGCGTGGATGGAAAGCTTGGCGATACAGATATGCAGATCTCCTACCATTGTAACCGACTTTGTGTAATCCTAACCCTCTCTGGTGTCTATATAAACCGGAGGGTTTTAGTCCGTAGGACAACATACAGAACAACGATCATACCATAGGCTAGCTTCTAGGGTTTAGCCTCTCCGATCTCGTGGTAGATCTACTCTTGTACTACCCATATCATCAATATTAATCAGGCAGGACATAGGGTTTTACCTCCATTGAGAGGGCCCGAACCTGGGTAAAACTTCGTGTCCCTTGCCTCCTGTTACCATCCGGCCTAGACGCACAGTTGGGGACCCCCTACCCGAGATCCGCCGGTTTTGACACCGACATAAGTAGCTTCACCGAGGTCTTTCTTTGAAAAACTCCTTTCAAACATTCTTTTATGCTTTCCAAAAAATTCTACATTATTTCCGATCAACAATATGTCATTCACATGTACTTATCAGAAATGTTATAGTGCTCCCACTCACTTTCTTGTAAATACAGGCTTCACCCCAAGTCTGTATAAAACTGTATGCTTTGATGAACTCATCAAACCGTATATTCCAACTCTAAGATGTTTGCACCAGTCCATAGATGGATCGCTGGAGCTTGCACACTTTGTTAGCACCTTTAGGATTGACAAAACTTTCTTGTTGTATCATATACAACTCTCCTTTAAGAAATCCATTAAGGAATGCAGTTTTGACATCCATTTCCTAGATTTCATAGAATGCGACAACTGCTAACATGATTTAGACGAACTTTTAAGCATCGATACGAATGAGAAAATCCCATCGTAGTCAACACCTTGAACTTGTCGAAAACATTTTGTGACAATTCGAGGTTTGTAGATAGTAACACTACTACCAGCGTCTGTCTTCCTCTTGAAGATCGATTTATTCTTAATGACTCACCGATCATCGGGCAAGTCAATCAAAGTCCATACTTTGTTCTCATACATGGATCCCATCTCAGATTTCATGGCCTCAAGCCATTTCGCGAAATCTGGGCTCATCATCGCTTCCTCATAGTTCATAGGTTCGTCATGGTCAAGTAACATGACATCCAGAATAGGATTACCGTACCACTCTGGTGCGGGTATCACTCTAGTTGACCTACCAAGTTCGGTAGTAACTTGATCTGAAGTTACATGATCATCATCATTAGCTTCCTCACTAATTGGTGTAGGAATCACAGGAACAGATTTCTGTGATGAACTACTTTTTAATAAGGGAGCAGGTACAGTTACCTCATCAAGTTCTACTTTCCTCCCACTCGCTTCTTTTGAGAGAAACTCCTTCTCTAGAAAGGATCTACTCTTAGCAACAAAGATCTTGCCTTCGGATCTGTGATAGAAGGTGTACCCAACAATTTCTTTTGGGTATTCTATGAAGACGCACTTCTCCGATTTGGTTTTGAGCTTTATCAAGTTGAAACTTTTTCACATAAGCATCGCAATCCCAAACTTTAAGAAACGACGACTTAGGTTTCTTGCTAAACCACAGTTCATATGGTGTCGTCTCAACAGATTTTTAGATGGTGCCCTATTTAACATGAATGCAGCTGTCTCTAATGCATAGCCCCAAAACGATAGTGGTAATTTGGTAAGAGAAATCATAGATCGCACCATATCTAATAAAGTACGGTTACAATGTTCGGACACACCATTACGCTATGGTGTTCCAGGTGGCGTGAGTTGCGAAACTATTCCGCATTGTTTCAAATGAAGACCAAACTCATAAATCAAATATTCTCCTCCATGATCAGATCGTAGAAACTTTATTTTCTTGTTATGATGATTTTCCACTTCACTCTGAAATTATTTGAACATTTAAAATGTTTCATATTTATGTTTCATCAAGAAGATATACCCATATCTTACTCAAATCATCTGTGACGGTTAGAAAATAACGATACCTGCCGCGAGCCTCAACACTCATCGGACTGCATACATCAGTATGTATTATTTCCAACACGTCTGTTGCTCGCTCCATTGTAACGGAGAACGGAGTCTTAGTCATCTTGCCCATGAGGCATGGTTCGCAAGCATCAACTGATTCATAATCAAGTGATTCCAAAAGCCCATCAGCATAGATTTTCTTCATGCGCTTTACACCAATATGACCTAAACGGAAGTGCCACAAATAAGTTGCACTATCATTATTAACTTTGCATCTTTTGGCTTCAATATTATGAATATGTGTATCACTATGATCGAGATTCAATAAACCATTCACCTTGGGTGTGTGACCATTGAAGGTTTTATTCATGTAAACAGAACAACAATTATTCTCTGACTTAAATGAATAACCGTATTGCAATAAACATGATCAAATCATATTCATGCTTAACGCAAACACCAAATAACATTTATTTAGGTTCAACACTAATCCCAAAAGTATAGGGAGTGTGCGATGATGATCATATCAATCTTGGAACCACTTCCAACACACATCGTCACTTCACCCTTAACTAGTCTCTGTTCATTCTGCAATTCCTGTTTCGAGTTACTAATCTCAGCAACTACACTAGTATCAAATACTGAGGGGTTGCTATAAACACTAGTAAAGTACACATCAATAACATGTATATAAAATATACCTTTGTTCACTTTGCCATCCTTCTTTTCCGCCAAATACTTGGGGCAGTTCTGCTTCTAGTGACCAGTCCCTTTGAAGTAGAAGCACTTAGTCTCAGGCTTAGGTCTGGACTTGGGCTTCTTCACTTGAGCAGCAACTTGCTTGCCGTTCTTCTTGAAGTTCCCCTTCTTCCCTTTGCCCTTTTCTTGAAACTAGTGGTATTGTCAACCATCAACACTTGATGCTTTTTCTTGATTTCTACCTTCGTCGATTTCAGCATCATGAAGAGCTTGGAAATTGCTACCTCTTGAGCACTGCGTTGGTTTTCCCTTGAAGAGGAAAGGGTGATGCAACAAAGTAGCGTAAGTATTTCCCTCCGTTTTGAGAACCAAGGTATCAATCCACTAGGAGGTTACGCGCGAGTCCCTCGCACCTGCACAAAACAAATAAATCCTCGCAACCAACGCGATAAGGGGTTGTCAATCCCTACACGGTCACTTACGAGAGTGAGATCTGATAGATATGATAAGATAATATTTTTGGTATTTTTATGATAAAGATGCAAAGTAAAATAAAAGCAAAGGAAAATAACTAAGTGTTGGAAGATTAATATGATGAAGATCGACCCGGGGGCCATAGGTTTCACTAGTGGCTTCTCTCAAGAGCATAGGTATTTAACCCTGGGTGAACAAATTACTGTTGAGCAATTGACAGAATTGAGCATAGTTATGAGAATATGTAGGTATGATCATGTATATAGGCATCACGTTCGAGACAAGTAGACCGACTCTTGCCTGCATCTACTACTATTACTCCACACATCGACCGCTATCCAGCATGCATATAGAGTATTAAGTTCATAAGAACAGAGTAACACCTTAAGCAAGATGACATGATGTAGAGGGATAAATTCATACAATATGATAAAAACCCTGTCTTGTTATCCTCGATGGCAACAATACAGTACGTGCCTTGCTACCCCTACTGTCACTAGGAAAGGACACCGCAAGATTGAACCCAAAGCTAAGAACTTCTCCCATTGCAAGAAAGATCAATCTAGTAGGCCAAACCAAACTGATAATTCGAAGAGACTTGCAAAGATAACCAATCATACATAAAAGAATTTAGAGAAGATTCAAATATTGTTCATAGATAAACTTGATCATAAACCCACAATTCATCGGTCTCAACAAACACACCGCGAAAGAAGATTACATGGAATAGATCTCCACGAGAGAGGGGGAGAACATTGTATTGAGATCCAAAAAGAGAGAATAAGCCATCTAGCTAATAACTATGGACCCGAAGGTCTAAGGTAAACTACTCACACTTCATTGGAGAGGCTATGGTGTTGATGTAGAAGCTCTCCGTGATCGATGCCCCCTCTGGCGGAGCTCCGGAACAGGCCTCAAGATGGGATCTCGTGGATACAGAAAGTTACGGTGGTGGAATTAGGGTTTTGGCTCCGTATTTGATCGTTTGGGAGTATGTAGATATATATAGGAGGAAGGAGTACGTCAGTGGAGCAACAGGGGCCCCACGAGGGTGGAGGGCGCGCCTGGGGGGGGGGGGGGTAGGCGCGCCCCCTACCTCGTGGCTTCCTTATTGGTTGCTTGACGTTGGGTCCAAGTCTCCTGGATCTTGTTCGTTCCAAAAATCACGTTCCCGAAGGTTTCATTCCGTTTGGACTCCGTTTGATATTCCTTTTGTTCGAAACCCTAAAATAGGCAAAAAACAACAATTCTGGGCTGGGCCTCCGGTTAGTAGGTTAGTCCCAAAAATATATAGAAGTGTATAATAAAGCCCAATAATGTCCAAAACAGAATATAATATAGCATGGAACAATAAAAAATTATAGATACGTTGGGGACATATCAAGCATCCCCAAGCTTAATTCCTGCTCGTCCTCGAGTAGGTAAATGATAAAAACAGAAATTTTTATGTGGAATGCTACTTGGCATATTTTCAATGTAATTCTTCTTAATTGTGGTATGAATATTCAGATCCGAAAGATTCAAGACAAAAGTTCAATATTGATATAGAAATAATAATACTTCAAGCATACTAACTAAGCAATTATGTCTCTTCAAAATAACATGGCCAAAGAAAGTTATCCCTACAAAATCATATAGTCTGGCTATGCTCTATCTTCACCACACAAAGTATTTAAATCATGCACAACCCCGATGACAAGCCAAGAAATTGTTTCATACTTTTGGTGTTCTCAAACTTTTTCAATCTTCACGCAATACATGAGCGTGAGCCATGGATATAACACTTTAGGTGGAACAGAATGGTGGTTGTGGAGGGGACGAAAAAGGGAAGATAGTCTCACATCAACTAGGCGTATCAACGGGCTATGGAGATGCCCATCAATAGATATCAATGTGAGTGAGTAGGGATTGGCATGCAACGGATGCACTAGAGCTATAAGTATATGAAAGCTCAACAAAAGGAACTAAGTGGGTGTGCATCCAACTCGCTTGCTCACGAAGACCTAGGGCATTTTGAGGAAGCCCATCATTGGAATATACAAGCCAAGTTCTATAATGAATAATTACCACTAGTATATGAAAGTGATAACATAGGAGACTCTCTATTATGAAGATCATGGTGCTACTTTGAAGCACAAGTGTGGTAAAAGGATAGTAGCATTATCCCTTGTCTCTTTTTCTCTCATTTTTTTATTTGGGCCTTTTCTCTTCTTTTTTATGGCCTCCTTTTTTTATTTGGGCTTCTTTGGCCTCTCTTTTTTTATTTTTTTATTTTTCGTCCAGAGTCTCATCCCGACTTGTGGGGGAATCATAGTCTCCATCATCCTTTCCTCACTTGGGACAATGATCTAAAAATGATGACCATCACACTTTTATTTACTTACAACTCAATACTTAGACCAAAATATGACTCTATGTGAATGCCTCCGGCGGTGTACCGGGATATGCAATGAATCAAGAGTGACATGCATGAAAGGATTATGAACGGTGGCTTTGTCACAAATACAATGTCAACTACATGATCATGCAAAGCAATATGACAATGATGGAGCGTGTCATAGTAAACGGAACGGTGGAAAGTTGCATGGCAATATATCACGGAATGGCTATGGAAATGCCATGATAGGTAGGTATGGTGGCTGTTTTGAGGAAGATATATGGTGGGTGTATGATACCGGCGAAAGGTGCGCGGTATTAGAGAGGCTAGCAATGGTGGAAGGGTGAGAGTGCGTATGATCCATGGACTCAACATTAGTCATAAAGGACTCATATATTTATTGCAAAAATCTACAAGTTATCAAAGCAAAGTATTATGCGCATGGTCCTAGGGGGTAGATTGGTAAGAAAAGACCATCGCTCGTCCCCGACCGCCACTCATAAGGAAGACAATCAATAAATAAATCATGCTCCGACTTCATCACATAACGGTTCACCATACGTGCATGATACGAGAATCACAAACTTTAACACAAGTATTTCTCAAATTCACAACTACTCAACTAGCATGACTCTAATATCACCATCTCCATATCTCAAAACAATTATTGAGTATCAAACTTCTCTTAGTATTCAACACACTCATAAGAGAATTTTATTATTAATCTTGAATGCCTAACATAATTAAAACAAATTACCATGCTTTTTTGTAGGACTCTCAAAATAATCTAAGTGAAGCATGAGAGAACAATAGTTTCTATAAAACAAATCCACCGACGCGCTCCAAAAGATATAAGTGAAGCACTAGAGCAAAAACTATATAACTCAAAATATATAAGTGAAGCACATAGAGTATTCTAATAATTTCCGAATCATGTGTGTCTCTCTCAAAAGGTGTGTACAAAAAAGATGATTGTGGTAAACTAAGAAGCAAAGGCTCAAATCATACAAGACGCTCCAAGCAAAACACAGATCATGTGGTGAATAAAAATACAGCTCCAAGTAAAGTTACCGATAGAGGTAGACGAAAGAGGGGATGCCTTCCGGGGCATCCCCAAGCTTTGGATTTTAGGTGTCCTTAGATTATCTTGGGGGTGCCATGGGTATCCCCAAGCTTAGGCTCTTTGTCGGTGTCAAAACCGGCGGATCTCGGGTAGGGGGTCCCGAACTATGCGTCTAAGGCGGATGGTAACAGGAGGCAGGGGACACGATGTTTACCCAGGTTCAGGCCCTCTTGATGGAGGTAATACCCTATGTCCTGCTTGATTGTTCTTGATGATATGAGTATTACAAGAGTTGATCTACCACGAGATCATAGAGGCCAAACCCTAGAAGCTAGCCTATGGTATGATTGTATATTGTCCTACGGACTAAACCCTCTGGTTTATATAGACACCGGAGGGGGCTAGGGTTACACAGATTCAGTCACAAGGGAGGAGACCTACATATCCGTATTGCCTAGCTTGCCTCCCACGCCAAGGAGAGTCCCATCCGGACACAGGATGAAGTCTTCAATCTTGTATCTTTATAGTCCAATAGTCCGGCTATCCGGAGACCCCCTAATCCAGGACTCCCTCAGTAGCCCCTGAACCAGGCTTCAATGACGATGAGTCCGGCGCGCAGTATTGTCTTCGGCATTGCAAGGCGGGTTCTTCTCCAAATCCTGAATATCTGCTAAGTAGTGTCTGACTCCCATAAATGTTAGACTTCTTGGCTTCTGCGCCCAATAAGGGCTATCTTCCATGCATCGAGCAAATGTGAGGAGCCAGGGAATTTTTACATCCGCCCCCCTAGCCAGGTAAATAAATAATCTATTAAAGGGATGGGGATTCTTAGATCCAATCCACACCATCCTCCCCGGCGAGAATCCATCGGAGCGCGCTCGGAAAAATCCATTCCATCATGGCCGGCCACCGCAGCTCCTAAGCCACTTCCTGCTCCTATAGCCCTAAGCCCGGTGATTGGGAGAAGTGTTCCGTCCCGCACAACCGATTAGTAGAGTTGCAGACCCAGGGGTTTCTCCCTCCAGCGTATATGGTCCCCGTCCGAGCCGGGTTCACCACCTATAATGGCGGGGAGCAAGTGGAGAGCTTCCCCAGTCCCTCTAAGGGGAGCGGATATGCCTTGTCCCTTACTTACTAAGGGGACTCAGATTTCCAATTCATCCGTTCCTCCGCGGGCTCCTGGAGTTCTACGGCCTCCAGCTACATAATTTCACCCCTGCTTCCATATTACACATCGCCGGTTATGTTGCCCTTTGTGAGCTATTTCTGGGCTGCGAGGCTCATTTTGAGCTGTGGAAAAGGCTATTTTGCCTTGTGCCCCGCACATAGAAGGGGTCACTTTATCAGGTGGGCGGAGCCGAAATATGGCGCATCGCCGAGACCGGATACCTGTCCGGTACTCCGAAGAAGACGTCCGAAGACTGGCCTTCGGAGTGGTTTTACATGGAGGACGTCCCCCTTCCAGACCCTGTTCGGCGGGGTCTTCCTGAGTTCAACAATGCTCCTATGAAGAAATGCCGAAGCTGGCGCCCATGGAGCCCCCAGGAGGAAGACAACAGAGAAGTCCTTTACCCGATGAACCAGACTAAAGCGCTGGCTCAATCAGGATTGAAAATAATTGATGTTATGTCAATATGCATAATGCGGGGGGTGCAGCCACTTCAATATCGAGGGCACCCCCTGTGGTGTTTTAACGAGGAAGATGATGCCACTCATTGCGGGTGCAAGGGACCGGACTCCGCTGCTGCTTTAGCAAAAATTATGTCCGAGTTGTTCAAGGGATTGGAAGAGGAGTTCATCCGTATTAAGCCACGGGATGGATTCTCCATGTACAACCCTCCAAGCTGGGTGAGTTGTACCTCTTTACTCCCAACCTTCCCACAATTTTCATCGTAGGTACTTACCTTGCCATTTCATGGTAGGAACTGCGAAAAGCTATAAGGGAGGTCAACATCCCACCTCCACAACCAGAGGACCCTGACCGGGCCCTCGATCCCGGACTCGAGGAGGATCCGGACATATTCGTGGAGCTGATAGATAGGCAATTCTATCAATTGAGCTGTGATGATGCCACGGTGGCCATAATGGCCGACTATCCTGGACTACTCCCTGCGTCGCACGTAAGAAAAACCAAAGTCCCAACTCCCAAAAAGGATCCCCTTTTATGCACTTCACCTACCGTACACATATGGTGTTTTACAGGGAAGGCCTTCGGGACGCCGTGCCGAACCCGCAGCAACTCGCCAACAAGAGGCACCGAAGCCGGGTTGGCCAAAAAGGAAGGCGGTCAGGACGGAGACGTCGGCATAGAGGTATGATGCAAAACCTCACTCCATGGTTGTCGTCTTTCTGAAAATATAATGACGTCAGTGTTTCCCAGCAGAAAAAATGCTCGCCGGACTATATCCGGAGAGGTTGCCGATCACGCCTCAACCAGTCGGGCTCCATAGCTGGACATAGAGGCGGAAGCTAACGCGGGGCAGATGCCAGTTGTTCCTCCTACAGAGGATGCGGGCAGACTATCCGCTACAAATTCCAAAGTGGAGAGCGCCATGAATCACAGGTGTCGTCGGGCCGTACTCCGTGACGCTTGTTTCTCGCCAGAGGCATTTGATGCCTTCAATTCTGGAGACGCGTACATCCGTGCCGCTCAAAGTGGTCTAGCCAGAGCCACGGACCAGTATGTAAGGGATATACGGGTAAGAAAATCTGACGATTATATGTATTAGTAGCCCCTGAGACTTAAAACAGTTGAGGCAACTGATTTAAGGATCATTATTTGTGTAGGTTCTTACAGAGAAGAATTCCCAATTGTCTCAAGAGCTGGACAAGTGCAAGGCCCAACTAGGGGCCGCTGCTGCCGTGTTGAAGGAGTCCGAGAAGGGTCCCTCTGGTAACACTTGTTTCCATTGCAAAGAATACGAGTACCAGGTAGTATGCGGCATGTATGCAAATATAAAAATAGATGTTGCAGGTGGCCCCAGAGTGAATCCGGAGGCCCTGGAGGTGGATGCGGCACGTGATGATCGATAGCGAAATGCTGGCGAGCGCGTGCTGACGCGAGTCGAGCAGGAGAAAAATGATCTCCAAGACGCCAATATCCGGCTGGGTGTGGAACTGAAAGATGTCCGAGCCTAGCTTGCGGACTCCATGAAGGAGAATAAACGGCTTCGGCGCGACATTTTTAGTAAGTGCTTGAATGAACTTTTGAAGGAGTTCGGCAAAGAAGCCGGCTAACAGAGTTATGTCTGCAGGTATGCTGACGGGTCGTCCCGCGGAGGAGATGCCCGGGTCTTCGGGTGATCTTCTACCAGAGCTCTCACAACTGCACGAGCAAGTTCGGCAGGTGATGCAGGGTATTGCCCAATCCTTGTGGCCATCCGCGTCCTCGCCAGGAGGCATGGGGGAGCTTATAGAGAAGCTCAAGGGAGCGCGGCGGCGCTTCTGATTATGGAAGATATCAGCCTGCCGACAAGGTGCAAGGGAAGCCTGGGCTATGGTGAAGACACGATATACCAAAGCGGACCCAAACCACATGGCCGAGATCGGACCTGTGGGGCCCGATGGGAAAGAGATCCCCGTCAGTTTAGTGTATGATCAAGTAGAATTAGCCGCAAAGTATTCCTAACAGGATTGTAGGCTAGACAGCCTATTGGATGGTATAGAAGAAGAATTGAATCAGTCTTAGCGACTGTGTTATTCAAGTGACATATGTAATGTCCCTAGTCGGATTGTAAATCATTTGTCATGGCGGACCTTTTCACTTCGACCGCTGGATCCAACAAACTGGAGTGTATCCGAATACCCACTTGGTTATGTAAAAACCGGGGTATGCATGGAGACCAGGCGTAGGGGTCATAAGTGCTTGAATAGACAAGTACCCAACTAGTTATGTTATATTACATGGGTAGTAAGAAACATCTTCCAGGGAGAATAGTTCCGTTAAGGGTTCCTTTCCCTGGGTACGCATGCCCTAATGTGCATGTCCGAACTGCGAGAAGAGGCGCTGGATATAAACATTTGGGGGCATATTTCAAAATAGATAAAAGTCATCTTTTATTCACCGACCGAATATTCCCCTAATAACGCTAGCTTTCGGCTTCACCCAGTCTGAGGTACACATCCGGCGGACCCGACAGTAACAATCGCAGAGGTGCTCCCCTTATGCCCTAGCTGAATTAACAGGAACGTAGGGCATAAATACAAGAGCCAGGCAACCTAGCTTGGCCAAAACTTAAGTCATATCGATGCATATAATGGCAAAAAAGGTACATGTGGAAGAATAACACATGTATGGGACGTAAATCCCAGGAAAATAGTTAGATTAAGCTTCTGTATAAGAAGCCCCCAGGTATGATGAGCGTGGTTAGCGCGTCGAGATTGTATAACCAGGACACAAGTATAGCCTTTAAGGGCCTTGAAGAGAGTAAAACGGGAGAAAGAGAGAAAAGACAGATTGCAAAAAATTGACGGAGGTAAGGAGACGAACATAGAGTCCGGTGCTAGGTGTAGAATCTTTGGAGTCTGGCTGCATTCCATGGGTTTGGCTCGAGTCAATTATCCGATGCATCCCGCAGACGGTACGCTCCACCGGTTATAACCTGGTCAATAATGAAGGGACCCTCCCATTTGGGCTTGAGCTTGTTCTTTTTCTTCTCCGGTAGGCGTAGAACTAGTTCGCCAACGTTATAGGTTTTGGCCCGTACTTCTCTGCTTTGTTACCTTCGAGCCTGTTGCTGATAGAATGCAGAACGGGCCTTTGCCACGTCACGCTCCTCCTCCAGGGCGTCCAAACTATCCTGCCGATCGAGCTCGGCCTCTTTTTCTTCGTACATGCGCACTCAAGGTGAGTCATGAATTATGTCGCAAGGCAGAACCGCCTCTGCACCGTACACCATAAAGAACGGTGTGTATCCGGTAGTGCGATTCGGCGTGGTCCGCAACCCCCATAGTACGGAGTCAAGATCCTCTACCCAGTGCATGTTTGACTCCTTTAAGGACTGCACTAATCTGGGTTTAATGCCACTCATGATAAGACCATTCACTTGCTCGACTTGAAAGTTAGTTTGCGGGTGATAGACAGAAGCATAATCGAGCTTGATACCCATGTTGCTGCACCAAAGTTTCACTTCGTCGGTTGTAAAGTTCATGCCATTGTCAGTGATGATGCTGTGGGGGACACCATAACGGTGTACGACCGCGGATATGAAGTCTATCACTGGTCCGGATTCAGCCGTTTTGACAGGTTTGGCTTCTATCCATTTGGTGAATTTATCCACCATGACCAGTAAGTAGTTTTTCTTATGGGTTCCCCCTTTAAGGGGTCCGACCATATCAAGCCCCCAGACCGCGAAGGGCCAAGTAATGGGGATTGTTTGGAGAGCGGTAGGCGGCATATGCTTTGGTTTGCAAAGAGCTGGCAACCGACACAATGCTGGACTAGATGCTGCGCATCTGCCCGGGCCGTCGGCCAATAGAAACCTGTACGGAAGGCCTTGCTTACAAGGGCCCGGGCTACGGCGTGATGGCCGCTGAGTCCGGCATGGATTTCTGCCAAAAGCTTCCGCCCTTCCTCTTCGGAGATGCACCTTTGAAGGACTCCGGTAGTGCTTTTCTTATAAAGCTCTCCCTCATGGACCTTGTAGGCTTTAGATTGCCGCACTATGCAGCGTGCCTCATTTTGGTCCTCGGGTAGTTCCTGCCTGGTTAGGTAGGCCAGGAATGGTTCTGTCCACGGGGCGATGACAACCATTATTACGTGGGCTGAAGGTGTTATTTCGATGGCAGAACCTCCGATTGTGTCAGAGTGTTTGGTATCTGGGGTTGTGGTCGGGTCCGGACTATTGTTGCCGGTGTCCCCTTCCCATACCATAGATGGTTTAAACAGTTTTTCCAGGAAGATGTTAGGTGGGACAGGGTCGCGTTTAGCGCCGATACGGGCGAGGATGTCCGCCGCCTGGTTGTTTTCCCAAGCCACATGATGGAATTCAAGCCCCTCGAACCGAGCTGACATTTTGAGGATGGCGTTGCGATATGCCGCCATTTTCGGATCCTTGGCATCGAAGTCTCCATTTATTTGGGATATTGCAAGGTTCGAGTCCCCACGCACCTCTAGGCGTTGAATGCCCATGGAAACTGCCATCCGGAGACCGTGTAACAGGGCCTCATATTCGGCTGCATTGTTGGAGTCTGTATATAGTATTTGGAGTACGTATTGCACTGTATCTCCGGTGGGGGACGTCAGGACGACGCCAGCCCCCAGACCAGCCAACATTTTAGAGCCATAGAAGTGCATGATCCAATTGTAGTATGCACCATACTCTTTAGGGAGTTCGACTTCTGTCCATTCGGCTACGAAATCGGCCAGTACTTGCGACTTAATGGCTCGGCATGGTTTATATGTTATGTCGAACGGGAGGAGCTCTATAGCCCATTTGGCAATCCGGCCCGTGGCATCGCGGTTGTTTATTATGTCGTTGAGTGGTACTTCGGAGGCCACCGTAATTGAACACTCTTGAAAGTAGTGTCGTAATTTCCCGGATGCCATGAATACCGCGTATGCTATCTTTTGATAATGTGGGTACCGTGATTTGCATGGAGTGAGGACGGTGGATACATAATATACCGGCTTTTGAAGTGGGAATTTATGTCCGTCCATCTCTCGTTCGACAACGAGCACTGCGCTTACAACTTGGTGAGTTGCCTCTATATATAATAGCATTGGTTCGCCAACATTTGGCACGGCCAAGATTGGGTTGGTGGCCAGGATGGCTTTTATTTCTTCCAGTCTGGTCGTGGCTGCGTCCATCCACTCGAAGTGTTCGGTGCGCCGAAGAAGGCGATAAAGGGGGAGTGCCTTTTCTCCTAGTCGGGAGATAAAGCGGCTAAAAGCCGCCACACATCTAGTTAACTTCTGGATTTGCTTGAGGTCAGTTGGGATAGCCAACTGTGACAGAGCCCGGATTTTGGCCGGATTTGCTTCAATTCCTCTGCTGGAGACGATAAAGCCTGGGAGCTTTCCGGCGGGTACGCTGAAAACACATTTTCCGGATTGAGCTTAATGTCGTATGTTCAGAGATTGTCGAACGTGAGCCTCAAGTCGTCTATTAAGGAGTCAACGTGTCTGGTTTTAACGACCACATCGTCGACGTATGCCTCCACTGTTTTGCCGATCTGCTTTTCCAGACATGTCTGAATCATGCACTGATACGTTGCGCCGGCGTCTTTGAGCCCGAAGGGCATTGTGTTGAAACAGAAGGGGCCGTATGGAGTGATAAATGCCGTTGCAGCCTGGTCGGACTCCGCCATCTTAATTTCATGGTAACCGGAGTATGCGTCGGGGAAGCACAATGAGTCGTGTCCTACAGTAGCATCGATAATTTGATCGATGCGAGGGAGGGGGAAGGGATCCTTTGGGCAAGCCTTATTAAGGTCCTTGAAGTCGACGCATAGGCGCTAGGATTTGTCCTTCTTTGGCACCATTACCAGGTTTGCTAGCCAGTCCGGATGCTTTATCTCTCTAATGAATCCGGCCTCCAGTAATTTGGCTAGCTCCTTTCCCATGGCTTGTCTCTTAGGTTCGGAGAAACGCCGGAGAGTCTGCTTGACCGGCTTGAATCCTTTTAGAATGTTAAGGCTATGCTCGGCCAACTTGCATGGGATTCCTGGCATGTCTGAAGGATGCCAGGCGAATATGTCCCAATTCTCGCGCAGGAACTCCCATAGTAAGGCGTCTACGACGGGGTTTAGTTGTGCCCCAATGGATGCTGTTTTTGTGGGGTCCGTTGGATGGACTTGGAATTTGACTATTTCATCCGCTGGTTTAAAGGAGGTGGACTTGGATCTTTTGTCTAGTATCACGTCGTCCCTGTCCACTGTGGAGCGCAGCGCGGTTAACTCCTCCGCCACAAGGGCTTCGGATAATGCCTCGAGGGCCAGTGCGGCTGTTTTGTTCTTGGCACGGAGTGCTATGTCCGGATCACTAGCTAGAGTGATGATTCCATTGGGTCCGGGCATTTTGAGCTTCATGTACCCGTAATGGGGTATGGCTTGAAAAATCATGAATGCCTTCCGCCCTAGAAGGGCGTGGTATCCGCTACTGAACGGGGCCACTTAGAATGTGATTTCTTCGGACATGTAATTCTCTGGAGTGCCGAATACCACATCTAGTGTGATTTTCCCAGCGCAACGTGCCTCCCGACTAGGGATGATTCCTCGGAAGGTCGTGGTGCTTTGATCAATACGGTTGCTGTCTATTTCCATTTTTTAAGAGTCTCCTCATAAATGAGGTTTAATCCGTTGCTGCCGTCCATGAGCACTTTAGTGAGCTGAAAGCCGTCCACAATTGGACCGAGGACCAAAGCGGCTGGTGCTCGGGCTGTTTGGAATTTAGGTTCGTCACTGGCATTGAAAGTAATGGCCGTGTCGCTCCTTGCATTTATTGCTGCTATGTGGCAGACTTCGGCAAGGCTGCGGAGTGCTCGCTTACGCCTATTATTTGAGGCGAAGGTCTCGAAGACTGTTAATACTGTATTGTTATCCATGGGAGGGTGTTCTGGGGTGTTTTGGATGAGGAGATCCTCATCGCTCTTGGCCACCTGCCGGAGTACCCAACATGCTCTAAGGCTATGTGTTGGTATGGTATCCGTTGTACTATGAATTTTGCAGGGCCCGTTAAGCCATCCCTCCAATACGGTTCCATGCCCTGTAGTAGGCTTTTGCTTCTTTGTAATTGAGTCGGGCGACTTATGAGAGTGCACCCTTTTAGTTCGGACTAGGGGTTTTGTCAGAGCCAGATTGTCCCAAAATTGTGTTTGGGATTTCCAGGCACTTTCCATCGCACAGTATTTCCGTACTATGGCCGCCAGGTCAGCGAAGTGTGCTATATCACGGTGACTTATGGTGTTGAGTATTCCCTTGTCCGTGCAATTGTTGCAAAAGAATGAAATTGCGTCTTCCTCGTGACAGTCCTTGACCTTGTTCATTACAAGGAGGAATCTGGCCCAATAGTGATGTACTATCGCTTGAGGCACTTGCCTAGTGTGGGAAAGATCGTTTGTATCTGGGAGGGTGGGTGGATTTAAGTCCAGACCTTGACCCAATCTGAGATCTCGGGGCAGGGGAGTTTCTGATCTTGGAAGTTCGGGCTCCGGGATGTTGCTCTGCGGGTATGGTATGCGACCTGATTCTAGGTTCAGGGTTAGGGCGATGTCCTCCCGTGAGCAGGTATCCGGCTCGGCGAGCTCGGGAATCCGGACATAGTTCATCCTCAGGATAGAGGGAGAACCGCCGCGTTGCTCCTCCACCACCGCTATTGGATGGGTGACCGGCGGAGAGTTAATCTCCCTTTGGTCGGGTTTAAGCCCGATCTGATCGTAGTCCGTAGTGACTCCTAGAGCGGCGATGCGATCCAAGAGCTTGTTCAAAGAGGAGAGCTCTATTGGATCCATCTGCTCGGCGAATTTTGAGCCGATGTGGAGGCTATTTTCGATGACCGAGAAGTCATCGTCGGTGCAACGGCCGAGCGGGCGGTCATGACGAAGCCGCCTAGTCGGATACTTTGGCCTACAGCCAAGGCTCCCCCAGAAGTGATGTTGTCCTTGACAACGAGACGAGCCATCCCCGCTTATGATGACGACATAGTGGAACTCTCAATGAAAGCACCAATGTCGGTGTCAAAACCGGCGGATCTCGGGTAGGGGGTCCCGAACTGTGCATCTAAGGCGGATGGTAACAGGAGGCAGGGGACACGATCTTTACCCAGGTTCGGGCCCTCTTGATGGAGGTAATACCCTACGTCCTGCTTGATTGTTCTTGATGATATGAGTATTACAAGAGTTGATCTACCATGAGATCGTAGAGGCCAAACCCTAGAAGCTAGCCTATGGTATGATTGTATATTGTCCTAGGGACTAAACCCTTCGTTTTATATAGACACCGGAGGGGGCTAGGGTTACACAGAGTCGGTTACAAGGGAGGAGAACTACATATCCGTATTGCCTAGCTTGCCTCCCACGCCAAGGAGAGTCCCATCCGGACACGGGATGAAGTCTTCAATCTTGTATCTTCATAGTCCAATAGTCCGGCTGTCCGGAGACCCCCTAATCCAGGACTCCCTCACTCTTGCCACTCCTTGTTCCATAATCCATCAAATCCTTACCCAAAACTTGAAAACTTCACAACACAAAACTTAAAGTAGAAAATCTCGTGAGCTCCGTTAGCGGAAAAAACAATACACCACTTAAAGGTACTGTAATGAACTCATTCTTTATTTATATTGGTGTTAAACCTACTTTATTCCAACTTCTCTATGGTTTATAAACTATTTTACTAGCCATAGATTCACCAAAATAAGCAAACAACACACGAAAAACAGAATCTGTCAAAAACAGAACAGTCTGTAGTAATCTGTAGCTAGCGCAAGATATGGAACCCCAAAAATTGTAAAATAAATTTCTGGACATGAGGAATTTATCTACTAATCACTGCAAAAAGAATTAACTAAATAGAACTTTCCAAACAAAAATGGCAGCAGTTCTCGTGAGCGCTAAAGTTTCTGTTTTTTACAACAAGATTAACAAGACTTTCCCAAGTCTTCCCAACGGTTCTACTTGGCACAAACACTAATTGAACACAAAAAAACACAACCAAAACAGAGGCTAGATAAACTATTTATTACTAAACAGGAGCAAAAAGCAAGGAATAAAAATAAAGTTGGGTTGCCTCCCAACAAGCGCTGTCGTTTAATGCCCCTAGCTAGGCATAAAAAGCAAGGATAGATCTAGGTGTTGCCATCTTTGGTTTTAGGGAAGAAAAGAGCAAACTTGCTATCTATGGAATTAATCTTTCTATTTTTGATAAAGCACATGGCTATTAATGCTAGAAGAAAGATTAAGTAAGTTACGGAAATTTGTATCTAAGGTAGCCTTCATCTCTTTGATAGATTCGCTTTGGTAAGAGAGCAAAAGAGATGTAGATTCAACTTTCTCATTCATGGGGTGCCCAAATATGGTTTTCATCTTCTCATAAGTGTCTATGACATCCCATTCAAGAAAGCCTTCTTCAAATAAAGAATCTAAGACATGCTTAAAAGAAGAAGGAAGGGCAAAATAAAAGCTTTTTAAGTAAATTTCAATTTGGTATTGTGGCACATAGCTAACCCTGATCCTTAATAGTCTATACCAAGCATCTTTCAAAGTTTCATCAAGTAAATAACGAAAAATTCCGGAATCATCTTCATCAAAATTATTAAGATTCTCATTTATAACTCCGGTAGGTTTTTCCATAGTATCCTTATTTATGAGCTTAGCGAGAATAGAAGGGTTGTCCAAAGTACTAACACTCGGGAGAGAACCCCCAACCCTTTTTGATTCAAACATGGCGGAAGAAAGTGAAAAAGGCAAAAAAAGATAAATAGAGAAAGAGAGGGAGGATAGAGAGAGAGAGGGCGAATAAAATGGCAAGGGTGAAGTGGGGGAGAGGAAAATGAGAGGCAAATGGCAAATAATGTAATGCGGGAGATAAGGGTTTGTGATGGGTGTTTGGTATGTTGACTTTTGCGTAGACCTCCCCGGCAACGGCGCCAGAAATCCTTCTTGCTACCTCTTGAGCACTGCGTTGGTTTTCCCTTGAAGAGGAAAGGGTGATGTAGCAAAGTAGCGTAAGTATTTCCCTCCGTTTTTAGAACCAAGGTATCAATCCAGTAGGAGTCTACGCGCGAATCCCTCACACCTGCACAAAACAAATAAATCCTCGCAACCAACGCGATAAAGGGTTGTCAATCCCTACACGGTCACTTATGAGAGTGAGATCTGATAGATATATTAAGATAATATTTTTGGTATTTTTATGATAAACATGCAAAGTAAAATAAAAGCAAAGGAAAATAACTAAGTGTTGGAGGATTAATATGATGAAGATAGACCCGTGGGCCATAGGTTTCACTAGTGGATTCTCTAAAGAGCATAGGTATTTTACGGTGGGTGAACAAATTATTGTTGAGCAATTGACAGAATTGAGCATACTTATGAGAATATCTAGGTATGATCATGTATATAGGCATCACGTCCAAGACAAGTAGACCGACTCCTGCCTACATCTACTACTATTACTCCACACATCGACTGCTATCCAGCATGCATCTAGAGTATTAAGTTCATAAGAACAGAGTAACGCCTTAAGCAAGATGACATGATGTAGAGGGATAAATTCATGCAATATGATAAAAAAAACCATCTTGTTATCCTCGATGGCAACAATACAATACGTGCCTTGCTGCCCCTACTGTCACTGGGAAAGGACACCGCAAGATTGAACCCAAAGCTAAGCACTTCTCCCATTGCAAGAAAGATCAATCTAGTAGGCCAAACCAAAATGATAATTCGAAGTGACTTGCAAAGATAACCAATCATACATAAAAGAATTCAGAGAAGATTCAAATATTGTTCATAGATAAACTTGATCATAAATCCACAATTCATCAGTCTCAACAAACACACCGCAAAAGAAGATTACATCGAATAGATCTCTACAAGAGAGGGGGAGAACATTGTATTGAGATTAAAAAAGAGAGAAGAAGCCATCTAGCTAATAACTATGGACCCGAAGGTTTGAGGTAAACTACTCACACTTCATCGGAGAGGCTATGGTGTTGATGTAGAAGCCCTCCGTGATCGATGCCCCCTCCGGTGGAGCTCCGAAACAGGCCCCAAGATGGGATCTCGTGGATACAGAAAGTTACGGCGGTGGAATTAGGGTTTTGGCTCCGTATTTGATTGTTTGGGAGTACGTAGGTATATATAGGAGGAAGGAGTACGTCGGTGGAGCAACAAGGGGCCCACGAGGGTGGAGGACGCGCCTGGGGGTGGGTAGGTGCGCCCCCTACCTCGTGGCTTCCCTGTTGGTTGCTTGACATAGGGTCCAAGTCTCCTAGATTTTGTTCATTCCAAAAATCACGTTCTCGAAGGTTTCATTCCGTTTGGACTCCGTTTGATATTCCTTTTATTCAAAACCCTAAAATAGGTAAAAGAACAACAATTCTGGGATGGGCCTCCGGTTAGTAGGTTAGTCCCAAAAATAATATAAAAGTTTATAATAAAGCCCAATAATGTCCAAAATAGAATATAATATAGCATGGAACAATCAAAAATTATAGATACATTGGAGACGTATCAGGAATCGTTTCCGTTATCCCTTGCATATTATAGTTCATCACGACGTTCCAGTAACTTGGTGATAGTGACTACAGAACTTTGTCAATCACTATCTTATCTGGAAGATTAACTCCCACTTGATTCGAGTGATTGTCGTACTCAGACATTCTGAGCACATGCTCACTAGCTGAGCTATTCTCCTCCATCTTGTAGGCAAAGTGCTTGTCAAAGGTCTCATACCTTTCGACATGGGCATGAGTCTGAAATACTAATTTCAACTCCTGGAACATCTCATATGCTCCGTGGCATTCAAAACGTCTTTGAAGCCCCGATTCTAAGCTGTAAAGCATGGTGCACTAAACTATCAAGTAGTCATCATATCGAGCTCGGCAAACGTTCATAACATCTGCATCTGCCCCTGCAATCGGTTTGTCACCTAGCGGTGCATCAAGGACATAATTCTTCTGTGCAGCAATGAGGATAATCCTCAGATCACAGATCCAATCCGCACCATTTCTACTAACATCTTTCAACTTAGTTTTTCTCTAGGAACATATCAAAATAAACTGGGAGCTACATCGCGAGCTATTGATCTACAACATAGTTATGCAAATACTATCAGGACTAAGTTCATGATAAATTAAAGTTCAGTTAATCATATTACTTAAGAACTCCCACTTAGATAGACATCCCTCTAGTCATCTAAATGATCACGTGATCCAAATCAACTAAACCATGTCCGATCATCATGTGAGATGGAGTAGTTTTCAATGGTGAACATCACTATGTTGATCATATCTACTATATGATTCACGCTTGACCTTTCGGTCTCTAGTGTTCTGAGGCCATATCAGCATATTCCAGGCTTGTCAAGTTTAACCCGAGTATTCCGCGTGTGCAAAACTGGCTAGCACCCGTTGTATGTGAACGTAGAGCTTATCACACCCGATCATCACGTGGTGTCTTGGCACGACGAACTATCGCAACGGTGCATACTTAGGGAGAACACTTATACCTTGAAATTTAGTGAGAGATCATGTTATAATGCTACCTCCGAACTAAGCAAAATAAGATGCATGAAGGATAAACATCACATGCAATCAAAATATGTGACATGCTATGGCCATGATCATCTTTCGCCTTTGATCTCCATCTCCAATGTACCGTCATGATCTCTATCGTCACCGGTATGACACCATGATCTCCATCATCTTGATCTCTATCAATGTGTCGTCACATGGTCGTCTCGCCAACTATTGCTTTTGCAACTATTGCTATCGCATAGCGATAAAGTAAAGCAATTACATGGCACTTGCATCTTATGCAATAAAGAGACAAGCATAAGGCTTCTGCCAGTTGCCGATAACTTCAAAAAAACATGATCATCTCATACAACAATTCATATCTCATCACGTCTTGACCATATCACATCACAACATGCCCTGCAAAAACAAGTTAGACATCCTCTACTTTGTTGTTGCAAGTTTTATGTGGCTGGTACGGGCTTTGCAAGAACCGTTCTTACCTACGCATCAAAAAACCACAATGCGGTATAGTGATTGCTTTTTGATCTTCAGAAAGAACCCTGTTCATTGAATCCGATTCAAGTAAAGTTGGAGAAACTGACACCCACCAGCCACCTGTGTGCGAAGCATGTTGGTAGAACCAGTCTCGCGTAAGAGTACGCGTAATGTCGGTCTGGGCCGCTTCATCCAACAATACCGCCGAATCAAGAAACAACTAGTGACGGCAAGCAATATGTATATACCCACACCCACAACTCATTTGTGTTCTACTCGTGCATATAACATCTACGCATAAACCTGGCTCGGATGCCACTATTGGGGAACGCAGTAATTTCAAAAAAAATTCCTACGCACACGCAAGATCATGGTGATGCATAGCAACGAGAGGGGAGAGTGTTGTCCACATAGCCTCGTAGACCATAAGTGGAAGCGTTATGAGAACGCGGTTGATGTAGTCGTACGTCTTCACGATCCGACCGATCCAAGTACCGAACGTACGGCACCTCCGAGTTTAGCACACGTTCAGCTCGGTGACGTCCCACGAACTCCGATCCAGCCGAGCTTCGAGGGAGAGTTCCGTCAGTATGACGCTGTGATGATGGTGATGATGATGCTACTGATGCAGGGCTTCGCCTAAGCATCGCTACGATATGACCGAGGTGGATTATGGTGGAGGGGAGCACCGCACATGGCTAAAAGATCAACTGATCAACTTGTGTGTCCATGGGGTGCCCCGTCCCCCGTATCTAAAGGAGTGGAGGAGGGGGAGGGCCGGCATTCTACTATGGCGTGCCCTGGGGAGTCCTACTCCCACCAGGAGTAGGATTCACCCCCTTCCATGTAGTAGGAGTAGGAGAGAAGGAAAGGGAAAAGAGAAGAGAAGGAAGGAGGGGTGTCGGTGTCAAAACCGGCGGATCTCGGGTAGGGGGTCCCGAACTGTGTGTCTAAGGTTGATGGTAATAGGAGACAGGGGACATGGTGTTTACCCAGGTTTGGGCCCTCCTACCCGAGATCCGCCGGTTTTGACACCGACATTGGTGCTTTCATTGGGAGTTCCTATGTGCTATCGCTAAAAGGTTTGATGGCCCCTTCAATCGTCAATAATGACGCCGTCCAAGGAGAAACTTTTCTCCCGAGACAGATCTTCGTGTTCGGCGGCTTCGCACTGTGGGCCAACTCATTTGGCCATCTGGAGCAGATTGAAGGCGACGCACCTGGCCATCAGGTCAGATTCGGAAGCTTGAACTACGTCGCGGATATCCATGTAGACTTGATCTTTGCCGGATTCGAGACCGCGGTAGCCGCTCCCGGTCACCCCGATGATCATGACCTAAATCTATCATCGGGCCGCATTCAGGAGATTGCTCCTGTAACCGCTCTAGCCCTAGATTCAGAGCAGACTGCGCCATCTTAGGACGGGAGGATCAACCCCACCACGGAGGCCACAGATTCCACGGTGTTGGAGCCGCACATAGACCTAACATCTCACGACATCTTTGTCACTGGAACTCTGGACTCGTCTCCGGCCATACGTTCCAAACCACGTGAGCCCGCGGATGCCGAAATTGATCGTTTATTGATCTTCAAGTTCAGCGCCGCAGACATCTTCTAGCACTCACCTTTGGGCAATGTGCTAAACTCATTAAAGAACCTGTCCTTGGCAGAGGACTCAGAGCCAAACTATATCCGGCTTGAACTAGGGGCTGATGGTGGAGAATTTTGCTTCCCACCCACCACCCACTTCATAGCCACGGGTGAGGATTTGACCGACGAACTTGATTACGACTCTGAAGACATAGACGGTATGGACGATCACTACAAAAAAAATACACTTCCGTGATGATACGTGTTTGTCACAGTAGGCCGCTTTTTTGTCATGCATGTACATCCATGACAAATTTATGACAGAATCAAGATAGTCATACCTATGCTATCGTAGAAGTGTTCCATGACATTACCAAAATTATCATCACGGAAGTGTCCACTTCCATGACGATAAATCGCGTGTCACAGAAGTGCTTTCGTCAAGGGTGACCGACACGTGGCATCCACCGTAACGGGACGCCGTTAAGCTATCGGGTCGGGTTTTGGATCCGATAACCCGTTAACAGCCCCGACCAATGGGGATTTTCCACGTGTAAAATCATCATTGGCTAGAGGAAACACGTGTCGGCTCATCATTGGGACAGATGTCATCCACTCATTGGACAGAAGGCGCCTATGATACGTCGACACATGGCACGGCCCAACAGAGGCCCATTCCTGTGAAAAGGCCGGCCCGTTTGACTTGGTCAAAAGGTGGCGGGCCAACCCATGGAAAGCCTGTTAACGGCCTGTTCGCATATAGCCCATTTACATACCACTAACCCAATGCCCGTTACGCCCTATCCGAATTAGGCCCAGTAGCGTCATCTGGGCCATCCAATATGATTCCAGCCTGTTTTCACTTCTGGCCCATGTATGGCCTATGACGTCTTTTGGCCCATATGAGGCCCTATGTAACTCTTGGCCTTTTAACGGCCCGTGGTGAAACTGGCCCGTAATGAACAGTGTATCACTTTACACCCATTAAAGGCCCTTGGTGAAACTGGCCCGTAATGAACAGTGTATCACTTTATACCCATTAACGGCCAGTTATTCCGTTGGGCCGTTTCCAGCCCATGTTATCTTTCGGCCTTCTCAGCGCCCTTTTATTCTTGGGCTCATTTCCAGCATTCATTTACTTACGACCTGTTACTGTCATTTTCTGCTTGTGGGCCAAATTCAGCCCGTGGTTACAGTCGGCCCGTTTGTGGTCCGTTAATACGTTGGGCAATTTTCATAGCGTCATCAAATACGACCTATTAACGATGGCCGTTTACGGCCATAATGCGGCCTGTTATTGGCCCATGTTTGGCCAATCGATCATACGTCCCGTATAAGGCCCATTGATGATACGGCCCGTAGAAGGCCCATTGTTTCTACAGCTCATAGAAAGCCCATTGTTTCTATGGCCCGTAGAAGGCCTACTGTTTCTACGGCCCATAGAAGGCCCACTATTTCTACAGCCCATAGGAGGCCCAGTGTCACTACAGTAAATATTAACCCATGGTTATTGTGGCCTAGTTTTAAAAAATAGGTTATTACAGCCACTAGCAAACCGCGGAAAAAGAACTGCACTGACTACAAGCAAACAAATAAACAAGACAACAAGGAAATAAATAAGCAAGCAACTTATGCTAGGCTATCACAGCTATTACACATATTACATCCACTAGGCATCAAAGTTCGCCACAAGTGCAAATATAGGGAATAAAGCAGCATATAAACGCCGCAGCAAAACAAGTCCAGAACTAAAACCACTTTAGAAGAGTTCAAGAAACAATATCCTGGGTACCCATAATGCTGGCAAGATGCTTAGCAAGCTTATTAACTTTCTCTTGTTTGGCGCTTAAATCCTCCAGTGCTTGCTGTTGCACAAGAAAGGACTGGTGTTTATCAGCCACAGTAACTTGCTGTTTGAGTTACTGGCCAGTACCGCTGGCACAAGCACTTGTAGCTGGCCAGTACCGCTGTCCTGTTCAAGAACCCCCTCCAATTCAAATGGCTGATAAACAAGAAAAGAAATTGAACGTACAGACATTGTATGATAGACAGATGTGGTAATTCACATATATGTTGTCTAACCAAATAGGACAACATGACACAGTTTCACATATATGATGCCTAACTAAACAGGATAGCATGACACAGTTTCAGATATATGATGGATAACTTAACATGATATAATGGCATAATTCAACATATGATGAGTACCTAAATAGGATGACATGACACAACTATATGATGTCTTTCTAAAATAGGTTGGGATGAAATAATTCACATACATGTTGTCTAAGTATACATGATGGCATGATATAATTGACATAATTGATTCATATACTAAGCAGCTGGCACTCGCATGTATGATCTCTAAACTAAGCAGATAGAATTCAATATTGTGCATATGATGTCTAAACTAAGCAATGCAAGACACCATATGCATCATATGAGAAATATAAACATTGCAACTTAGAGCATACACCTCAGGTGGGATATAGGACTGGTCATCTGTCTCTGAATCCTCCTCTGAGGAGCTCTCCGTAACCATCGAGATATATGCTTCAGCAGGTACCATTGCCTGCTCTGAAGACCTTGTTTTCACTCCAAAATTTTCCATAACCGGCTCAAATGGCTGATACACATGAAGAGTAGTTCAATATACATAGATTGTCGACAAATGGAATACGTAATGAAAAAAAGATGGCATGAGATAATTCACATATATGATGCCTGGCTCCATGGCGGTGCATAATTCACATATATGATAACTGGCTGAAAAACATGGCATTGCATAATTCACATATCCGATATAGAAAGCAAACATGAGGCATTCACACAAAGCATGTCTAATCTAAGCAGATGGCATGGCAATGCAAGACACCATATGCATGATATGAGCAGTATAACCCAGCCAAGTTAGAGCATGCACCTCGGGGGGGGGGGGATACAACTAGTCATATCTCTCTGAATCCTCCTCCGAGGAGCTATCTGTAACCAGCAAGAAATCTGCATCGACAGGTAGCACTGACTGCTCAGAAGACCTTGTTTTCACTCCAGATTTTCCCATGACCGACTCAAATGGCTGATGCATAGGAAGAGTAGATGAATGTATAAACATTGTTGACAAATGGAATACATTATGGAAAAAATATGGAACGATACAATTCACATATACGATGACTGGCTAAACAGGATGGCATTGCATGATTCACGTATATGATGCCTGGCTAAAGAAGATGGCATTGCATAATTCCCATATACTCCCTCCATTCCTAAATATTTGTCTTTTTAGAGATTTCAAATGTACTACCACATACGGATGTATATAGACACATTTTAGAGTGTAGATTCACTCATTTTGTTCCGTATGTAGTCACTGTCGGCGTTCTGGGAACGGGGGTCCCCAGACTTGCCTGCCTGCGGCCTGCGGCGTGGCTCAAAGGGGGGGCCCAGCACGACCCATCTTCATGAACACAGACCCAAGACCCTCGCGAGGGGCCAAGCCTCGCGGGGCGGACAACACGGAGCTTCCTCAGGCACGGCCTCATTAGGCTGGCTCGCGAGGAGGCGGAGAGATCAAGGCGGGGTACCTCACGAGGTGCCTGTGACGCAAGCCATGACGACCAAAGGCGCCAGGCGGGCACCAGCCCGCGCAGTGTCCTCCTTTCCTCTTTGGTGCAAAGGGAGCAAGCGCAGCCGTGGAGTACCGAGGCATCAGGCAAAGGTTGCCATTTTGGTGCAACAAGACCAAGACCAGGAGGACTGCAAGACGGAGGTCATCATGGAGCCCAAGACGGCATCACCACCAGAGCTTTGTGCAGGCGAAGACTACTTTTGCCAGGATAGCTAGTACTAGCTGTCCCCCTTGAAATTAGCCCGCCATTGTTGGCTCCCTTCCCACTCGATATTTGGGAAGAGGACCAGGGCCTCTATAAATAGGACCAGACACCCACAAGAGAGAGAGGTAGAGGCAGAGAAAGGTAGAGGTAGAGAGGGAGAGCGAAGGACGAAGAAGAGAAGATCGAAATCATAGAGAGAGAAGGGTGACTGAACTCCTCCTAGCAGTTCGTCCCCCCCAGCCAAGAACAGACCCTCGCGAGGCTGTTCTTCCTTGTATTGTTCATCATCATTAGCCCAAGAGGCAATCCACCACACCACACACTGGAGTAGGGTATTACACCACAATGGTGGCCCGAACCAGTATAAACCCTGTGTATCTTGTGTTGTTCTTCCCATAGCTTAGATCTTAGCGAGGCGGAGGGGTGCAGGTAGGTAGGAGGCGAAATCTCCGTGCGCACCCCAGTGTTCGAACCTCAAGGGTCTGCCGGAACCCGAAATCCGACATTTGGCGCGCCAGGTAGGGGTGCGCCGGAATTCGTCTCCCACCACCTCGTTCTCCTGCGACCATCGCGCCCATGTCTGACGCTCGTCGAGCCCGCGCCGAGCGCCGGGCCGCTCTCGCTTCCCGCGTCACCCAGACGGCTCCTGTCGGTGGGCGTCCTCGCCGTTCCCCGTCACCTGCCGTCAACGCCACCACCGGCCCGGCGGGGGACGAGCAGCAAACATCGTCTCAGCACCTGTCCGTGCGGCAGGACTGCCGCACCGCAACTCCCTCGCTCACCCCAGCTGGTTCTTCATCCCGCGCGCTCCGTGCACCCATGGAGGCTCGAGCTACGCTCATCACGGCAAACGAGCTCCTGCGCTACCGTCCCGTCGACGACGTTTATGAAGAATGGTTCGACCGTGTTGCCGAGCTTGTCCGCGCTGCAGGGGGCTCTCCTGCGTCATCCTTTCCGCTGCACGGCACCCCGGCCCGCGCGGGCGACAAAGCTCCGGCGGCGCCCCGGCTGCCTCCTCCTCAAGAAGGCGCCATGGCTCCAAGGCGCGTGGCCCCTGGGCGGAACCTGCTCCGTCAGGTGCCAGTGTGGCAAGAGCAGAGCTGCCAGGAAGTCCCTCGCCTGCAAGAAGCTGCCCGGGCGCTCCCTGCTCCAACACGTCGCGACCATGCTCCTGCTCCCGCACATCAAGACCCAGTGCTGCTCCCAGCTGCAGCGTGTGGGGATATGCAAGACCAAGCTCTCCGTCACCCAAGGCCTCCCGTGGCCACAGCAGGCTGTCGTGCCTTCACCACCGAGCTGCGCAGCGTCGCGTGGCCCGGCAAGTTCAAGCCAGACCTGCCTCCTCGTTATGACGACACGGCTGACCCTGCGGAGTTCCTCCAGCTCTACGAGCTGGGCATCGAAGCTGCCAACGGAGATGAGAAGGTCATGGCGAACTGGTTTCCCATGGCGCTCAAGGACGGGGCCCGCACCTGGCTCCAGGCACGATCTCCTCCTGGGACGAGATGCGCACCCGCTTCATCGCCAGCTTCCAAGGTACACGCAACCGGCCACCCGCCTTGAGCGACATGCGCCGCACCAAGCAACAACCCGGGGAGACCCTGCAAAAGTACATCCAGCGCTTCAACAACGCACGCCTCAAGATTCCCAGGGTGACTGAGGAGGCCATCATCTCAGCCTTCTCCGACGGCGTGCGCGATGTCAAGATGAAGGAGGAGCTGGCGATGCATGAAGACCTGTGCACTTCCTTGGAGCTGTTCAACTTGGCAACCAAGTGCGCCGGGGCTGAGGAAGGGTGTCTCTCCCTCCTCGAGCTGCCTGCCGCAGACCCAGAAGAGAAGAAGCCCAAGGCCAAGGATGTGAAGCGCAAGGGGGATGTCGTGCTCGCGGCAGAACCAGACACCAAGCGGGGCAGAGATCAGCTCGAACCTTCCAAGGGCAGTCGGTACTGTGTGTACCACGACCTCCACACCCACAACACCAACGAATGTCAAGAGCTCTGAGCCGCGCGAGAAGGAAGGATCGGCCGTCGCCCCGACCGTGGTGACCGGGGCTACGGTCGAGGAGGAGGAAGGAACGCAGGACGTTGGGAAGACTGTGGCCCGCGCCAAGGGTGGCACAATCAACCTCGCGAGGATCGCTGGCAAGACCCGCCTCGCGAGGGAGACTGGAGGGATCAGCCTCGCGAGGATCGCCCGCAAGGCAATGCAGGCCTCCCTCCGCTGCCGCCGCAGCCAAGGAAAAACGAGGACCGCCACCAGGACGAGGGGGCTGGGGGCTTCCAGGAGCCGCGCGCGATAGCCTGCATCCTGGGCGGGGCTCAAGCCCCAGCCTCTCAACGCATCTTCAAGCAGTTCGCCCGCAAAGTGAATGCAGTCCTCCCCAGGCTCGAAGCCACGCGCCCACTCAGATGGTCGGCGTGCGCCATCACGTTCAGCTCAGCAGATCAGCTCAAGCGTGCGGCTACAGCCGGAGTCCTCCCGATGCTTTGTTCCCCAATTATCAGCAACGTGGTGGTCACCAGGACCCTCATCGATGGCGGGGCAGGGCTCAACGTCCTGTCCGTGGAAACATTCAACAATCTCCAAGTGCCCTACAGCCAGCTTCAGCCAACCAAGCCTTTCTCCGGAATCACCGACGGCTCCACGGTCCCGATTGGGCAGGTCCGCCTCCCTGTCACCTTCGGGGCACGCGACAACTACCGCACCGAGCTCATCGACTTCGACGTCGCTCACATTCGCCTGCCGTACAACGCCATCCTTGGGTACCCAGCGCTGGCCAAGTTCATGGCCGTAACTCACCACGGCTACAACGTCCTCAAGATGCCAGGACGTGGCGGAGTCATCACGGTGCCCTGTGAAGAGAAGGATGCGGTGTGTTCCCTGGAACGAGCCTTTCAGGCTACGTCACTGGAAGACCCGGATCACGGAAGCAGGAGGCTTGCCGAGACCGCCCCCAAGAAGAAAAAGACATCGTCCGACCTGGCCCCTCAGGAGGCAGGCCCCTCTGGGCCTGTGCCTTCTCAGGTGGAACCCCCTTCCATCGCATAGGTGGAACCCCCTTCCTCAGGCAGGGCTCGGGGGCTCTCCCCTAGAGGGCCACCGACCTGGCTAGGGTCATGAGGGAGGCGCTTGGGCACCACATGGAGGCGTGTTTCGAAGCACGTTTCCCTCAAGAAGGAGTCAGGCAAGGAGAGCCAGACCCTCAGGAGTTCGTCAGCAAGGCCATTTAGGAGCTACAGGAGTCAAGAGTCATGAAAGGAGGCCGCCGCCTACCAGTAGTGGCTCCCCATCCAGGCGAGGATGGTGAGCTGCGCGTCTGCTTTGACATACCAGGGCTCAACCGAGTCGCCTCTCTGGAGCGCCTATGGCCCTCGCGAGTGGGGCGCTGCGGAGGTCCACCCCACAACTACGTTCGCATGCCTTACGGCTTGCTGAACACGGCTGCCACGTACCAGTGCCTCATGAGGGGCATCACGGAGGCACAAGAGGCCAGGCGTTCCGCGGCCCTAGCGGAGATGGAGATGGTCCGCGAGGAGCCACCAGCGCCTCCGAAGCCTCCTGAGCCCCCTGGGCCTGGGGGCTCATAAGGATCGGCTTCCGCAGCCCACCGAGTCTGCTACACCAACACCCCTTCGTCCTCCACGTCATCAGGTGACATCTTTCAAGTTTCACTTCCAGCTGGGAGCGCCCCCCAGGGCTGCATTATTCCCAGGCCGCGTGGGTTCGCCCCTGCGGCATGTATCCCTTTTATTTCATGTTGTTAGCTTACCTTGTTGGGAGCGCCCCTCGGGCTGCATCATCCCCAAGTCACTCAGGCCAGACCCAGCGGCATGTATCCCATTTGCATTTATTTCCGGTTATGCGTTCGACCCACCATGCTTGATTATTTGATGTCGGTCCACGGCACCTCTTCTTCTCCATGCCGACCACTTGCACGTTAAAGGGGGAGGGTACCTGAGCATCACGACTCAGGGCTCTTACTGGCTCTCCAGCCCTCACCCTCTGGCCTTGTCCACGGCATCGCGACCTGGCATACCAGCGACGGCTGAGACCAGCTCGAGGGCCGGGACCCGAGGACGTAGAGTGCCGACATCTAACCGAATTTGCAAGGACACATCACAAGATAAGGCCCAGTGCCAGGCGCAACCCGCCTAGAGGTAGGGCCCCTGAGTCCCGCGCTGGCTCACGGGTGCCCAGATACACCTCGCCAGGCCCTACCGTGCCAGCCACGTGTCAGGGCGGGGCTGTACACACCCCGGGGGCTCCTCCCGGAGGGGGCGCACCTCCCACGTACCAGTGGAAGCACCATGCTCCGCGCTGGCTGACGACATTGCCGAGGAGCGGCTATGCCCGTACACATACGGAAGCGCTATGCTCCGCGCTGGTGATAAACAACTGAGGGTGGCCCCCGGGCCGCATCAACCTCAGGGAGCCCAGAGTTCAGTGTCTAGCGTCATCGCAATGCCTCCCCTCGGGAGTGCCGCGCGAGGGGGCTGGGCACGGGGGCTGCGCCTGGGTCACGCCCAGACGCACGCCGCCCAGCCAGGCCCCCCGGGCCTGGTTCGTCGCGCGTCTCTCCCGAGCGGAGCCAAGGTACGAAGGCCGTTTGAGCGTCAAGGGGGACTCCTGAGCATCGCGACTCAGGAGCCTAACTGGTCGCGTAGCCCCTCACTCCTTAGTTCCGAAAGGCTAACGGCGGTTGAGGTATGCACGCGGCCGGGCTCTACAGACGTAGAACCGTAGATCCACCCACATCACACCTCCCTACTTGCTGTTCGTGCGCCAAGGGGGACTCCTGAGCATCACGACTCAGGAGCCTAACTTGTCATGTAGCCCCTCACTCCTTGGCCCCGTCTTGGTTTCCGGTCGGGACCAACACTGGGTGAGGTATGCGTGGGGCCGGGCTCTACCGGCGTAGAACATAAGCAAGTAGGAAGGAAAAGTGCAAATTTCAAGTAATTCAAAAGCAAATATTACAGTCCACACTTTTATCTCAATGCCAAACGCAAGTTTAAACGCCTCCCCGAGGCATGATACATGTGCAGGAATTAAAGGTAGGACAGGAGCCACAACAGAGTCACTTGTCGGCGGTGGAGCAGCGCAGAGTGGGTTCGCCTTATGAAGCAGTGGGGTCGGCAGCGCCTTGCTTTGGCTTGGTGCTGAAGGCCCGGAACTTCCCCAGCAGAGCCTCCGCGTGACCCTTCATGGCCTCAGCAGCGGCAGCGGCACGCTCGCCGCTTACTGGCTCCAGCAGGCTGTCGAGGTCAACGCCGGGATCGCGAAGGTAGATGTGGGTGAGGACCCGCGTCAGTGCTGCAGAAGATAGGACACGCGCCTCGGCCTCGGCCGTGGGGCCAAGGCCAAGGGCGACATCTTCAAGAGCACGAACCAGGAAGGGAAGCAGCTTGGCGGGGCCGTCCTCAGCGCCAGCCAGCGGGCTCTCCAGGCCACTATCGTAAAGCGTCCTCAGCGAGGAGCGAGCCTTCGCCTCCATCTCCGTGAAGGCCACGTGGTCCTCGGCAAGAACCAGGGTCTTGTCGTCCAGCTCGGCTTTCCTCGCCCCGAACTCCTGCTCCAGCGCGCCTAGGCAGTCGCGGCGCTTCCTGAGCTTGACCTCCTCTCCTTGACGGCCGCCTCGCGAGCCTTCACGCCTTCTTCCTGCTCTTGGTGAATGCGGGCCTCTTTCGCGAGCTGGTCCCGCAGGCCTTGCAGCTCGTCCTCTAGTGCCTTGCAGCGACCACGGACGTCGACCACCTCCCCCAAGGCTGCGTCACGAGCAGCCTTCGCCTCAAGGACGGCCTGCTTCTCCTCATCGCAGGCCGTCGAGGCCTAGACCAGCGCCGCCCGAATCGAAGCATCGGAGCAAACCCATCCTGAAGTCAGCTCCAAGCGCCCGACCACCAAGCGAGGGTCGGCGCCAAGAAGATCCTGCCGCAGTCGGTCTAGCTCAGCGGCAGTACGATCAAGAATGGCAGAAGGAGTCGGAGAGACAGCAGCCGGTGGAGTAGGAGGAGAAGGCGACAGCACGGCCACAACATCCTGAGGCGGAGTCTGCTGCGCCCCAATGGCTGTAGTGGCGGCGGCAGGCAAGGACACCTCGGGAGTCACTTGGGCCATGGGGGCTGAGCTTGCCCCAGCCGGCTCAGCCAGGCCTCGCGAGGACGACCCGGCAGGAGAAGCCTGTGCATCGCGGTCACCCTCCTTTGCGGGCAGAGGCGCTGCCAAGGGTGGAACCTCAGGAGCTCCCTTCGGCTTCTTTGCTGCGGGCGCCAGCCTATCCAAGAGATGCGGACGTCAAGCCTCAGAAGCAGAACAAGAAATAAAGACAAGAATCAAACGCTTACGGGTCGTCGCTAGTGAGATTGAGTGGCCTTCGGCCAAATTTTAAGCCTGAAAGCCGGCTGGAAGGGTCAACCTCGGGAAGCTTGGAAGCGGAAGGTGCGTCTGCGGTCCGCCTCGGGGCCGGGGCAGACCCGCGGGAGATCAGCCCAGTCCTGTCCTTCTTCGGGATCGGGGGCAAGCTCCCGCCGTCCTGCTCGTCATCATCCTCGTCTTCATCGCTCGGAGAGAGGCAGAGAACGCGGGATCTACGCCGGGGGAGGGGAGCCGTCGACTCTCTGTCAGTCGCCTCGGAGTCAGGCCCTTTTCCCGCTCCCCTCTTCCTCCTCTTCGTTGGAGTCGTCGGAGGACACGTCCACCGATCCCCCAGGAGTTTCCATGGGCACGGGCCCGTCCCCGTTGAAGACGGGCATGGACTCCACTATCTGCTCCCAGTCGTGGTGGAGGAACAAGGGCGTAGGAGCGCCCTCCAACCTCGCCACATCGCCCCCGACCAGAGATTGGAGGACCGCAGCCAGATCTCCGTCGGCCAAGGCCGCGGGGCTCGGATGGGGCCTCCACATCGGAAGTGAGTACTGCCGAAGCGGAGCCAGCTGGTGCTCCAGGAATTCCCTCAGCAGCGACGCCCGGTCAGCTTCGCCGCCGCCATGTTGGCCGGCCTCAGATCCGCGTCCATCTTCTCCAACACCAGCTTCGCGCGGGGGTCCGCGAGCTCCGCTCGACCCCAATCGCTCGAGGTCGTGGGCTGCTCCGTGGGCAAGATCAGCCAAGGGTGGATGCGCCCAACATCCGCCAAGACCCACTTGCTCCTGAAGCCCTCAATCCTTTTCCCGGGGTTCGAGATGGCAATGGCGCCACCGTACGCGATGAAGCTCGCATACACGGAAGCAGGACCGCGAGAGGTCCAGAGGTAGAAGTAGTGGCGCAGCAAGGCCACTGAGGGCTGCACCCCTACGTGAGCCTTGCAGTAATAGGCGAAGGTTGCCAGGAGAAGGACGGAGTTGGGGTGGAGATGCAGAGCCTGTAGCTGATAATGGCGGAGGACAGAGAAGAAATCGGAGAAGGGAGGCACCAGGCCAGCAGCAATGGCACTTATGAAGAACGGATAGAAGGTGCTCCCTTGGCCCTCAGGGGTGGCGGAGCCGGCCTTGAACACCTTCGCCCCGTCGATGCCCCGCGCCGCCGCCATCCGGCGCAACCGGGCGAGGCTCACCTCCGACACGTTCGGCGAGTCCAGGGCAGACGAGTACCAAGCTACGGTCGGGGGCTGACGAGGGCCATGGCTTCCTAGGTCACGTGGTCGGAGTAGATCTGGAAATTTTGGAGGAAGGAAGGAGAGGCGCAAGAAAGGGGATTTGAGCAGCAACCAGAGAAAGCGAAAAGCAAAGCCTAGGCAGATGCCGCTCCTTTATCGACTCGCGTGGTTACTAAGGCACCCACGTCCAATCAACCGCCATGCGGCGCCCAAGGCCGCAGGCTGTTAGAGCCCGCGGTGCTTCGCTCTTACCCTTCCGCCTCCCTGCACGGCCAAGTCCGAGCGCGCCTTGGGCTCGGGGGCTACTGTCGGTGTTCTGGGAACGGGGGTCCCCAGACTTTCCTGCCTGCGGCCTGCGGCGTGGCTCAAAGGGGGCCCAGCACGGCCCATCTTCATCAACACAGACCCAAGACCCTCGCGAGGGGCCAAGCCTCATGGGGCGGACGACACGGAGCTTCCTCAGGCACAGCCTCATCAGGCTGGCTCGCGAGGAGGCGGAGAGATCAAGGCGGGGTACCTCACGAGGTGCCCGTGACGCAAGCCATGACGACCAAAGGCGCCAGGCGGGCGCCAGCCCGCGCAGTGTCCTCCTTTCCTCTTTGGTGCAAAGGGAGCAAGCGCAGCCGCGGAGTACCGAGGCATCAGGCAAAGGTTGCCATTTCGGTGCAACAAGACCAAGACCAGGAGGACTGCAAGACGGAGGTCATCGTGGAGCCCAAGACGGCGTCACCACCAGAGCTTTGTGCAGGCGAAGACTACTTTTGTCAGGATAGCTAGTACTAGCTGTCCCCCTTCAAATTAGCCCGCCATTGTTGGCTCCCTTGCCGCTTGATATTTGGGAAGAGGACCAGGGCCTCTGTAAATAGGACCAGCCACCCACAAGAGAGAGAGGTAGAGGCAGAGAGAGGTAGAGGTAGAGAGGGAGAGCGAACGACGAAGAAGAGAAGATCAAAATCAGAGAGAGAGAGAAGGGTGACTGAACTCCTCCTAGCAGTTCGTCCCCCCAGCCAAGAACAGACCCTCGCGAGGCTGTTCTTCCTTGTATTGTTCATCATCATCAGCCCAAGAGGCAATCCACCACACCACACACTGGAGTAGGGTATTACACCACAATGGTGGCCCGAACCAGTATAAACCCCGTGTCTCTTGTGTTGTTCTTCCCATAGCTTAGATCTTAGTGAGGCAGAGGGGTGCAGGTAAGTAGGAGGCGAAATCTCCGCGCGCACCCCAGTGTTCGAACCTCAAGGGTCTGCCGGAACCCGAAATCCGACAGTGACTTGTTGAAATATCTAAAAAGACAAATATTTAGGAATGGTGGGAGTATGATATAGAAACCAAATAGGTGGAATTCACACAAAGCAAATGTAAACTAAGCTGATGACATATAAGATGTATAATGTAAGCAATGCAAGGCGCCATATGCATGATATGACCAACATCAGCATGCCAGGTTAGAGCAAACACCTCAGGTGGTAAACAGGCGTGGTCGGCTCCTTCTGAATCTCCAGCTGAACAATTATCTTCCTCTGGAATACAATCTGGAAATGCAGGAGGGGGGCACTTCGCCCACCATGGAGCGGCGTCTGCATGACATTATATTCGCACGCAACAGTCTTCTCTTTTTCTCTATATGTTCAGTACGACTGTGTACAATATCTGACATGCATAATAAAAAATAGTTAGATTTTGTAAGGCCTAAGGGGTGCATGCAAAAATCAAGACTGATGGTAGCAAACGAGTGGATGGATCCAAAACTAATGATAGCAGGTAGATTATAGCTTCAGTTTAAAAAGATAGACAATGGATCATCTATTGTTTGTTGCCCACCCAACATGAACCACATAGAAGACCCAGATGAACCAGAGAGTAGACAGATACTATTCGTTGCTGGCTCGATATGAGACCCATGGGCAATTCAATACTCAAGATTGAACGATAAAGTAGCAGGTAATAATAACCGATGTATAACGTAAGCAAACACGAAAGACTGCGACCTCTCTTCCGGAACTGTGTAGTCCTCAGGTTCATCTGCTCAAGTCGATGATGGTAATGCAGTTGGCGTGGCTGCCGGCAATAGGGAAGATGATCTGAGGCGGTGAAAGGAAGTCTGCAGGGGGGAGCTCTGCTGCAGTGAACGCTTCTGTCGATGGTGCACCTCAGGTGGGGTGGATGACGGCACGGCAGGAGCAGGACATAACACACAGAGTTTTCTTTGACGCCTGTCTAAAAATGAAGTAAATCTGTAAGGGCTTCTTAGAGTTGGAGGATTCTATAAACGCAGGGACAGGAAAACACAAGAATAGGATAGGAATGCACGAGCAAAACAGAGCATTTGGAAACATAGGATTTCAGTCAACCTGGGTGTTTGACTCACATGAATTGGAAGAACAGATGAATGGAGAAACAAAGTGATGCGACGAGTGTACAACCTCTTTGGCATAGCCTTGTGGACCTCAGCATCATTGGGTTGGACGTGGAGGATGGTGATGATGCTGGTGTGACTGTCAGAGGCGGGGAAGAAGATCCGAGGCCTCTGGAAACGACGCCGAGGGTACTGCTCCGCTGTGATGGACGGTTCCGTCGTTGGAGCAGCTCCACTAAGGTGTACGGTGACGAGGCTAAAGCATGACAAGACATACAACGTTAATCTGAAGTGGGACCCTAATATCATCTGCAATATATGATGTAAAATACATCACCAAAAAGTGCTAGATGTAAAACGCATCAGCCGCGCCAAGGCTGCTCCAACAGATGCTGTAAGTAGTGTTCACTCTGAACTTAACTGAAGAAAATGAACTTCACAGTCGAAAATGAAATTTACTGTCGAAACTGATTGAACTACTAACAGAGCATTGCAATAGATGTTTAGGGCGTTCGAGCACTAGTAGCAGAGAAGCAGTGATCTAAATCAGCAGACGCTCGAGCAGGGAATGCACTAGCAGAGAGCAAGTCATGCAGTAGCACCGTGAGCGAGTGCTAAAGCAGCAACTCCTGTAGCTGTCGGAGGTCGTGCAGTAGCAGCAGCGCAAGCGAGAGCAAGAGCAGAGCAGCAGCACGAATGAAAGCAAGAGCAGTGCAGTAGCACGACCGACAACAAGAACAGAGCCACAGCAGCTGTAGCTAGTGCCATTGTGGAAGTCGCTGTTGAGGAAGGAATGACATGGGGGAGAGACGCTGTGGATGATGTGGCTGGCGACGGCGACACGCCATGTCTGCTCGGTATCAAGCACCGGCAGCCCCGTGAGATCGAATAAAAGATAAAATGCAGCGGTGAGTGCAGAACCTCCTTGGTGGCGCCGAGTTGGCCTTGGCTTCATCGGAGGAATTGGTGAGGGTGTTGCGGTTCCGGTGGGGTAGGTCAAGAAGGCGCTGTGGGGATTGAGGTGGCGCGATAGATGAGGCGAACGTCGGGGCAGCTCCTTGGAGGTGGAGGACGAGGCGGCTGATCCGGCGGGACGACGAGATTGACAACGGATCCTCATCCGGTGCGGTGGATGAGGGACGGCGAGCTGTTGCAGTGGACGACTAAGTCAGGGAAGAGTCTCCGGCTGGGCGGCGGTCAGGAGGCCGACGGAGGAGCGTGGAGTTTCGCGGGTTTTGGCGGCCTCGGTGTACGAATGGGGGGGGCGAAGGGGGAGGGGTGAGCCAAGCTTAGGGACGCGCTTGTCCGAAATGTAGGGTAAGTTACTGATACGTCTCCGTCGTATCTACTTTTCCAAACACTTTTGCCCTTTTTTTGGACTCTAACTTGTATGATTTGAATGGAACTAACCCGGACTGACGCTGTTTTCAGCAGAATTGCCATGGTGTTGTTTTATGTGCAGAAAACAAATATTCTCGGAATGACCTGAAACTCCATGGAACATCTTAGAAAAAATAATAAAAAATCCTCGCCAAAGATGAAGACCAGGGGACCCACACCCTTCTCACGAGGGTGGGGGCGCCCCCCCCTAGGGCACGCCCCGCTACCTCATGGGCCCCCTGGATGCCCTACGACGCCAACTCCAACTCTATATATTTGCTTACGGAGAGAAAAAAATGAGAGAGAAGAAATCATCGCGTTTTACGATACGGAGCCGCCGCCAAGCCCTAAAACCTCTCGGGAGGGCTGATCTGGAGTCCGTTCAGGGCTCCGGAGAGGGGGATTCGTCGTCGTCATCATCATCAACCATCCTCCATCACCAATTTCATGATGCTCACCGCCGTGCGTGAGTAATTCCATCGTAGGCTTGCTGGACGGTGATGGGTTGGATGATATTTATCATGTAATCGAGTTAGTTTTGTTAGGGTTTGATCCCTAGTATCCATTATGTTCGGAGATTGATGTTGCTATGACTTTGCTATGCTTAATGCTTGTCACTAGGGCTCGAGTGCCATGATTTCAGATCTGAACGTATTATGTTTTCATGAATATATGTGAGTTCTTGATCCTATCTTGCAAGTCTATAGTCACCTACTATGTGTTATGATCCGGCAACCCCGAAGTGACAATAATCGGGACCACTCCCGGTGATGACCATAGTTTGAGGAGTTCATGTATTCACTTTGTGCTAATGCTTTGTTCCGGTTCTCTATTAAAAGGAGGCCTTAATATCCCTTAGTTTCCAATAGGACCCCGCTGCCACGGGAGGGTAGGACAAAATATGTCATGCAAGTTCTTTTCCATAAGCACGTATGACTACATACGGAATACATGCCTACATTACATTGATGAATTGGAGCTAGTTCTGTGTCACCCTATGTTATGACTCTTACATGATGAACCACATCCGGCATAATTATCCATCACTGATCCGGTGCCTACGAGTTTTCCATATACTGGTTTACGCTTATTTACTTTCCCGTTGCTACTATTACAATCACTACAAAATACCAAAAACATTACTTTTGCTGTCTTTACTTTTGTTGCTGCTACCACCACTATCATATTACTGTGCTACTAAACACTTTGCTGTAGATACTAAGTTTCCAGGTGTGGTTGAATTGACAACTCAGCTGCTAATACTTGAGAATATTCTTTGGCTCCCCTTGTGTCGAATCAATAAATTTGGGTTGAATACTCTACCCTCGAAAGCTGTTGCGATCCCCTATACTTGTGGGTTATCCGTTACCAGCGTACCCCCACCGGTTTTGACACCGCGACATGGAACTTCATTTCCGGTTGAGGGGTAGAAGGGGGATTTCGCGTGTCTGGGCCACGGGAGCGATTTCGGATGAGGAGGGAGTTCTCACGCGTGTCCAAATTTTGGGATAACAAGGCGCGGCGCGGGTTGAAGAAGCGGGAGTTTCAAAGCAGGTGAGACAAAAGATACTCGAGCTTGAAAATTTTGGGATAACAAGGTGCGGATTCCTTGTTCGGCAGAACAAACTTAATGTGTAAAAAATAATTCATACAAGACACAAGAGAGTCATGTCCCCTTTTACTATATTGCCATAGATTCCATTGAAAAAACTACAAGAAAAATGTAAAAAAAATCGGGAGAACAAGATTACCCTGCACAGTACCAAATCGATTCGAACTTCCCTCAACAACAACAAAAAACAAATCAATTCCCACCAAAGAAAGAGTAATGTCCCTTTTTATACGATTACAGATGCCATGATCTCGAATTTCAATTTTTGAATCCACGTTATGTTGAATTCGAATATATCGTTAGGTGACCTTTCGGTTTATAATTGATGTAGTCGTACATTTTGATCTTCCATCGTATATGAACATTTTACTCCACCATGTGAACATATATATTGTCGTCTACCACATGGACTAAATTTGAATCAATTTTCCTTACTTGAATACGATTGTTGTCAAGTTATACAATAATTTAAATATTATCTTGATAACAAAAAACATACATATAGCAGTAATCATATTTCACTATGAACTACATGTACCATACGCTCTCCAATTCAAATATTTGTATCCATTTTATGTTGAATTCAAATCATAGTACATTATTGGTCTAGGTAGCGAGATGTTTGGGATAATCTAAACCCTGTTTTCATACATATAATTTTTGGCTGAATTGAGACAAGTTTTGGTATAAGCCTCTTGCAAAACCGGAGATTCTCTCAACAAGCCTCGTGGTTCCGGGAGGGAACGTGTCACCTTTGTGTGCGAAATGATATACGCTGCCTCCCCCTGATTTTATTTATAGAGGCAACATAGAACTATATGAGTGCCCTGTTAAATTTTGGAATTATTTCGGGTTCATTTGGCCTTTTTATACATTAATTGAGTTTCTGGACTTTGAATGTGCATAATCTAAATATGAATTGCATGCACATGCTCCGGTGCACCAAAGTGGGTTGAAAAATCACATGTGTGTCCCTGGTTGAATTTCTAGGTCCCATGGAAGAAATGAGAATAAAATTCAAACATCTGGGCGTCATGACTTGGCCGAGAACATCAAGAAACTTTGATTTTAAATTCATGTAAATCAAACTCGCATGGAAATCATGAAACTTGGCATGGTGTCATGTCATGGCACTAACATGTTGTGGTAAAAAATTGGGCCGATTTGGAAGCTCGTGGTTCAAAGAGGGAACGTGCCACCTTTGAGTGTGAAACGATATACGCTGCCCCCCCTTGAGTTTCTTAACAAAGGCAACATAGAACTACATTAGTGCCCTGTTAAATTTTGGAATTATTCTGGGTTCGTTTGTCGTTTTTATACATTAATTGAGTTTCTGGTCATTTAATGTGCATAAGTCAAACTTGAACTACAAGCACATGCTCTCGTGCACCAAAGTTGGTTGAAAAATCACATTTGTGTCCTCGGGTGAATTTCTAGGTCCCATGCAAGAAATGAGAATAAAATTAAAACATCTGGGCATCGTGGCTCGGCCGAGAACATTGAGAAACTTGGTTTTAAAATTCTTGTAAATCCGAAACACGTCTGAAAATCAGGAAACTTGGCATGGATGTCATGTCATGGTACTACCATGTTGTGGTAAAAAAATTGGCCAAATAGGAACAGATTTTGGTATAAGCTTTTGCAAACCGAAGCTTCTCTCAAGAAGGCTCGTGGTTTTGAGAGGGAACGTGCCACCTTTGAGTGCGAAACGATATACATTGTCCCCCTTGAGCTTATTTACAAAGGCAACATAGAACTACATGAGTGCCCTGTTAAATTTTGGAATTATTCCGGCTTCGTTTGGCCTTATTTACACATTAATTGAGTTTTTGGTCATTTAATGTGCATAATTCAAATTTGAACTACAAGCACATGCTCCCGTGCACCAAAGTTGGTTGAAAAATCACATTTGTGTCCTCGGGTGAATTTCTACTCCCTCCTTCCATCTATATAGGTCCTAATGCATTTTTCGAGGCTAACTTTGACCAAACGTTAGAGCAATAATATATGACATGCAACTTACACAAAGCATACCTTCAATTTTGTATGTCAAAGGAGCTTCCAATAATATAATTTTCATAGTATACATCTCATGTGCTATTAATCTTGTCAATAGTCAAAGGCTGTCTTGAAAAACACATTAGGCCCTATATAGATGGAAGGAGGGAGTAGGTCCCGTGCAAAAAATGAGAGTAAAATTCAAACATCTGGGCATTGTGGCTCGGTCGAGAACATTGAGAAACTTGGTTTTAAAATCATGAAACCTGGCATGGTGTCGTGTCATGGTAGTACCATGCCATGGTAAAAAAATTGGCCGAATAGGAACAAATTTTGGTATAAGCTTCTTGCAAATCGGAGCTTCTCTCAAGAAGGCTCGTGGTTTTGGGAGGGAACGTGTCACCTTTGTGTGCATAATTCAAATTTGAAATACGAGCACATGTTCCAGTGCACCAAAGTTGGTTGAAAAATCACATGTGTGTCCTCGGGTAAATTTCTAGGTTCCATGCAAGAAATGGGAATGAAATTCAAAATTCTGGGCGTCATGGCTGGGTTGGAAACATTGAGAAACTTAGTTTTTTAATTCCTGTAAATCCAAAACACGCATGAAAATAATGAAACTTGGCTTGGTGCCATGACATGGCACCAACATGTTGTGGTAAATTTGCAGTCCAATTTGCGAAGGCACACACATTAACAATCAACAAAGTCATTTTCGAACAAGTGCTGTCACGTTACAATCAAAAACACAGGTATTATTGAAACCGTGGGCATTCTACTTACTAGTAACATTTACGTGCCGCCACGCGTCCCCATTTTTTATTAGCTAGGAGGCACCATGCATGGTAGCTATTTAAGTACGAGAGGCGTGCGATCAGACCCCTGCGCGTGCTTATTGGGAGGAGAGCCCTTTGACCTCCATCTGCCGTCCACCTCTCTCCCAAGGTCTCCGTTAATGGTTCCCGAGCCTCTGTTTAATGGCGTGGCTATGTCTCACTTGACTGAGATTTAAGAGGGAAAAAAGAAAATCTGAAAGCACAGATCTTGATGTAAGATCCGACGGACCTATATAGCATCTCCTACGACTTATAGCAAGACTGATGAATATATAAGGACGATTAAATTTTTTTGATCAAAGAAGGGCTTGCCCCTTTCCATTTCATTACTGAAAACCACCACAATTCACAAGAAGTTCAGCACAACTCCAGCCTAACACGAAGGACTAAAAGCTACCAGATTGAAATCGCAACATCCCAAGAGGCCAACAAAGGCCAAACATCCGCGCTAGAACCCAACATTTCACAACCGACGACACAATCCACATCCTAAACCGATTATTACATCAAAAGAAACCAGGAAACTAGTCTCCGCGGCGAGCGGTGATGAGCTCTTTCGTGTCCTCAAGACGCTGCTTGAGAACATCCACGGATTCCTCCACCAGCCTTTGGCGCTCGTTGCGGAGCATGTCATTCTCGTCCATAAGTTTCTTCAACAAGGCACTGGTCTCCTCCTGCAAGTCTGCACTTCGGACGATCTTCTCCCTCAGCAGGTCGCGCTCGGCCCGGAGCCTCTTATTGCCCTCCCTTAGTTGCCGGATGACGCCGGTAGCCTGTTCAAACGAGGCTATCATGTCATCCTGCAACCTCGACGAGCCAGAGATCTGATCCATCTGGCTATGGACGATCGCATGCATGCGCCTGTAACAGTCATCGCCTGCCTGCGAGAAATTTTCCCAGGCCGCCGCGGTGCGGCGGGACATCTCTGCTGCATTCGTGGCGCATCGGGACATCTCTGCTGCTTCCGCGGCGCGGCCGGACCAGTCTGCTGCATCGACGGTGCGGCAGGACCTACGTGCTGCTTTAGCGGCGCGGCGGGACCTCTGTGCTGCTACTTCCGTGCGGCGGGACATGTCGGCTGCTCTCGCAGCGAGGCGGGACATCTCTCGTGTTTCTGCTTCCATGCTCGCCTCTCCCTGGTGGCAATCTCTCAACCCAGAACTCACGCTGGCCATAGTAGACGCAAGGGAAGGATGCTGAATGACTTGTTTGTTTTTGTGGATGAGGAGTTGAGGAGGAATGTGCAGTCATCTTGGCATACTAGTATTTATAACCGAGTACTAATACGTTCCTAAGTGGGAAACCGTTTAGGTTGTGATTTGTGTGAACAAGTTTGCAATTCAATATAGCATGGAGTAATTTGGAATGTGACGAGACGCAAGCTCAAAATTTATTGAAGGTTCTAGTTTCGAAGTGCGGCACTATTCCCGGATGGAGTACTTCTTTTTCTACTCCCTCCTTTCCGGTTTTATAGGGCTTATCTCAAAATGTAAGTTTTTCCATTTTATAAGGATCAATTTGGTTGTCCCCAACACATGTTCAGATTCCAAGGTGCATTAAATCATTGCATTCAAGTATTAAGAGAAAATTGACCAATGCATGTACTTTATGCATGCATGCATTGCAATTAATGCATTAAACCTATCTCTCGAGACTTCTCGCACGCACCATCGTGCCACGCACAAAAACTTGTACTCTGAGTTTAGTAGTACGTTATACACGAAGAGAAGAGGTGCACGCACGCACTCGTCCTCTCACACACGCGTCTGTTTTTTTCTCGAAAAGGAGGATGATGACCCCCGGCCTCTGCATCTGGGAGTCACACACGCAAATTATTGAAATATATCGAGTGCAGTGCTTTGATGTGTCACGTCAACTCGTACATCAACGAGAAGTTTGATTATCCTCTCCCTCGTGGACTTAACTGCACCTGCCTTTGGCTGTATGACAGGTTGGCCACACACCTGTAGGGCCCACCTATCATACACGCAAAGGCAGGAGCGTCCCTCCCTCGCCCATGAGCGTGGTGGCTGGCAAGACTAGGAGAAGCTTTCACTACACGCTCTCCCTCCCGCACGCGGTGGACATGCAGCAGTTCAATCGGTGTCAGATGGCCAGAAGCATACTGCAGTACTCCTCCAGTGCAGTAGTATTCCATCATTGTTCGACTTCCCGAAGAGGCGAAGAGCCAAGCGTAGCCCGGACGCTCGTGTGGTAGTTTCATGTGTATAGTAGTCTAGGATATCATGTACCGTGCCTGTAAGCTTAAAATCGTTGGGGTCGGCTCCATGCTATGTGGCTGTCTCGAAGTTTTAAAAAAATATTAAAATAGTCTTCTAGCCCTACCCGAAAACTGCCGCGCGTACTGCCCGGGAAAAGCCACGCCCTCAACTTTTAACTACGCGAAAATAGTTCGAGCTTGTTTGTTCTATATAAATACAGTATTTACTGTATGTTTATTCACCCGTGGGGTTGTTCAATGAATGGAGGGGCGGGGACCACAAGTGAACAGTACTGTAGTACTACTAGTAGTAAGTAGGAGTCATACAGTAGTCACCTTAAATAGAGAGTTTCTTTTCTTTCATGCCACGTACACAAATTGAAATGCTTGTTGTGGAGAGAAAAAAGATAATTACTCCACTATATATGGACGCAGGGGCTTGAGCGCTTGCTTTACTAGGGTTGCTCTCTTTATTCTCTCATCCTCTCCAGATATAAACAAGACAGCGGTAGCGACATTTTCTCTCTGCTCACCGCAGGTCACAGATCCGGCCGGATCCCTTCGGCCGGTGTGTGTAGAGGACTAAAAGGTGCATCATTCACGCGGTCATCGCCGCCGAGGGAGGAAACCCACAGCTGCCGGAGGGGACCGATACTCTGCCCGTGACGTTCTCTCCGACACATGGCCGGCTCGGGAGGTCATCCGACCCTTCTTCCTCCCTGCCGTATTGTCCGCAGATCCGACCTGCCGCCACCGACATCCCGGCGACCCTCAGGTATAAGTTCTTCGAAAGCGGCCTTGCTCTACTGCCTCATCTCCCCACGTGTCTGCATGTGCATCTTTTTCTACTCCCATCAGCTCTTCCAAAGCCACCTAAATTTTTAATATTATTAGAGGTAAAGCTACTTCATGCATTCGAATCTAAGGCTTTGTTCAAACAACGAAGAAAGGGGGGAAAGTTGTAGCATGAATCTAGGACTTGATTCAAAGAGGAAATAATATGGTGAAAGTAGTAGAGACCGGATACCCAACCGGTCTCTTGGTTGAAAAGGGAAATAATGGGAAAACGCAGTACAAACTGGATAAGGAACAGATCTATTATTGGTTGAAAAAAGGATAGAAAGTGGCGGCTGGTGGACAAGTCAACAGAGTATGTCCAGGATTAGATTTGCTGCCATCACATAGTAAAAGGTCTCCAGGATTAGATTTGCTGCCCTCACATAGTAAAAGGTCTCAGGATTATATTTGCTGCCCTCACATAGTAAAAGGTCTCCAGGATTAGATTTGCTGCCCTCACATAGTAAAAGGTCTCCAGGATTAGATTTGCTGCCCTCACATAGTAAAAGGTCTCCAAGATTAGATTTGCTGCCCTCACATAGTACAATGGCACTCCTGCTATTTTCCCCAGTATGATAAGTAAGTTGCTCCTTTACGCTGCTGAGTGTCCTGGTGTCCCCACGGTCCCATGCCCTTAAACCAACTCTTTAGCTGCTGTTGATTTACTGTGTCTGGTGAACAAGCAATGCCACCATTAAAGTAATCCCATATTTGAGGAATATCATTGTTGATCGTAATGCTTCTGGTAACATGAAGCATTGCTGACGTTTTAAAATTTCTACTGTCCTTGCGTGATTGCCATGAACATAATTAAGATGCTTATTTTCATTTTGTATATGTTTCGTATATTCTTATTGACCAACAACTGTTTACTTTCTATCTTTTTGTGCAGATAGGGATATCCATTTCACCTTGTTGCTATTGTGACCTTTTGGTGAACTGCACAAAGCACTTTTTTTTGGAATGAGTGTCTTGTGCAGTTCAACTAAAATGTCACGTGGGCAACATCTCTCAATTTTGGTGGAACTGCACAAAATGGTGATTGGAGTTTCCAAAATCTCCGTCAAGTTCTGCTGGTAATCTCGTGCAACATTTTATTAGCCTTTGCAAGATGGAGTTGTCACTGTCACCACAATGGCACTTTATTTTAGTGGAACTGCACAAAAGGATGAGAAAATTATAGTTGCACCTTACATGAGCCAGACTGCCAACCTTATTGTTCCTCAATTTTAGTGCAACTACTAAAGAAGAACCTTCCAGCTCACAAGAGCAGGTACTTCTTGCTAGATGAATGATGCAATCTTTGCTTCATTTCAGGTGAACTGCAGAAAAAGGCGCATGAATTGAATCATGGAACTCCAGGCAGACCTCATCCAAGTAGAGCTGGAGGTTGAGTTCAAGGAGGCCGCTATTAAAGCGAAATCATGCTCTCCTGTCTCCTTGTTTGTGATGTGCAAACATGCTGTGCAAACAGGAATACTCAACTACAGATGTTGTGACGGTCAAGAGCATTCGCCAAGTTCTTCGATTGTATGACATGGCTAGCCAAGATGGATTTAATCCCGATATTCACTTTATCAAAAGGCTCTAATCGGTTTGTTCTGAATCTTGCAAGCTGGGAATCAGTGAGATGTGTAGGCATCTTTGTTGTACTTATTATTTGGAACTTATTTGTTGGTTCTGAATCTTGCAAGCTGAGAAACACGGCATGATGATGCAGAGGACAACAACCATAACAAACAGTTCAAACTTGGTAGTATTATCTTTGTGAAAGTGCGACAAATGTGCTGATCGTGTGCGTCCTGAGAATAATAATTATAATTGTTGTGCATGTTGATCCTGTGGCATTGATAGAACGAGCGAATGCATTGCTTCTTTTAAGTACAAATTTCTATTAAAGCTAATTAAATTTAAGTAAAGTGACCACTAACTCCTGTTATTACATTACCAATACAGACCCGCTCGTGAACCAACGTGTGGCCGAGGGTGCATCTTCTGCCGGGCATGTAGCGGACGAGGGAGGGGTAGTAATTGTTATCGCATGTACACACTCAGCTTACTGTTGAATCCAGTTCCCCAAGAGCTGAAAAACGAACTGCTGCCGCCGCCTACACACTCGTTCACTCGAAGAGACTCCAATGGCGATCCGAGGGGTGAGCCTACTGGATATGGACTTCAGCAAGGAGTTCCCCTTTGAGTTCGCCATTCAGTCCTATGGCTGCACCAAGTTGAATGTGATGTACACCAACGATACAGACTCGGTGAAGCTCTGCCTCGCTTCAGTCCTATGGCTGCACCAGGTTCTGGAGCATTCGCCCGTTTCATCGGCAGCGCCGACTGCACCTTCGCTACGGTGGAGAGAAGGAAGAACGCGACGATTCAGCCATCTGGTGCACCAAGCTTGTCAACATCCAGAAGCAATACAAGATCATCAGCAACGGGCAGGAGAAGGACTCCGTGGCTGACCTTGCTGAGACCATCATCGACCCCTGATACGCCAACATGAAAGAAGACGACCTGAACACGTGGGACATACCTCTGAATTTAGCCTACATAACCTACGCGGCCAAGGACGCATACGCATGCTACGACATGTACAGGCATATCTTGGACATGAGGGCGTGTCTCCTTCCCGTAACCGACGAGTACACGGACAACCTGCTACCTCTTGAGCTTGCATTGGTTTTCCCCGAAGAGGAAGGGATGATGCAGCAGAGTAGAGTAAGTATTTCCCTCAGTTTTTGAGAACCAAGGTATCAATCCAGTAGGAGGCCACGCTCAAGTCCCTCGTACCTGCACAAAACGATAGCTACTCGCAACCAACGCGATTAGGGCTTGTCAATCCCTTCACGGTCACTTACGAGAGTGAGATCTAATAGATATAATATTTTTGGTATAGAGATTCAAAGTAAAAAGTAAAGGCAAAGTAAAAAAGCAAAGCAAGATTAAAGTGATGGAGATTCATATGATGAGAATAGACCTGGGGGCCATAGGTTTCACTAGTGGCTTCTCTCAAGAGCATCAGTATTCTACGGTGGGTGAACAAATTACTATTGAGCAATTGACAGAATTGAGCATAGTTATGAGAATATCTATGCATGATCATGTATATAGGCATCACGTCCGTGACAAGTAGACCGAAACGATTCTGCATCTACTACTATTACTCCACTCATCGACCGCTATCCAGCATGCATCTAGAGTATTAAGTTAAAAACAGAGTAATGCCTTAAGCAAGATGACATGATGTAGAGAGATAAATTCATGCAATATGAAATAAACCCCATCTTGTTATCCTCGATGGCAACGATACAATACGTGCCTTGCCGCCCCTTCTGTCACTGGGAAAGGACACCGCAAGATCGAACCCAAAGCTAAGAACTTCTCCCATGGCAAGAACTACCAACCTAGTTGGCCAAACCAAACAGATAATTCGAAGAGACTTGCAAAGATAACCAATCATACATAAAAGAATTCAGAGAAGATTCAAATATTATTCATAGATAGACTTGATCATAAACCCACAATTCATCGGTCTCAATGAACACACCGCAAAAAGAAGATTACATAGAATAGATCTCCACAAGAGAGGGGAAGAACTTTGTATTGAGATCCAAAAAGAGAGAAGAAGCCATCTAGGAACTAACTATGGACTCGAAGGTCTGAGGTAAACTACTCACACTTCATCGGAGATGCTATGATGATGTAGAAGCCCTTCGTGATGACGCCCTCTCCGGCGGAGCTCCGGAACATGCCCCAAGATGGGATCTCGTGGATAAAGAAAGTTGCGGTGGTGGAATTAGGTTTTTGGCTCCCTTTTTGTTTTGTTTAGGGGTACGTAGGTATATATAGGAGGAAGGAGTACGTCGGTGGAGCACCAAGGGGCCCACGAGGCAGGGGGCGCGCCCTAGGGGGGGCACCCTCGTTACCGCCTCTCTGATGCCTTGGCGTAGGGTCCAAGTCTCCTGGATCACGTTCGGTGAGAAAATCACGTTCCCGAAGGTTTCATTCCGTTTGGACTCCGTATGATATTCCGTTTCTTCGAAACACTAAAATGGGCAAAAAACAACAATTCTGGGCTAGGCCTCCGGTTAATAGGTTAGTCCCAAAAATAATATAAAAGTGAAAAATAAAGCCCAATATAGTCCAAAACAGTAGGTAATATAGCAAGGAGCAATCAATAATTAGAGATACATTGGAGACGTATCAGACATCCCCAAGCTTAATTCCTGCTCGTCCTCGAGTAGGTAATGATAAAAAGAGAATTTTTAATGCGGAGTGCTACTTGGAATAATTTCAATGGAAATATTCTTAATTGTGATATGAATATTCAGATTCGAAAGATTCAAGAAAAAAGTTTATATTGACATAAAAATAATAATACTTCAAGCATACTAACAAAGCAATTATGTCTTCTCAAAATAACATGGCCAAAGAAAGTTATCCCTACAAAATCATATAGTCTGGCTATGCTCTATATTCACCACACAAAGTATTTAAATCATGCACAACCCCGATGACAAGCCAAGAAATTATTTCATACTCTAGCTTTTTCAAAACTTTTTCAATCTTCACGCAATACATGAGCGTGAGCCATGGATATAGCACTATAGGTGGAATAGAATGGTGGTTGTGGAGAAGATAAAAAGGAGAAGATAGTCTCACATCAACTAGGCGTATCAACGTGCTATGGATATGCCCATCAATAGATATCATTGTGAGTGAGTAGGGATTTCCATGCAACAGATGAACTAGAGCTATAAGTATATGAAAGCTCAAAAAGAAACTAAGTGGGTGTGCATCCAACTTGCTTGCTCATGAAGACCTAGGGCAATTTGAGGAAGCCCATCATTGGAATATACAAGCCAAGTTCTATAATGAAAGATTCCCACTAGTATATGAAAGTGATAACATGAGAGACTCTCTACTATGAAGATCATGGTGCTACTTTGAAGCACAAGTGTGGTAAAAGGATAGTAACATTATCCCTTCTCATTTTTTCTCTCATTTTTTTATTTGGGCCTTTTCTCCTTTTTTATATGGCCTCTTTTTATTTGGGCTTCTTTGGCCTCTTTTTTTTTGTCCGGAGTCTCATCCCGACTTGTGCGGGAATCATAGTCTCCATCATTCTTTCCTCACTGGGACAATGCTCTAATAATGATGATCATCACACTTTTATTTTTCTTACAATTCAACAATTACAACTCGATACTTAGAACAAAATATGACTCTATATGAATGCCTCCGGCGGTGTACCGGGATATGCAATATGACAATGATGGAGTGTGTCATAATAAATGGAACGGTGGAAAGTTGCATGGCAATATATCTCGGAATGGCTATGGAAATTCCATAATAGGTAGGTATGGTGGCTGTTTTGAGGAAGGTATATGGTAGGTGTATGACACCGGCGAAAAGTGCGCGGTATTAGAGAGGCTAGCAAAGGTGGAAGGGTGAGAGTGCGTATAATCCATGGACTCAACATTAGTCATAAAGAACTCATATACTTATTGCAAAAATCTAGAAGTTATCAAAGCAAAGTATTATGCGCATGCTCCTAGGGGGATAGATTGGTAGGAAAAGACCATCGCTCGTCCCCGACCGCCACTCATAAGGAAGACAATCAATAAATAAATCATGCTCCGACTTCATCACATAACGGTTCACCATACGTGCATGCTAAGGGAATCACAAACTTTAACACAATTATTCTTTAAATTCACAACTACTCAACTAGCATGACTTTAATATTATCACCTCCATATCTCAAAACAATTATCATGCTTCAATCTTTTCTTAGTATTCAACACACTCAAGAGAAAGTTTCACAAATCTTGAATAACAAGCATATTATTATTAAGCAAATTACCATGCTATTAAGACTCTCAAAATAATTTAAGTGACGCATGAGAGATCAATAGTTTCTTTAAAACAAATCCACCATCGTGCTCTAAAAGATCTAAGTGAAGCACATAGAGCAAAATTATAACGCTAAAAGATATAAGTGAAGCACATAGAGCAAAATCATAATGCTCAAAAGATATAAGTGAAGCACATAGAGCAAAACTACTTGGCTCAAAAGATATAAGTGAAGCACATAGAGTATTCTATCAAATTTTAATTTGTGTATGGCTCTCTCAAAAGGTGTGTATGATACGTCTCCAACGTATCTATAATTTTTGATTGCTCCATGCTATATTATCTACTGTTTTGGGCATTATTAGGATTTATTATCCACTTTCATATTACTTTCGGGACTAACCTATTAACCGGCCGCCCAGCCCAGATTTGCTGTTTTATGCCTATTTCAGTGTTTTGAAGAAAAGGAATATTAGACGGAGTCGAAACGGAACGAAATCAACTAGAGAAGTTATTTTTGGAACGAAAGCCACCCGATGGACTTGGACCCCACGTCAAGGAAGGAAGGAGGAGCTCACGAGGGTAGGGGCGCGCCCCTGCCTCGTGGGGCCCTCATGGCTCCCCTGACGTGCTTCTTCTGCCTATATAACTCCATATACCCTAAAACTTCCAAAACACACAATGGATCGGGAGTTCCGCCGCCAGAAGCCTCCGTAGCCACCGAAAGCCAATCTAGACCCGTTCCAGCACCCTGCCGGAGGGGGAATCCTTCTCCGGTGGCCATCTTCATCATCCCGGTGCTGTCCATGACGAGGAGGGAGTAGTTCTCCCTCGGGGCTAAGGGTATGTACCAGTAGCAATGTGTTGGTTGAATAGATGAATCTGAGATTGTGTGATGCATATCGTATAATCATACCCATGGATACTTGAGGTGACATTGGAGTATCTAGGTGACATTAGGGTTTTGTTTGATTTGTGTCTTAAGGTGTTATTCTAGTACAAACTCTAGGGCTGTTTGTGACACTTATATGAATAGCCCAATGGATTGATTGGAAAGAATAACTTTGAGGTGGTTTCGTACCCTACCATAATCTCTTCGTTCATTCTCCGCTATTAGTGACTTTGGAGTGACTCTTTGTTGCATGTTGAGGGATAGTTATGTGATCCAATTATGTTAGTATTGTTGAGGGAACTTACACTAGTGAAAGTATGAACCCTAGGCCTTGTTTCCTAGCATTGCAATACCGTTTACGCCCACTTTTATCACTTGCTACCTTGCTGTTTTTATATTTTAAGATTACAAAAACTATTATCTACCATCCATATACCACTTGTATCACCATCTCTTCGCCGAACTAGTGCACCTATACAATTTACCATTGTATTGGGTGTTTTGGGGACACAAGAGACTCTTTGTTATTTGGTTGTAGGGTTGCTTGAGAGAGACCATCTTCATCCTACGCCTCCTACGGATTGATAAACCTTAGGTCATCCACTTGAGGGAAATTTGCTACTGTCCCACAAACCTCTGCACTTGGAGGCCCAACAACGTCTACAAGAAGAAGGTTGTGTAGTAGACATCAAGCTCTTTTCTGGCGCCGTTGCTGGGGAGGTTAGCGCTTGAAGGTATATCTTTAGATCTTGCAATCGAGTCTTTTAGTTTCTTGTTTTATCACTAGTTTAGTTTATAAAAGAAAACTATAAAAAAATGGAATTGAGTTTGTCTCGTACGCTTCACCTTTTTAATATCTTTCGTGAGTATGATGGAAAGGAAAATTGTGCTCAAGTGCTAGAAGAAGAATGTATTAAAATGTTTGGCACTAAATATTTGAATGATGAGCATGATTGCAATGTTGTTAGTATGAATTCCTTGAATATCCATGATGCTAATGATATGCAAAGCCACAAGTTTGGGGAAGCTATGTTTGATGAAGATGATATTTTTTGTCCCCCAAGTTTTGATGAGCAAATTTATTATGATGAAAGCATGCCTCCTATATATGATGATTATTGTGATGACACGCATGCTTTAAAGAATAATAATAACAATGAAACTTGTCATCTTGATTTCAATTTTCAATCCCATGATAGTTACTCTGTTGAGTTTGCTCCCACTACTATTAATGATAAATTTTTTGCTTGTGTGGAGAGTAATAAAATTTCTATGCTTGTAGATCATGAAAAGAATGCTTTAGGTGCTGGTTATATTGTTGAATTCATTCATGATGATACTGAAAATTATTATGAGGGAGGAATATATGCTTGTAGGAATTGCAATAATATCAAGTTTCCTCTCTATGTGCTTAAAGTTTCAAAGTTATGCTTCTTTTGCCCTCCTATGCTAGTTGATTATTGTTCCCATAAGTTGTTTGATCACAAAATCCCTATGCATAGTAAGTGGGTTAGACTTAAATGTGCTAGTCATATTCCTCATGATGCTCTCTTTATGTTACAATTCTTATCTTTTATGTGAGCATCATTGAAATCATCATGCCTAGCTAGGGGCGTTAAACGATAGTGCTTGTTGGGAGGCACCCAATATTATTTTTATTCCTTGATTTTTGTTCCTGTTTAGTAATAAATAATTCATCTAGCCTCTGTTTAGATGTGGTTTTATGCTTTTAATTAGTGTTTGTGCCAAGTAGAACCTTTGGGAAGACTTGGGGGAAGTCTTGTTGATCATGCTGTCAAAAACAGAAACTTTAGCACTCACGAGAATTGCTGCCATATTTTATTGGAGACTGATATTTAGTTAATTCTTTTTGCATATGATTAATAGATAAATTCCTCAGGTCCAGAAATTTATTTGAGAATTTTATGAGTTCCAGAAGTATACGTTTGATCCAGATTACTACAGACTGTTCTGTTTTTGACAGATTCTGTTTTTCGTGTGTTGTTTGCTTATTTTGATGAATCTATGGCTAGTAAAATAGTTTATAAACCATAGAGAAGTTGAAATACAGTAGGTTTAACACCAATATAAATAAAGAATGAGTTCACTACAGTAACTCGAAGTGGTGATTTACTTTCTTATACTAACGGAGCTTACGAGTTTTCTGTTAAGTTTTGTGTTGTGAAGTTTTCAAGTTTTGGGTAAGGATTCGATGGACTATGGAATAAGGAGTGGCAGGAGCCTAATCTTGGGGATGCCCAAGGCACCCCAAGGTAATATTCAAGTACAACCAAGATCCTAAGCTTGGGGATGCCCCGGAAGGCATCCCCTCTTTCGTCTTCGTTCATCGGTAACTTTACTTGGAGCTATATTTTTATTCACCACATGATATGTGTTTTGCTTGGAGCTTCAATTTATTTTGTTAGGATTTGCTTGCTGTTATTTATAACAATCTTTTGCATCTTTTATTCCAATAAAAGTGGCATTGATAGCCTTTACCATGCCTATGTTACAAGTCTTCATGTTGCTGTTTGAAAACAGAAAGTTTACCGCTGTTGCAATAATTCCCTAGAAAAGTCAGAATGTGATAAAATATTTAAACCTTTTGCATATTAAGCTCTGATAAATTTAATACAGTGGGAATTTTCTTTCATAATTTTTGGATCTAGGGAAGTATGGATGTTACAGCATTCTTTACAGACTATCCTGTTTAGGCAGATTGCTGTTATGTTTGCATTGTTTGCATATGGTTGCTTCTTTAATGATTCTATTTGAGGATAGGAATATTAAATATGCAGACGCATTTAGTATGCAATGTTGAATAATAATTTTAGTGATTTGCTACAAGTAGAGTATGATAAGGTTTTTGCAATGGTTTATACTAACTTATCTCACGAGTCCTTGTTGAGTTTTGTGTGGATGAAGCTTTTGAGGTTTAGGGAGACCATGATATGAGAGGAATTAAGGAGACACAAAAGCTCAAGCTTGGGGATGCCCAAGGCACCCCAAGATAATATTTCAAGAAGTCTCAAGCATCTAAGCTTGGGGATGCCCCCGTTGGCATCCCACCTTTCTTCTTCAACAAACTATCGGTTAGTATCGGTTGATCCTAAGTTTTTGCTTCTTCACATGATGTTTGCCATTCTTAGAATGTCATTTTATTTTGCTTTGCTTGCTGTTTGAATAGAATACCAAGATCTGAAATTATTAAATGTTAGATAGTCTTCACATAGTTTCATAATTATTCGACTACTCATTGATCTTCACTTATATCTTTCGGAGTAGTTTGTCATTTGCTCTAGTGCTTCACTTATATCTTTTAGAGCATGGCGGTAGTTTTATTTTGAAGAAATAGATGAACTCTCATGCTTCACTTATATTATTTTGAGAGTCTTAAATAGCATGGTAATTTGCTTAAAATCCTAATATGCTTGGTATGCAAGATTAATAATAAAACTCTCTTACGAGTGTGTTGAATACTATGAGAAGTTTGATATTTGATAATTGTTTTGAGATATGAGGATGGTGATATTAGAGTCATGCTAGTTGAGTGGTTATGAATTTGAGAAATACTTGTGTTGAAGTTTGTGATTCCCATAGCATGCACGTATGGTGAACCGTTATGTGATGAAGTCGGAGCATGATTTATTTATTGATTGTCTTCCTTATGAGTGGCGGTCGGGGATGAGCGATGGTATTTTCCTACCAATCTATCCCCCTAGGAGCATGCGCGTAGTACTTTATTTCGATAACTAATAGATTTTTGCAATAAGTATGTGAGTTGTTTATGACTAATGTTGAGTCCATGGATTATACGCACTCTCACCCTTCCACCATTGCTAGCCTCTCTAGTACCACGCAACTTTTGCCGGTACCATACACCCACCATATACCTTCCTCAAAACAGCCACCATACCTACCTATTATGGCATTTCCATAGCCATTCTGAGATATATTGCCATGCAACTTTCCACCATTTCGTTTATTATGACACGCTCCATCATTGTCATACTGCTTAGCATGATCATGTAGTTAACATCGTATTTTTGGCAAAGCCACTGTTCATAATACTTCCATACATGTCACTCTTGAGTCATTGCACATCCCGGTACACCGCCGGAGGCATTCATATAGAGTCATATCTTGTTCTAAGTATCGAGTTGTAATTCATGAGTTGTAAGTAAATAAAAGTGTGATGATCATCATTATTAGAGCATTGTCCCAGTGAGGAAAGGATGATGGAGACTATGATTCCCCCATAAGTCGGGATGAGACTCCGGACGAAAATAAAAAAAAGAGGAGAAAGGCCATAAAAAAGAGAAGGCCCAAAAAAAGAGAAAGGCCATAAAAAAGGGGGAAAGGCCAAATAAAAAATGAGAGAAAAAGAGAGAAGGGACAATGTTACTATCCTTTTACCACACTTGTGCTGCAAAGTAGCACCATGATCTTCATGATAGAGAGTCTCCTATGTTGTCACTTTCATATACTAGTGGGAATCTTTCATTATAGAACTTGGCTTGTATATTCCAATGATGGGCTTCCTCAAAATGCCCTAGGTCTTCGTGAGCAAGCGAGTTGGATGCACACCCACTAGTTTCTTTTGTTGAGCTTTCATACACTTATAGCTCTAGTGCATCCGTTACATGGCAATCCCACCTCACTCACATTGATATCTATTGATGGGCATCTCCATAGCCCATTGATACGCCTAGTTGATGTGAGACTATCTTCTCCCTTTTTGTCTTCTCCACAACCACCATTCTATTCCACCTATAGTGCTATATCCATGGCTCACGCTCATGTATTGCGTGAAGATTTAAAAAGTTTGAGAACATCAAAAGTATGAAACAATTGCTTGGCTTGTCATCGGGGTTGTGCATAATTTAAATATGTTGTGTGGTGAAGATGGAGCATAGCCAGACTATATGATTTTGTAGGGATATCTTTCTTTGGCCATGTTATTTTGAGAAGACATAATTGCTTAGTTAGTATGCTTGAAGTATTATTATTTTTATATCAATATTAAACTTTTGTCTTGAATATTATGGATCTGAATATTCATATCACAATTAAGAAGAATTACATTGAAATTATGCCAACTAGCATTCCACATCAAAAATTATCTTTTTATCATTTACCTACTCGAGGACGAGCAGGAATTAAGCTAGGGGATGCTTGATACGTCTCCAACGTATCTATAATTTTTTATTGCTCCATGCTATATTATCTACTGTTTTGGGCATTATTGGGCTTTATTATCCACTTCTATATTACTTTCAGGACTAACCTATTAACCGGAGGCCCAGCCCAGATTTGCTGTTTTATGCCTACTTCAGTGTTTTGAAGAAAAGGAATATCAGACGGAGTCGAAATGGAATGAAATCACCTAGAGAAGTTATTTTTGGAACGAAAGCCATCCGATGGACTTGGACCCCACGTCAAGGAAGGAAGGAGGAGCTCACGAGGGTAGGGGCGCGCCCCCTACCTCGTGGGGCCCTCGTGGCTCCCCTGATGTGCTTCTTCTGCCTATATAACTCCATATACCCTAAAACTTCCAGAACACACAATAGATCGGGAGTTCTGCCGCCAAAAGCCTCCGTAGCCACCGAAAGCCAATCTAGACCCGTTCCGGCACCCTGCCGGAGGGGGAATCCTTCTCCGGTGGCCATCTTCATCATCCTGGTGCTCTCCATGACAAGGAGGGAGTAGTTCTCCCTCGGGGCTGAGGGTATGTACCAGTAGCTATGTGTTTGATCTCTCTCTCTCTCTCTCGTGTTCTTGAGGTGATACGATCTTGATGTATCGCGAGCTTTGCTATTATAGTTGGATCTTATGTTTCTCCTCCCCCTCTACTCTCTTGTAATGAATTGAGTTTTCCCCTTGAAGTTATCTTATCGGCTTGAGTCTTTAAAGATTTGAGAACACTTGATGTATGTCTTGCCATGGATATCTGTGGTGACAATGGGATATCACATGATTCACTTGATGTATGTTTTGGTGACCAACTTGTGGGTTCCGCCCATGAACCTATGCATAGGGGTTGGCACATGTTTTCATCGTGATTCTCTGGTAGAAGCTTTGGGGCACTCTTTGAGGTTCTATGTGTTGGTTGAATAGATGAATCTGAGATTGTGTGATGCATATCGTATAATCATAACCACGAATACTTGAGGTGACATTGGAGTATCTACGTGACATTAGGGTTTTGGTTGATTTGTGTCTTAAGGTGTTATTCTAGTACGAACTCTAGGGCTGTTTGTGACACTTATATGAATAGCCCAACGGATTGATTGGAAAGAATAACTTTGAGGTGGTTTCGTACCCTACCATAATCTCTTCGTTCGTTCTCCGCTATTAGTGACTTTGGCGTGACTCTTTGTTGCATGTTGAGGGATAGTTATGTGATCCAATTATGTTAGTATTGTTGAGGGAACTTACACTAGTGAAAGTATGAACCCTAGGCCTTGTTTCCTAGCATTGCAATACCGTTTACGCTCAATTTTATCACTTGCTACCTTGCTGTTTTTATATTTTCAGATTACAAAAACTATTATCTACCATCCATATACCACTTGTATCACCATCTCTTTGCCGAACTGGTGCACCTATACAATTTACCATTGTATTGGGTGTGTTGGGGACAAGACTCTTTGTTATTTGGTTGCAGGGTTGCTTGAGAGAGACCATCTTCATCCTACGCCTCCTACGGATTGATAAACCTTAGGTCATCCACTTGAGGGAAATTTTCTACTGTCCTACAAACATCTGCACTTGGAGGCCCAACAACGTCTACAAGAAGAAGGTTGTGTAGTAGACATCAGTGTACAGCAAGGATGATTGTGGCATACTAAAACACAAGGACACAAATAATACAAGACACTCCAAGAAAAACACATATCATGTTGGTGAATAAAAATATAGCTCCAAGTAAATTACCGATGGAAGTGGACGAAAGAGGGGCTGCCTTCCGGGGCATCCCCAAGCTTTGACTTTTTGGTGTCCTTGGATTATCTTGGGGGTGCCATGGGCATACCCAAGCTTAGGATCTTTCCACTCCTTGTTCCATAATCCATCAAAAGAATTCACCCAAAACTTGAAAACTTCACAACACAAAACTTAAAGTAGAAAACTCGTGAGCTCCGTTAGCGAAAGAAAACAAAAGACCACTTCAAGGTACTGTAATGAAATAATTATTTATTTATATTGGTGTTAAACCTACTGTATTCCAACTTCTCTATGGATTATAAACTATTTTACTAACCATAGATTCATCAAAATAAGCAAACAACACACGAAAAACAGAATCTGTCAAAAACAGAACAGTCTGAAGTAATTTGTAGCTAGCGCAAGATCTGGAACCCCAAAAATTCTAAAATAAATTTCTGGACGTGAGTAATTTATCTTTTAATCATCTTCAAAAATAATTAACTAAATATCACTCTTCAAATAAAAATGACAGAAGTTCTCGTGAGCGCTAAAGTTTCCGTTTCTTTCAATCCCACTTTCATCAATTTCATCATAAAGATCTAAAGACTCCGAATTTTTAGAACACCTTCTTGGTAAAGGAAGATCATATTCAGTTTCATCAAGATTCATATTTCAAAACAAAGACTTAATAGGAGACACATCAATAACTTTTAGATCTTCATCTTGATTTTCATAGGATTTGGAAGAACACGCTTTAATAAAGGCATCTTTGGAAGCACGCATCCTAGCTGTTCTTTCCTTGCACTCATCAATGGAAATTCTCATGGCCTTGAGAGACTCATTGATATCATGCTTAGGAGGAATAGATCTAAGCTTTAAAGAATCAATCTCGAGAGAAATTCTATCAATGTTCCTAGCCAAATCATCAACTTTAAGCAATTTCTCTTCAAGCAAAGCATTAAAATTCTTTTGTGAATTCATAAACTCTGTAACACTATTCTCAAATTAAGAGGGAATCCTATTATAATTTCCACAAGAGTTGTTGTAGGAATTCCCATAATTATTAGAAGGATTACTAGGATATAGCCTAGGATAAAAATTCCCTCTATAAGCGTTGTTACCAAAATTATTCCTACCAACAAAATTCACATCCATAGATTCATTGTTATTATCAATCAAAGTAGACAAAGGCATATCATTAGGATCAGAAGAAACACTCTTAGTAGCAAATAATTTCATAAGTTCATCCATATTTCCACTCAAAACATTGATTTCTTCTATCACATGCACTTTTTTATTAGAAGATCTTTCAGTATGCCATTGAGAATAATTAACCATAATATTATCTAGGAGTTTAGTAGCATCTCCTAAAGTGATTTCCATAAAAGTGCCTCCCGCGGACGAATCTAAAAGATTTCTAGAAGCGAAATTCAATCCGGCATAAATTTTTTGTATAATCATCCACAAATTCAAACCATGAGTAGGGCAATTACGTATCATTAATTTCATTCTCTCCCAAGCTTGTGCAACATGTTCATGACCAAGTTTCTTAAAATTCATAATATCGTTTCAAAGAGAGATCATCTTAGCGGGAGGGAAATACTTAGAGATAAAAGCATCATTGCACTTGTTCCAAGAATCAATACTATTTTTAGGCAAAGACGAAAACCAAGCTTTAGCATGATCTCTAAGCGAAAAAGGAAATAGCTTCAATTTAACGACATCATTATCGACATCGTTTTTCTTTTTTATATCACATAAATCAACGAAGCTATTCAGATGAGTAGCGACATCTTTACTAGGAAGGCTGGTGAATTGATCTTTCATAACAAGATTCAACAAAGCAGTGTTACTTTCACAAGATTCAGCATCGGTAAGAGGAGCAATCGGAGTGCTAAGGAAATCATTATTATTGTTATTGGTCAAGTCACACAATTTGGTAGTATCTTGAGCCATCGTGACAAACAAGCAAACTAGCACACGAGCAGACAAGAGCAAATGGGAAAAAGAGGCAAATAGAGAGGGAGGATAGAGAGAGAGGGCGAATAAAACGGCAAGGGTGAAGTGGGGGGAGAGGAAAACGAGAGGCAAATGGCAAATAATGTAATGCAAGAGATAGGGATTGTGATGGGTACTTGGTATGTTGACTTTTTGCGTAGACTCCCCGGCAACGGCGCCAGAAATCCTTCTTGCTACCTCTTGAGCTTGCGTTAGTTTTCCCCGAAAAGGAAGGGATGATGCAGCAGAGTAGCGTAAGTATTTCCCTCAGTTTTTGAGAACCAAGGTATCAATCCAGTAGGAGGCCACGCTCAAGTCCCTCATACCTGCACAAAACGATAGCTACTCGCAACCAACGCGATTAGGGGTTGTCAATCCCTTCACGGTCACTTACGAGAGTGAGATCTGATAGATATAATATTTTTGGTATTTTTGGTATAGAGATGCAAAGTAAAAAGTAAAGGCAAAGTAAAAAAGCAAAGCAAGATTAAAGTGATGGAGATTGATTTGATGGGAATAGACCCGGGGGCCATAGGTTTCACTAGTGGCTTCTCTCAAGAGCATAAGTATTCTACGGTGGGTGAACAAATTACTGTTGAGCAATTGACAGAATTGAGCATAGTTATGAGAATATCTATGCATGATCATGTATATAGGCATCACATCCGTGACAAGTAGACCGAAATGATTCTGCATCTACTACTATTACTCCACTCATCGACCGCTATCCAGCATGCATCTAGAGTATTAACTTAAAAACAGAGTAACGCCTTAAGCAAGATGACATGATGTAGAGAGATAAATTCATGCAATATGAAATAAACCCCATATTGTTGTCCTCGATGGCAACGATACAATACGTGCCTTGCTGCCCCTTCTATCACTGGGAAAGGACACCGCAAGATCGAACCCAAAGCTAAGCACTTCTCCCATGGCAAGAACTACCAATCTAGTTGGCCAAACCAAACGGATAATTCGAATAGACTTGCAAAGATAACCAATCATACATAAAAGAATTTAGAGAAGATTCAAATATTATTCATAGATAGACTTGATCATAAATCCACAATTCATCGATCTCAACAAACACACCGCAAAAAGAAGATTACATCGAATAGATCTCCACAAGAGAGGGGGAGAACTTTGTATTGAGATCCAAAAAGAGAGAAGAAGCCATCTAGCTACTAACTATGGACCCGAAGGTCTGAGGTAAACTACTCACACTTCATCGGAGAGGCTATGATGATGTAGAAGCCCTCCGTTAGGACGGCCCTCTCCGGCGGAGCTCTGGAACAAGCCCCAAGATGGGATCTCGTGGATACAGAAAGTTGCGGCGGTGGAATTAGGTTTTGGCTCCTTTTCTGTTCGTTTGGGGGTACGTAGGTATATATAGGAGGAAGGAGTACGTCGGTGGAGCACCGAGGGGCCCACGAGGCAGGGGCGCACCCTAGGGGGGGCGCCCCCACCCTCGTGACCGCCTCTCTGATGCCTTGGCGTAGGGTCCAAGTCTCCTGGATCACTTTCGGTGAGAAAATCACGTTCCCGAAGGTTTCATTCCGTTTGGACTCCGTTTGATATTTCGTTTCTTCGAAACACTGAAATAGGCAAAAAAACAGCAATTCTGGGCTGGGCCTCCGGTTAATAGGTTAGTCCCAAAAATAATATAAAAGTAGAAAATAAATCCCAATGTAGTCCAAAACAGTAGATAATATAGTATGGAGCAATCAAAAATTATAGATACGTTGGAGACGTATCACAGCCACAGCGTCATGATCAAGCATGCCAGGAAGGTGTAGATGTTGTACTTTATCTGTTTATAAGCACCTTTATCATCTGAGTGTTTCATGCATTAGCCTATGTGTCGTAATTATCTGTTTTGTCCGAAATATTTCTTTTAAGAACCCATTAACCTGATTTCTTTTTTAGTGGCTATTTGCTTATGTATCTAAACTAGTTCACTTGTCCATAAAAAAAACTAGTTCACTCCGCTTCCGTGCTTTGAATCTCCTTCCTCCCAACATATTCCCCTCCTCAGGTGGACCCAGCAGGTATCTGAATTTCTCCCACTTTCTTTTTCGATGTAAACTGAGTTTTCTCCCAGTACTTTCCCCTAGAACCAACTCAACTGTCCCACGTCTAGCCTAAAAAATAATAATACCCCATGTACTATTAACTCATCAAATTAAAATGATATTTTATTTCGTAAGTTGAAAGTTCTTACCAAATAATAATAATAATAATTGTTTATATATAACTTGGCAAGTTAACTCTTAGTGATTGCGTACATAAGCTTGCAAAGATTTTACTGACGTGCAATCATGTGTTTATGTTTTTATAACATTTCTCCGTCTAGCCCAACATGATATTTTCACCCAGCCCAGCAAGTCCGCGGATTTCGAGCAAAATGCAAATTGGATTTAAATGGGCTGCATAGATGCTACATCATTGTTTCACCCAGCCCACCAAATGGACTAAAAAACAAATGGACTGACAGCTGGGTCCATGGCCACAGCCTAGTTTTTTTGTGACTTGCCAAGTAAGTCGCTTTGTTAGGCCTGTTGGGCTGCAAATCTTTCAAGACGAGGAGAGCTTTCATTCGGCTGGCCGAGAAAATGGCCCATCAGTAATGAGAAATGGGCTGTACATTTTTAAAACACATCAAACCGGCAATTAGTTTCAAATATCTTTTTTTTTTCATTTCAAGATTTTAAATTACATTAATTTTTATGCGTGGAGAATTTGTTGGATTTTATATTGATATACATTTATTTTTAAAATCAGTTTGAATGCGAGTCGAAATTTCAGGATTAAAAACAGTTCGGACCGCACTGAAATATGCAAAATTTCGTATAATTTTTTAACGTGGCCACAATATGGGCTGTAATGCTAACAAAAAGAATATGGGCTTAAAAAACCTTAAGAATTAGAAAATGGGTTGTATGCTGTTTTCCACAGATTTGAGACTTTCCTAAAAAAAAGGTTGACGCACAAGCAGTAACAGTTGGATGTCCATCGAACGGCCGTCATGCTTCTTCAATCTCTGCTCTTCCTGCTCCAGCTGCTCAAACAAGCGCCGGTGGGAGGACTGCCTGCTCCCTCCTCCCCGCGGCCGGCTATGCTGCCGCGCAGGCCTCACCGCCCCATCATACTCCAATCGCTGGCCTAGCCATCCCTCTACTCACCCACACCTGTTGTTATTCTCCGGCGACGGCAGACGAACCGGTAAACCCTCGTACAGTCATACTCCCCTCCGCGTGGGAAATAACTACAGAGTCTTCCCTGCCTCCGTGCCGTTCCCTTCCTAGGCCTCACCGTCGTCCACCGCCCTGGTGCTCTCGGCGCGGCCTGGTCAACATGGTCAACGACCGACATGCATCTGAAGTGGACTGTACGTGGAGAGGCCGACAGCTGGGTCCACGGCCACACGCAAGGAAATGCCTCCTTTTTACGTGCAAAATAATGATTCCTCCACCTGACATCAGGGACCCACCGAAAGGGCCTCTGTATTTCGCGAAAAAACGTTACCGCCACTCACAGCTCGGACCTACCAGCTATACCTTCACACGCAAGGAAGTGCCTCCTTATTACGCACAAAAAATGAATACTCCCCCTGTTAGCTGGGACCCAGCCATACCTTCGCACGCAAGGAAGTGCCTCCTTATTAACTTGTGGGCCTACTAAGTTGACGGGAACGAAGGGCTTTGTCAAGTTAGTCAATATATGCACGATTCTAGCTCCAGTGACCGTACGATGTCCATCCAACGGCCATAGTGCTTCTTCAACCTCTAGTCTTCTTGCTCCAGCCGCCCAAACCAGCGCCGGTCATGCCTCGTGCTCCTGCCTCCCGTGGCCGTATGTGATGCGGCGGAGGCCTCACCGCCCCCTACTACTCCCGCCATTGGCAAGGCCATCCCTCTACTCACCCACACCCCCTGTTATTCTGTGGCGATGGCAGCCTCACACCGCAGCGAACCAGTGAACCCTCGTACTCCTCTACGTGTGGGCATCCACTGCCGCGTCTTCCCCAGCTCCGCGTCGTCCCCTTCCTAGGCCTCGTCGTCGTCCACCGCCCTGGTGCTCTCGGAGCGGCATGGTCAACGTGGTGAAGCAATGGCTTCCATCGGACGTGGAATGTACGTGGAGAGGCTGACAGATGGGTCCACGACCACAGCAAGGAAGTGCCTCCTTATTACGTGCAAAATAATTATTCCTCCACCTGACAGCAGGGACCCACCGGATGGGCCACCGTATTTCGCGAAAAAACGTTTCCCCCTGACTGCTGGGACCCACCAGCTACACCTTCGCACGCAAGGAAGTGCGTCTGGGCAAAAAAACAAAATGATTCGCCCCCTGACTATTGGGACCCACCAGCTACATCTTCGCATGCAAGGAAGTGCCTGACAGTCGGGACCCACCTGGTCGAAGCGTACATAGCGTTGTCATTCTGGTCGCGAACGTGTACGTACATATATACTGGTCGATGTAGAGGCATGCACGTGTCGTAGTAGAGACGCGCACATGTCGTAGTAGAGGTGCGCACGTAGCGTGTACACGTACGTACAACGGCCAGGGTGCAAGAAAGAAAATATGGACATGTACGTACATACGGGCAGGGTCTCGAACGCCTACTCGCGCATTCGTACGGCCAGGGCTCGTGTACATGGCTGGGTCGGAATGGAGAAACATCATCGTCGTCGTGTTCATGGGGAGGCAATGGAATGCGTCGTGTTCATGGGGAGGCAACGGAATGCGTCGTGTTCATCGGGAGGCAATGGAACGCGTGGGAGCCAACCGGCTAGGTCAGAACGGAATGTGTGGTCGTGTTCATCGGGAGGGCTTGGACGGAACATGCGATGGAAACGAGGCCTGAACGGGGTCCTGTTGATCGGGAGGAGTCTGGCGTATCGCAAAATGGAGGAAACAGACCTCCTACGGTCGAAACGGGGGTCCTGTTGATCGGGAGGGGTGTGGCGTACCGCAAAACAGACGAAACGGACCTCCTACGGTCGAAACGAGGGTCCTGTTGATCGGGAGGGGTGTGCCGTACCGCAAAACGGACGAAACAGACATCCTACGGTCGAAACGGGGGTCCTGTTCATCGGGAGGGGTGTGGCGTACCGTAAAACGGGACTCCACAGGATACTGTTCATCTCCACCGTTGACCTCCTCCAGCCTCCATGGGCTATGGTTGACCTCCTCCAGCCTCCACGGGCTCCTGTTCATCCAGCCTCCACCGCGCGCTACTCCACTGGCTACTGTTCAACCACCCCTCCACCATCTACTGTTCATCCAGCCCTCCACACCACAGGGTCCTGTTCAACCACCCCTCCATGGGCACCCCTCCACCTTCTACTGTTCATCCAGCCCTCCACCACACCACGGGGTCCTGTTCATCTAGAGGCAATGCCACCGCTCACTGTTCATCCAAACCCCCCCGCAACGCTCACTGTTCATCCAACCCCCCCGCAACACTCACTGTTCATCCCAGAGGCAGCATCGATCGGCTTCAGTTAGCAGCAGTAGTGAAGGAATCGCTCGATCGGGTTCAGTTAATAGCCATCGATCGATCGCTCGGGTTTAGTAACGTGTAGCCTGCAGTGCAATCGCTGGGGTTCAGTTAGAGCCCAACGTCTCGCTCGGGTTCAGTTAGAGCCAACGCCTCGCACACACGCGCGTACGTGTACGAGAGAAGCGCGCATCACTCGGCCCCTGACCTCCCACCGTAAGCGGGAACTCCCCGAAATTTTCCTCCCCCTTGCTTCTACCATGGTTTTTTCCGTCATGGACAGCCCAAAGAATGTCATGCAGCTGCGCCTCCGGCCCGCCCAGGACGAAAACTCCATTTTCTGTCATGATTGTTTTGTCATAGAAGTAGGAGCCCACCACATCTATGATGACACCGGGTTTTGTCACAATTATCGACATAGAAGTGTCATATGTATGACAGAAAAAAATTTCGTTCAGCCCAAAATTTCACGGATGTGTCTTTTTTTTGTAGTGGATGATGCCGGAGAAGAAGAGGCTCAGAACCCGCCATTCACCGGAAGCTAGATGGCCACTTCCTCTCATGATGTATACATGGTGGATGCATCAAAGGAGAACAGTGGCGAGGACAAGGAAGATCCAGCTGAGGATAAACCTTCTAAAATACAGTCCAAGCGCCGGCGGCAGCGGCGCCGCTCTAAGTCACGGACAGCAACACCGGCACAGGAGAAGATAACACTCCAGAAGGTGCCGAAGATAACGAAGAGCCCGTCAATACAGCTAATGAACAAGATGAACGGGAAGGCGGGCAGGTTTGCCCCGGTCAACAAGCCACGCACGAAGATTCGGAGGACGATAATTACCTTCCGCTCTCGAGGACGAGGTGAGCCTCGGCACCGACGGTTTCATCGTGCCTGAGGGACCTCTGGAGCAGGAGCGCTTCATGTGCCAGCTCATCACCACGGCAAGGAGCCTGAAAAAGAAGCAGCAGCAGCTTCAAGCTCACCAAGATCTACTCAATGATAAATGGACGGATGTCCCAGCAGTCGAAGAGTACGGCCTCAAGCGCCCAACCAAAAGCTACCTAAAGTGCAAATTGCTACCTCAGTTTGACGAGGAGGCACCGAACTACATACCTCCTTCGTACAATGCGGCTGACCGACCACCACGTGGTCGAGACAAAACAACAACTCATGCCGAACACCAGCCAGCCCCGCCTCAGCGCACAGACAGAGTTAAATTAGCCCATGGGCATACATATGACCTTCGGAAAACCCTGAACAATAAACCAGGACACACTAGATCAATCTACAGATCGCGAGAGCATGCCTCGACACGCGACGACGACCACCTATTCGGACGTGACAAACTTAGTCACGTGCGGGCCGAAAACCACAGACGGACTCCATCAGAGCTATGTCGCGATATGGCCCGATATAGAGGTGCCGCACACCCTCATTGCTTCACTGATGAGGTCCTGGATCATGAATTCCTAGAAGGGTTCAAACCTGTGAATATAGAATCATACGATGGAACCATGGACCCCATGGTGTGCATCGAAGACTTCATTCTCCACATTCATATGGCCCGCGGCGATGACCTCCGCGCCATCAAATACATCCCTTTAAAACTCAAGGGGCCAGCTCGACACTAGCTCAACAGTCTGCCTACAAATTCCAATGGCAGCTGGGAAGATTGGAAGAGGTCTTCCTCGATAACTTCCAAGGTACATATGTTTGACCTCCGGACGCTGATGACTTAAGCCATATAGTACAACAGCCCGGAGAGTCCGCCAGGAAATTCCAGACTAGGTTCTTAACTAAAAAGAACCAAATCATCGACTGTCCGAATGGCGAAGCCCTAGCAGCCTTCAAACACAGCATCCGCGACGAATGGCTCGCTCGCCACCTCGGCCAAGAAAAGCCAAAATCTATGGCAGCCCTCACGGCACTCATGACCCTCTTTTGTGCGGGCGAGGACTGCTGGTTGGCCCGTAACAAAAACAATGAAAACGACGCTGGCACCCCTGAAGCTAAAACTAGCAAAGATAAGTCTCGACGCAACAGATACAAGCACCGAAACAATAGTGATAACACCAAGGACTGATAACCCACAAGTATAGGGGATCGCAACAGTTTTCGCGGGTAGAGTATTCAACCCAAATTTATTGATTCGACACAAGGGGAGCCAAAGAATATTCTCAAGTATTAGCAGCTGAGTTGTCAATTCAACCACACCTGGAAACTTAATATCTGCAGCAAAGTGTTTAGTAGCAAAGTAATATGATATTAGTGGTAACGGTGGTAAAAGGTAATGGTAGCAAACGTAATAGTTTTGGTGTTTTATAGTGATGATAACAATAGCAACGGAAAAGTAATTAAGCGAAGAACAATATAGGGAAAGCTCGTAGGCAATGGATCGGTGATGGAGAATTATGCTGGATGCGGTTCATCATGTAACAGTCATAACATAGGGTGACACAGAACTAGCTCCAATTCATCAATATAATGTAGGCATGTATTTCGAATATAGTCATACGTGCTTATGGAAAAGAACTTGCATGACATCTTTTGTCCTACCCTCCCGTGGTAGCGGGGTCCTAGCGAAAACTAAGGGATATTAAGGCCTCCTTTTAATAGAGTACCGGAACAAAGCATTAACACATAGTGAATACATGAACTCCTCAAACTACGGCCATCACTGGGAGTGGTCCTTATGCTCATCGTATAAATAAAATTCCACCGTAGGTGGTGAGATCCTAGCATGGAAATGAAAGTTTTGCACAAAGATATTGGTGAGTAAGAGATATTATTCGCGTTGGTCATGGAGGAAGGCTGTGAGGCCTGCATTCTCAGCCAACTCATAAAAATCATCATAAATCCCGGCTGCTCTCAAGAAATTATCACAAGGCCATTCACACTTCCGGACCTCCACGGTTCGAGGGAGATTATACTTGGGCTTCTTGTTCTCTTCACTTTGTTTATCCTTCGAGCTTCGGCTCGATGAGCCCCTCAAAAATCTCTTCATCTTTTTCTGAAAATTTCTGAAATTTTTAGTAACTTCAAAATAAAAGTGAACCAAACTCAACAAAATTGATAGCAACTACTCCCACAAGTGCCTAGAGGATATATCATGCATTAAAACTACTTTTGACCATATAAATTTGACATACAAGCTCAACAACAGGGTCACCTAAGCAGCCAAAAATATGCAATGAATAAAGCACTAGAACAAAAACTAATTGGACCATTGGAGAAGTCACATACCAAAGAACAATCCCCCAAAGCAGTTTTGTGAATGGAGCTTTGAGCAAGGAGATCGAAAATGGCAGCAAGATGAGCTTGGACTCGAGTTTGAGCTGGCTAGTGATTTTTTGGGAGTGTCGGTGTCAAAACCGGGGGATCTCGGGTAGGGGGTCCCGAACTGTGCGTCTAGGCTGGATGGTAATGGGAGGCAGGGGACACAATGTTTTACCCAGGTTCGGGCCCTCTTGATGGAGGTAAAACCCTACATCCTGCTTGATTAATATTGATGATATGAGTAGTACAAGAGTAGATATACCACGAGATCAGAGAGGCTAAACCCTAGAAGCTAGCCTATGGTATGATTGTCTGTTGTCCTACGGACTAAAACCCTCCGGTTTATATAGACACCGGAAGGGGCTAGGGTTACACAAGGTCGGTTACAAAGGAGGAGATATGCATATCCGTATTGCCTAGCTTGCCTTCCACGCCGAGTAGAGTCCCACCCGGACACGAGACGAAGTCTTCAATCTTGTATCTTCATAGTCCAACAGTCCGGCCAAAGAATATAATCCGGCTGTCCGGAGACCCCCTAATCTAGGACTCCCTCAGTAGCCCCCGAACCAGGCTTCAATGACGATGAGTCCGGCGCATAGATTGTCTTCGGCATTGCAAGGCGGGTTCCTCTCCAAATTCCATATACCTGTTGAAATAGTGTCCAGCCTCTTGTGAATGTTGCGCTCCTTGGCTTCCATGCCCAATAATGGCCACTTTCCATGTGTAGAGCGAATCTGAAGAGCTAGGGTGTTTTTACATTTACCCCCCTAGCTGTGTGAATGAGCTGCCTATTAAAAAGACAAGGATTCAGATCCAAATCACACCATCCTCCCTTGGCGAGCCTTCATCGGAGCGCATCCGACAGAGATCCATTCCATCAAGGCCGGTCGACGCAGCTCCTCCTCTCGCTCCCCTAGCCCCAAGCTTGGAGATTGGGAAAGATGTTCTGTCCCGCACAGCAAATTAGTGATGCTTCAGACCAAGGGATTTCTTCCCCCAGCGTACATGGTCCCGGTTCGAGACGGGCTCGCCACCTATAATGGTGGAGAGCAAGCGAAGAGCCTTCCCAATCCCTCCAAGGGAGAGCGGGTATGCCTTGTCCCTCATTTGGTAAGAGGGCTCGGATTTCCAATTCATCCATTTCTCCGGGGGCTCCTGGAGTTCCACGGCCTCCAGTTGCACAACCTTACGCCTGCCTCCGTATTGCATATCGCGGGATTCGTAGCCCTTTGCGAGCTATTTTTGGGCTACGAGGCTCATTTTGCGCTGTGGAAGAAGTTGTTCTGCCTTGTGCCCCGTTCTCAGAAGGGGTCAATATATCAAGTGGGCGGAGCCGAAGTGTGGCATATTGCCGGGACCAGATATCTGTCCGGAACCCCAAAGAAGACGTCCGAAGACTGGCCTTTAGAATGGTTTTATATAGAAGACGTCCCCCTCCCGGACCCTATTCGAATCGGCCTCCCTGAGTTCGACAACGCTCCTTTGAAGAAGCGCCAGAGCTGGCGTCCATGGAGCCTCCTGGAGGAAGATGACAGGGACGTTCTTTACCTGATGAGCCGGATAAGTTTGTTAGATCGATCCGGATTGACCATGATCGAGGTCATGGCCACATGTATTATGCAGGGGGTGCAGCCGCTTCAGTATAGAGGCCACCCCATGTGGGATTTCAACGGGGAGGATGACGCCACCCGCTACGGCCGTAAAGGGCCGGAATCGGTTACTGATCTAATAAAGATCTTATCCACTTTGTATAAGGGAGAAGAGGAGGAATTCCTCCGCGTCAACCCGCAGGGTGGATTTTCTATGTACAATCCTCCGAGCTGGGTAAGCGGAGACTTTTTCTCGCCCATCCGTTTCATATTCCCATAGTTAACTATTCAGTCTAGCAATTTCAACGCAGGAGCTGCGCCAGGCTGTAAGGGAGATAAACAACCCCCCTCCACAACCCGAGGACCCGAAACGGTCCCTCGACCCGGCCTCCCAAGAGGATCCGGACATATCTATGGAGCTGATCGATGGGGCATTTTACCAATTGAGCAATGACAACGCCTTGGTGGCCATTAGGGCCGATTGCCCTGGGCTACTTCCAGCCTCACAGGTAACTGAGACCGAAGTCCCAGTACTTTGAAAAGGGGTCCGTCCTTGCGTGTTTTTGATTACCATATAACAACCGTGTTTTGCAGGGGAGGTCCTCGAGGCGGAAGGCCGAGCCTGCGGCAACTAGCCAACAAGGGGCCGCGAGGCCAGGCAAGCTGAAAAGACACGCAGTCCGGATTGATACACCGGCGTAGCGGTACTGCGCGCCGTCTTTATTCCAAGACATTATTCTCAGAGGCATACTATCGCCCATGCCTTCTTTTTAGGAAAATGAGTGCTCGCCGGACTATACCCGGAGAGGCTACTAATCGCGCCTCCACCAGCCAGGCTCCAAGGCCAGATTCGGAGGCGGGAACGAATACGAGGCGTGCGCCGGGCGCTCCTCCGACAGAGGATGCGGATAGACTGTCCGCCACCAATTCTGAGGTGGAAAGTGCCATGAACCACATGCATCGCCGGACTGTTCTTCGTGACGCTTGTTTCTCTCAAGAGGCAGTGGATGCCTTCAACTCGGGAGATGCGTACCTCCGTGCCGCTCAAAATGGTCTAGCCAGAGCCACGGAGCAGTATGTAAAAGACATACGGGTGAGAAAATTTGGTGATTATATATATCAGTAGCCCCTGAGACTTGAAACAGTTAGAATAACTGATTTAATGATCATTTGTTATGCAGGTTCTTACAGAAAAGAATACCCAACTGTCCTAGGAGCTGGAAGAGTGCAAAGCCCGACTTCAGGCCGCACTGGCCGCAGCAGGGGAGCCCAAAGAGACCCCCTCTAGTAATATATCCTCCGAATGATAAGTGTCATATAGAGTGTGGCGTATATGCAGATCTGACGATAAAATTGCAGATGAGGGTGGAGTAAATCCGAATAAGCAACAGGTCCTACGCCAGCTGAAGGCCGGTGAGAGCGTGCTTACGAGGGTGAGGCAGGAGAAGAATGATCTCCTAGATGCCAACACCAAGCTGGGCGTGGAACTAAAAGATGTTCGTGCCCAACTGTCGGACTCCGTTAAGGAGAATCGGCGGCTTCGATGCGGCATATTTAGTAAGTGCTTGAATGAACTTTGAAAAAGAGTTCAGCGAGGAAGTTGGCTGACAGAGTTATGTCTGTAGGTATGCTAACAGGTCGTCCTGCAGAGGAAATGCCCGGTTCTACGGGTGACCTTCTTCCCGAGCTCTCACAACTGCACGAATGAGTTCGGCAGGTGATGCAAGGCGTCGCCCAGGCCTTGTGGCCATCCGTCTCCATGCCCGAAGGCCTTAGAGAGCTTGCAGAGAAGCTGAAGGGAGCGCGGCGGCGCTTCCATTTATGGAAGATATCGGCCTGCCGTCAGGGCGCCAGGGAAGCCTGGGCAATGGTGAAGACGCGGTACACGAAGGCTGGACCCAAACCACATGGCCGAGGTCGGACTTGTGGGTCCCGATGGGAAGGAGATCCCTGTGAGCTTAGTGTACGGCCAAGTAGAATTGGCCGCAAAGTATTCCCAACAGGACTGTAGACTAGACAGCCTATTGGATGGTATTGAAGAGAAATTCAACCAGTCAAATTGACTATGTAATTTAAAGTGACATGTATAATGCCTTCTAGCCTGATTGTAGATCATTTGTCGTGGCGGACCTTTTTGCTTCAACCTCGGGAGCCGACGGTCCGGAGTGTATCCGAATACCCTCTCGGTTATGTAAGAACCGGGGCATGCGTGGAGACCAGGCGTAGGGGTCATTAGTGCTTGAACGGACAAGTGCCCAACTAGTTATGTTATATTACATGGTTAGTAAGAAACATCTTTGAGGGAGAATAGTTCCATTAGGGGTTCCTTTCCCTGGGAGGCATGCCCTAAAGTGCATGCCCGGACTGCGAGAAGAGACGCAGAAAAAACATCTGGGGGCGCATAGGTAAATAAGTGAAAAATCATCTTTAGTTCACCGACCGAATATTCCCTTAAGAATGCTAGCTTTCGGCTTCACCGAGTCTAAGGTACACTTCCGGCTAACCCGGCAGTAACAATCGCAGAGGTGCTCCCCTTATGCCCTAGCCGAATTAACGGGAACTTAGGGCATAAATACAAGAGCCAGCCAACCCAGCTTGGCCAAAACTTAAGTCATATCGATGCATATAATGGTGAATAAAGGGTACATGCGGAAGGATAACACATGTGTTGGGCATAAAGCCCGTATGAATAAGCTTCTGTTAAAGAAGCCCCCAGGTATAATGAGCGCGGATAGCGCGCCAGTTGCATGCAAACAAGGCATGAATGGGCCCCTAAAGGCTGTGAGAGAAAAGAAAAGGAGAAGGAGAAAAATATAAGACAGATAGTGTATAAAAATGGACAGAGGAAGGAGGCGAACACAGAGTCCGGCGTTAGGCGTAGAATCTTCGAAGTCGGGCTGTGTTCCATGGGTTCGGCTCGAGTCAATTATTCGATGCATCCCGCAGACGGTACGCTCCACCAGTCAGGACTTGGTCAATGATGAAGGGACCTTCCCATTTGGGCTTGAGTTTGTCCTTTTTCATATCCGGCAGGCGTAGAACTAACTCGCCAATATTGTAAGTTTTGGCCCGTCCTTCTCTGCTTTGGTATCGTCGAGCCTGCTGTTGATAGAATGCGGAACGGGCTTTTGCCACATCACGCTCCTCCTCCAAGGCATCCAAACTGTCCTGCCGATTGAGCTCGGCTTCTCTTTCTTCGTACATGCGCACTCGAGGTGACTCATGAATAATGTCGCAGGGCAGAACCGCCTCTGCGTCCTATACCATAAAGAATGGCGTGTGTCCGGTAGTGTGATTCGGCGTGGTCCGCAGCCCCCAGAGTACGGAGTCGAGCTCCTCTACCCAATACGTGTTAGATTCCTTGAGGGACCACACTAATCTGGGTTTGATGCCGCTCATGATAAGACCATTTGCTCGCTCGACCTGACCGTTAGTTTGTGGGTGATAGACCGAAGCATAATCAAGCTTGATGCCCATGTTTTTGCACCAGAGTTTTACCTCGTCGGCCGTAAAGTTCGTGTCGTTATCAGTGATGATGCTGTGGGGGACGCCGTAACGGTGTACGACCCCAGATATGAAGTCTATCACCGGTCCAGATTCGGCCGTCTTAACAGGCTTGGCTTCTATCAATTTGGTGACTTATCCACCATGACCAGTAAGTATTTTTGCTTGTGGGTTCCTCCTTTAAGGGGTCCAACCATGTCAAGCCCCCAGACCGCGAAGGGCTAGGTGATGGGGATAGTTTGGAGGGCGGTGGGTGGCATATGGCTTTGGTTAGCAAAAAGCTGGCAACCCACGCATCGTTGGACTAAGTCCTGAGCATCTGCCCGGGCCGTCGGCCAATAGAAGCCTGTACGAAAGGCCTTGCTTACAAGGGCCCGGGCTGCCGCGTGGTGACCGCCGAGTCCGGCATGAATTTCAGCCAGAAGATTCCGCCCTTCCTCTTTGGAGATGCACCTTTGAAGGACTCCGGTGGTGCTTTTCTTATAAAGCTCTCCCTCATGCACTTTATAGGCTTTAGATCGCCGCACTATGCAGCGTGCCTTGTTTTGGTCCGCGGGAAGTTCCTGCTTAGTTAGGTAGGCTAGGAATGGTTCTGTCCACGGGGCGATGACTGCCATTATTACGTGGGCTGAAGATGTTATTTCGTTGGCAGAGCTTCCAATTATGTCAGAATGTTCGGTGTCGGGCAGTGTGGTTGGGTCCGGGCTGTTATTTCAGGGTTCCCCTTCCCATACTACGGATGGCTTGCACAGCCTCTCCAAGAAGATGTTGGGAGGTACGACATCACGTTTTGCGCCGATGCTTGCCAGGACGTCTGCTGCCTGATTGTTTTCCCAGGCTATATGGTGAAATTCGAGCCCCTCCAACCGAGCTGACATTTTTAGGACGACATTGCGATAACCTGCCATTTTCGGATCCTTGGCATCAAAGTCTCCATTTATTTGGGATATCGCGAGGTTCAAATCCCCGCACACCTCTAGGCGTTGAATGCCCATGGATACTGCCATCCGGAGACCATGTAGAAGGGCCTCGTATTCGGCTGCGTTGTTGGAGTCCATATACATTATCTGTAGTACGTATTGAACTGTATCTCCTAGTGGGGACGTCAAAACGACGCCAGCCCCCAGACCAGCCAACATTTTGGAGCCGTCGAAGTGCATAATCCAGTTTGAATATGTGCCGTACTCTTTAGGGAGTTCGGCTTCCGTCCACTCGGCGACGAAGTCGGCCAAAACATGCGAATTAATAGCTCGCCGTGGCTTGTAAGTTATGTCGAACGGGAGGAGCTCAATGGCCCATTTGGCAATCCGGCCCGTCGCATCGCGGTTGTTTATAATATCGTTAAATGGTACTTCCGAGGCTACCATTATCGAACACTCTTGAAAGTAGTGTCGCAGCTTCTGGGATGCCATAAATACCGCGTACGCTATCTTTTGATAACGCGGGTGCTGCGACTTGCATGGAGTAAGGACAGTGGACACATAGTAAACCGGCTTTTGAAGGGGGAATTTGTGTCCGTCCGTTTCTTGTTCGACGACGAGCACTGCGCTTACAACTTGATGAGTTGCCGCAATGTATAATAGCATTGGTTCGCCAATGTTTGGCGCAGCCAGGACTGGGTTTGTTGCCAATATGGCTTTTATTTCGTCGAGTCCGGCTGTGGCGGCATCCGTCCACTTGAAGTGTTCGGTGCGCCGGAGGAGGCGATAAAGGGGTAATGCCTTTTCTCCCAAGCAGGAGATAAAGCGGCTTAGAAACGCCACACATCCAGTCAATTTTTGTATTTGTTTGAGGTCCTTTGGGACGTCCAATTGTGACAGAGCTCGGATCTTGGCTGGATTTGCTTCAATTCCTCTACCGGATACAATGAAGCCCAAGAGCTTTCCGGCTGGTACGCCGAAAACGCATTTTTCTGGGTTGAGCTTGATGTCATATGTTCGGAGGTTATCGAATGTGAGCCTCAAGTCATCTACTAGAGATTCGACATGCTTGGTTTTGACGACCATGTCATCTACATGTGCCTCCACTGTTTTGCTGATCTAGTTTGCCAGACATGTCTAAATCATGCGCTGATATGTTGCGCCGGCGTTTTTCAGCCCGAAGGGCATTGTGTTGAAGTAGAATGGGTCGTACGGTGTGATGAATGCCGTTGCGGCTTGGTCTAGCTCTGCCATTTTAATTTGATGGTAGCCGGAGTATGCGTCGAGGAAACACAATGAATCGTGTCCTGTGGTAGCGTCGATGATTTGATTGATGCAGGGGAGGGGGAAAGGATCATTTGGGAAGGCCTTGTTAAGGTCCTTCAAAACGACGCACAAGCGCCAGGATTTATCCTTCTTTGGTACCATCACAAGGTTTTCTAGCCAGTCCGGATGTTTTATGTCTTTGATGAATCCGGCCTCCAATAGCTTGGCTAGTTCCTCTCCCATGGCTTGTCTCTTAGGTTCGGAGAAATGCCGAAGAGCCTGCTTGATTCGCTTGAATCCTTTTAGGATATTTAGGCTGTGCTCGGCCAGCCTGCGTGGGATTCCTGGCATGTCTGAAGGGTGCCAGGCAAAAATGTCCCAGTTCTCGCGTAGGAACTCTCGTAGTGCGACGTCGACATCAGGGTTTAATTGTGCCCCGATGGAAGCTGTTTTTGTAGGGTCCATTGGATGGACTTGGAATTTGACTATATCGTCCGCCGGTTTAAAGGAGGTGGACTTGGATCTTTTATCGAGTATCACGTCATCCCTGTTCACTGTGGAGCGCAGCGCAGTCAGTTCCTCGGCCGCTAGGGCTTCGGATAGTGCCTCGAGGGCCAGTGCGGCTGTCTTACTTTCGGCGCGGAGTGCTATGTCCGGATCACTAGCAAGAGTGATGATTCCGTTGGGCCCGGGCATTTTGAGGTTCATGTACCCGTAATGGGGTATGGCTTGGAAGATTGTAAACGCCTCCCGCCCTGATAGAGCGTGGTATCCGCTACTGAACGGGGCCACTTGGAACGTGACCTCTTCGGACCTGTAATTATTTGGCGTGCCAAACACCACATCTAGTGCTGCTTCACTCGATGCGGTTCTAGTCTATTTCCATTTTTCGAAGGATTTCCTCATAAATGAGATTCAATCCGCAGCCACCGTCCATGAGTACCTTGGTGAGTCGAAAGCCGTCCACTATTGGACTGAGGACCAATGCGGCTGGTGCTCGGGCTGTTCGGAATTTAGGTTCGTCACTGGCATTAAAAGTAATAGCCGTGTCACTCCATGGGTTTATTGTTGCAGCGTGGTAGACCTCGGCAAGGCTGCGGAGTGTTCGTTTTCACATATTGTTTGATGCGATAGTCTCGAAGACTGTTAATACCGTACTGGTATCCCTGGGGTGGTGCTTTGTGGCTTCTGGGGTTAGAAGATCTTCGCCACTTTTGGCCACCTGCCGGAGTATCCTACATGCTCTAAGGCTATGTGTTGGTGTGGCGCCCTTTGCACTGTGAATTTGACAGGGTCCATTGAGCCATCCCTCCAGTATAGTTCCCTGCCCTGTAGAGGGTTTTTGCTTTTTGGTGTTTAACCCGGGTGTCTGGTGATAATGCACCCTTTTATTTCGGACTGGGTTTGTATTCAGGACAGGATTATCCCAAAATTTTATTTCGGTTTTCCAGGCGCTTTCCATCGCACAGTACTTTCATACTATGGACGCCAAGTTGGCAAAGCGTGCAATTTCGTGGCGACTTATGGCGTTGAGGATTCCCTTGTCCGTGCAATTATTGCAGAAGAATGAGATTGCATCTTCCTCGCGGCAGTCCTTTATCCTGTTCATGACCAGGAGGAATCTGGCCCAGTAATGGTGTACTGTTTCTTCGGGCTCTTGCCTAATTTGGGATAGATCGCTTATGTTTGGGTGGGTGGGTGGATTTGAATCCAAATCCTCACCCAATCTGAGACTCGGGGGCCAAGGAGTTTCCGAACTCGGAAGTTTGGATTCTTGGATGTTTTCCAATGAATCTATCCCGCTGCCTGACTCTAGGTTCAGGTCTTCAGTGACATCCTCCCCTCCGCGGGGATCCGGCTTGGAGGGATCGGGAATCTGGACATAGCTAGTCCTTAAGATAGATGTAGGGTTGCCGCATTGTTCCTCCACCACTGCAACGTGATGGGTGACCTGGGGAGAGTTGATCTCTCTCAGATCCGGTTTAGGCCCAATCTAATCATAGTCTGTAGCAACTCCCAGGGCGGCGATGCGATCCAAGAGCTTGTTTAGGGAAGAGAGCTCCATTGGATCTAACTACTCGGCGAGTTCCGAATTGACGTGAAGATTGCTTTCGATGACCCGAGAAGTCATTGTCGGTGCAGCGGCCGAACAGGCGGTCATAAGAAAACCACCAAGCCGGAGAGTTTGGCCGACAGCCAAAGCTCCCTTAGCAACAGTGCCATCTTTAAAGACGGGATGAGGCATCCTTCCTGATGGCGATGGCACAGCGGAACTCTCAATGAAAGCACCAATGTCGGTGTCAAAACCGGCGGATCTCGGGTAGGGGGTCCCGAACTGTGCGTCTAGGCTGGATGGTAACAGGAGGCAGGGGACACAATGTTTTACCCAGGTTCGGGCCCTCTTGATGGAGGTAAAACCCTACCTCCTGCTTGATTAATATTGATGATATGGGTAGTACAAGAGTAGATCTACCACGAGATCAGAGAGGCTAAACCCTAGAAGCTAGCCTATGGTATGATTGTCTGTTGTCCTACGGACTAAAACCCTCCGGTTTATATAGACACCGGAAGGGGCTAGGGTTACACAAGGTCGGTTACAAAGGAGCCTATATGCATATCTGTATTGCCTAGCTTGCCTTCCATGCCAAGTAGAGTCCCACCCGGACACGAGATGAAGTCTTCAATCTTGTATCTTCATAGTCCAACAGTCCGGCCAAAGAATATAATCCGGCTGTTCGGAGACCCCCTAATCCAGGACTCCCTCGGGGAGGAAGAAAGAGTGTGTGGTAGCTGGAATAAGTGGAGGGGAGCCACCATGGGCCCACGAGGCAAGGGGGCGCACCCTGGACCCTCGTGGCCAGGTGCTTGATCCCCCTGTTGTGTTCTCAGTGCCAGATATTCTCAAATATTCCAGAAAAAATCATATTTAAATTTCAGGGCATTTGGAGAACTTTTATTTTCAGGGTATTTTTTATTGCATGGATAATTCAGAAAACATACATAAATTATTATTTTTGCTTTATTTAATATAAATAACAGAAAGTAAAAAGAGGGTACAGAGAGTTGTGTTTTCTAAATTCATCCATCTCATGCTCATCAAAAGGAATCCACTAACAAGGTTGATCAGGTCTTGTTAACAAACTCATTCCGAATAACATGGAACCGGAGAATTTTCGAATAACACTAGGTTACCTCAACGGGGATATGCACATCCCCAACAATAAGAATATCATATTTCTTCTTGACAGTAGGAAGAGGAAATTCAAAACCTCCAATAGTAATTGTTGAAATTTTTTCGATAGAATTGATACTGTGGACTTGAGGTTGTTTCCTCGGAAAGTGTACCATATGCTCATTACAATTAACATGAAAAGTGACATTGCCTTTGGTGCCATCAATAACAGCCCCTGCAGTATTCAAAAAGGGTCTTCCAAGAATAATAGACATACTATCATCCTCGGGAATATCAAGAATAACAAAGTCCGTTAAAATAGTAAAGTTTGCAACTACAACAGGCACATCCTGACAAATACCGACAGGTGTAGCAGTTGATTTATCAGCCATTTGCAAAGATACTTTAGTAGGTGTCAACTTATTCAAATCAAGTCTACGATATAACGAGAGAGGCATAACACTAACACCGGTTCCAAGATCACATAAAGCAGTTTTAACATAGTTTCTTTTAATGGCGCATGGTATAGTTGGTACTCAGGGATCTCCTAGTTTCTTAGGTATTCCACCCTTAAAAGTATAATTAGCAAGCATGGTGGAAATTTCAGCTTCCGGTATCTTTCTTTTATTAGTAACAATATCTTCCATGTACTTAGCATAAGGATTCATTTTAAGCATATCAGTCAAACGCATCCGCAAGAAGATAGGTCTAATCATTTTAGCAAAGCGCTCAAAATCCTCATCAGCCTTTTTCTTGGATGGTTTAGGAGGAAAAGGCATGGGTTTCTGAACCCATGGTTCTCTTTCTTTACCGTGTTTCCTATCAACAGAGTCTCTCTTATCATAACATTGATTCTCTGATTGTGGGTTATCAAGATCAACAGCAGGTTCAATCTCTACTTCATTGTCATTACTAGGTTGAGCATCAACATGAACATCATTATTAACATTATCACCAGGTTCATGCTCATTACCAGATTGTGTTTCAGCATCAGAAATAGAGATATCATTGGGATTCTCAAGTGTATCAATAACAAGTTCACTAGAAGCATGCAAAGTCCTATCATTTTTCTTTTTCTTCCTCTTAGAAGGACTAGGTGCATCAATATTATTTCTCCGAGAATCTTGCTCAATTCTCTTAGGATAGCCCTCAGGATACAAAGGTTCCTGAGTCATTTTACCACCTCTAGTCATAACTCTAACAACATTATCATCTTTCTTACTATTTAATTCATTGAGCAAATCATTCTGAGCTTTAAGTACTTGTTCTACTTGAGTGGTAATCTAGAAGCATGTTTACTAATAAGTTTTAGTTCACCTTTAACATTAGCCATATAATCACTGAAGTGTTCAATCATATAAGAATTATGTTTCAATTGTCTACCAACATTGGCTAGCAAACTTATCTAAGCATTGGCTAGCAAACTTAGTAGGAGGGATTTCGGCTTTATCATATCTATAGAGAGAATTTACCTTTACTACCTGTGTCGGGTCATCAAGACCGTGTGTTTCTTCAGCAGGTGATGAATTAAGACCATATATTTCTTCAATAGGAGGTAAATTCTTAACATCTTCAGCTTTAATACCCTTTTCTTTCATAGATTTCTTTGCCTCTTGCATATCGTCAGGACTGAGAAATAGAATACCCCTTTTCTTCGGAGTTGGTTGAGGAGTTTGTTCAGGAGTTGGATCAGGGATTGGATCAGGAAGTGTCCAATTATTTTCATTAGTCAACATATTATTCAATAGAATTTCAGCTTCATCAACAGTTCTTTCCCTGAAAACACAACTAACACAACTATCCAGGTGGTCTCTAGAAGCATCGGTTAGTCCATTATAAAAGATATCAAGTATCTCATTTTTCTTGAGAGGAGAAGCCTCCCCCAAGCTTGTGGGAGACTCTCTTCTCCAATTTGCACAATATTATATATTTCCCTTAAAGCAGCTTGTTTCTTATGAGCGGGGAAATATTTAGCAGAGAAGTAATAAATCATATCCTGGGGACTACGCACACAACTAGGACCAAGAGAATTAAACCATATCTTAGCATCACCCTTTAATGAGAACGGAAATAATTTAAGGATATAATAATAGCGAGTTTTCTCATCATTAGTAAACGGGGTGGCTATATCATTTAATTTAGTAAGATGAGCCACAACAGTTTCAGATTCATAGCCATAGAAAGGATCAGATTCAACTAAAGTAATTATCTCAGGATCAACAAAGAAATCATAATCCTTATCAGTAACAAAGATAGGTGAAGTAGCATAAGCAGGGTCATATTTCATTCTAGCTTTCAAAGACTTTTCTTTAAGCTTAACTAATAATTTCTTAAGATCACTTCTATCATTGCAAGCAAGAAAGTCTCTAGCAGTTTCTTCATCCATAACATAGCCCTCAGGAACAACAGGCAATTCATATTTAGGGGGAGAATCTTCATCATCACTTTCATCAATATTATTAGTTTCAATAATTTCATTCTCTCTAGCCCTAGCAAGTTGTTCATCAAGAAATTCACCAAGTGGCACAGTAGTATCAAGCATAGAAGTAGTTTCATCATAAGTATCATGCATAACAGAAGTGGCATCATCAATAACAAGCGACATATCAGAATTAATAGCAGAAGCAGGTATAGGTGTCGCAAGATTACTCAAAACAGAAGGTGAATCAAGTGCAGAGCTAGATGGTAGTTCCTTACCTCCCCTCGTAGTTGAGGGATAAATCTTGGTTCTGGGATCTTTCAAGTTCTTCATAATGAGAAGAAGATATAAATCCCAAGTGACTCAAAGAATAAAGCTATGCTCCACGGCAACAGCGCCAGAAAATAGTCTTGATAACCCACAAGTATAGGGGATCGCAACAGTTTTCGAGGGTAGAGTATTCAACCCAAAGTTAATGATTCGACACAAGGGGAGCCAAGGAATATTCTCAAGTATTAGCAGCTGAGTTGTCAATTCAACCACACCTAGAAACTTAATATCTGCAGCAAGGTATTTAGTAGCAAAGTAATATGATAGTAGTGGTAACGGTGGTAAAAAGGTAACGGTAGCAAAAGTAATATTTTTGGTGTTTTGTAGTGATTGTAACAGTAGCAGCGGAAAAGTAAATAAGTGAAGAACAATATAGGAAAAGCTCGTAGGCATTGGTTGGTGATGGGGAATTATGCCAGATGCGATTGATCATGTAACAGTCATAACCTAGGGTGACACAGAACTAGCTCCAGTTCATCAATGTAATGTAGGCATGTATTCTGAATATAGTCATACGTGCTTATGGAAAAGAACTTGCATGACATCTTTTGTCCTACCCTCCCATGGCAGCGGGGTCCTATTGGAAACTAAGGTATATTAAGGACTCCTTTTAATATAGTACCGGACCAAAGCATTGACACATAGTGAATACATGAACTCCTCAAACTACGGTCATCACCGGGAGTGGTCCCGACTATTTTCACTTCTGGGTTGCCGGATCATAACACATAGTAGGTGACTATAAACTTGCAATATAGGATCAAGAACTCTCATATATTGATGAAAACATAATAGGTTCAGATCTGAAATCATGGCACTCGGGCCCTAGTGACAAGCATTAAGCATAGCAATGTCATAGCAACATCAATCTCAGAACATAGTGGATACTAGGGATCAAACCCTAACAAAACTAACTCGATTACATGATAAATCTCATCCAACCCATCACCGTCCAGCAAGCCTGCGATGGAGAGCATCATGAAATTGGTGATGGAGGAAGGTTGATGATGACGATGGCGACGGATTCCCCTCTCCGGAGCCCCGAACGGACTCCAGATCAGCCCTCCCGAGAGAGTTTAGGGCTTGGCGGCGGCTCCGTATCGGCGTGATGAATCCTTCTCTCTAGTTTTTTCCTCCCCAAAAGTGAATACATGGAGTCAGGGTTGAGGTCGGTGGAGCGTCAGGGGGCCCACGAGGCAGGGGGCGCGCCCAGGGGGTAGGGCACGCCCCCACCCTCGTGGACAGGGTATGGCCCCCTGGTGTGGATCTTTCTTCCAGTATTTTTTATATATTCCAAAATAATTCTCTGTTGATTTTCAGGTCATTCCGAGAACTTTTATGTCTACACAAAAATAAGACCATGGCAATTCTGCTGAAAACAACGTTAGTTCGGGTTAGTACCATTCAAATCATGCAAGTTAGAAGTCCAAAACAAGGGAAAAGTGTTTGGAAAAGTAGATATGACGGAGACGTATCAAGGACACGGCAGTCAACGCCGGATTCAGGGGCTCTAAGTCCGGTCAGCAGAAGAAGCCATTCCAAAAGAAGAATTCAGGCCTATCAAGCTTGGACTGCATACTTGATCAGCCGTGCCAGATTCATGGAACCCCAGACAAGCCACCCAATCATACAAACAGAGATTTGTGGGTTTTTAAACAGGCTGGCAAATTGAACGCCGAGAACAGGGAAAAGGGATCGCAAAGCGAGGACGATGACGAAGAGCCCCAGCAACTGAACACAGGGGGACAAAAGAAGTTTCCCCTTCAGGTTAAAACGGTGAACATGATATACGCTACCCACATCCCCAAGAGGGAGTGCAAGCGTGCGCTCAGGGACGTCTAAGCGATAGAGCCAGTCGCCCCAAAATTGAACCCATGTTCATGATGCTTGATCACCTTTGATCGCCGAGATCATTCGACCAGTATCCGTCACGGTGGCTCAGCCGCACTGGTCTTAGACCCAATAATTGATGGATTCCACCTAACTCGCGTCCTTATGGACAGAGGTAGCAGCCTTAATCTGCTCTATCAGGATACAACATGAAAAATGTGCATTAACCCATCTCGGATCAAGCCCACCAGGACTACTTTTGAAGGAGTCATACCAGGTGTGGAGGCCCGCTGTACGGGCTCAATCACACTCGAGGTTGTCTTCGGATCTCTGGACAACTTCTGAAGCGAGGAGTTAATCTTTGATATCGTCCCCTTTCGCAGCGGCTATCACGCACTTCTCGGACGAACTGCGTTCGCTCGATTCAACGCACTACGCTTATCTCAAGCTCAAGATGCCCGGTCCACGCGGCGTCATAACAGTCAACGGAAATACGGAACGCTCCCTCCGTACAGAAGAGCACACAGCTGCCTTAGCAGCAGAAGTACAGAGCGGCCTTCTCAAGCAGAACCTTAATTCGGCTGCCGAGCCCACGGACACCGCTAAGAGGGTCCGAACTACTCTGCAGCAGGAGAGCTCAGCTCGTCAGGAGCTTGACTAGCAATCCAGCCTCCGTCGCAGTTCTGATCAAGTGGTGGCATTCGTGCCGCGCGTACATAACTACGCGCTCAAAATCCCATGGGCATCGACGGAGGCATAGCTAGCTTGTGGTCCGTAGTACGGCTCAACCGACGTCGGATACACATTTACTTTCACTTTTACTTGTTTCCTTTTCAGGTCTCAATCCCACAGGCACCATCTGGTGGTCTAATCATTGATCCTCTTGAAGGATAAACACACCAAGACGGCGAGAAACGTAGACATATGGGGGACTTTTTAGGTGATTCCATTAACGATAACTTTCCTATTTCTCAGGACCCACATGCAGCTCTCCCTTGGTTTCGGCATGTCAAATAGCGTGTTGCTTATCACACTACCTGTATCAATGCGCTTTGACGTACTAATTAAATTACAATGAGAACAGTTTGCGGGTGGAGTTGTAGGACTCCAGGTTTTACATTCATACCTTTTCTGTTTTCTTTCTTTTTTCAGCTCCCCTGTGGATAATTCTGTCAGGTAGCGCCTGTACACTTTGGTACGTTTCATGTTCGCCAGGGGCTGCACAGCACCCCACACTATGGCAAAAAAAGTCTGACACTTTTTAGAAGTATAGTTCGGCACCCCGAATTTAGCATTATATGCATTGGCTTCGAATCATGTCTTTGGTCAATAGTTGGGTTGCCCGGCTCCTGTGCTTGCTACCTTACGTTTCGCTATATCGGCTAAGGTAGTAAAGGGAGAACTACTGCGGTTGTGCCTTGGTTTATCCAAAGGAGCACCTCAGTAGAGAAAGCCGAAAACTGACTGTCATGATGCGGCGAGAGCTGGTCAGCTGTTCGGAGGTTGCAAATCATTGAAGATTTCTTCCGCATTATGCGAAGGATTGGTACTTCCTGATCAGACGTCCTATAGCACTCTAGTTTGGATACTAGGGGCTGCTCCCATGTTTTTATTGTCGCACTCCTATGGCTAAGTGAGGGCGTTACAGCCGCATAATCTGGTTACCTGGTTCATTGCGCTAAACAACTCCTTCAAGGACCATCTAATTGGATCAAGATTGTTTAGATTACATCCCAAACACCCCCATACTACCTACGTGGGGGCAGAAGCCGACGACTGGTTAACCCTCAGATTTCATACAACACAGCCGCACAGGAAGTAAAAATTTAAAAACATAACAAGCATTATATTGCATAAACACTTTGTTTTATCATACAAGGCAGAGGGAGCTTGCATACATTCATTCAAAGATAGTGTCTTTCACACAGTGATCCGCAGCAATGCGGGATCCCTCTAGGACACCATCAAAATACAACTCGAGTCGGCGGTGCTCCTTGCCCTCAGGCGGCCCCTCGGTCATTAGCTTCTTGGCATCCATCTTCGCCCAGTGCATTTTGATGCGGGCAAAGGCCATCCATGCACCTTCATACAGAGTCGGACTATAAGCTCCTTCATGGCTAGCTCGGCCGCCTTGTGCAGCTCGACCAGCTATTTTTCAGCAGGTCGCTGAAGGATAATGAATGTTCTGGTCCAAGATATTGAGACCAGAACAACTTCTCTGTAGAACTCCCTTCTTCAGCTCGATAGAACTCGGCAGCATCGTATATACTACACGGCAAATCCATAAACACCCCTGGAGAACTCCAAACTCGGGTAAGTAAAAGGAACACTTCCTTCACAGACTTGCTTTGCATAATGAAAGCCTTACCCGCCGCGATCTTCCGGGCCGCCTGGATTTCCTGAAGGGCGCTCTGGGCTTCTGTTCGAGCCTCTTGCATGCTCTGGAGGGCCTTCACAAGTTAGGATGCTTGCGTCTTAGAATTATGCTCCAAGGACTCGCACTTCTTGACAGCGTCCTGGAGCTCTTGCTGAACCTCGCCGACCCGGGCCTCATGCTTCTCGCGTGCGGTGTGTTCCTTGGCCGCTCTGTCCTCGGCCTTCTCTAATGCCTTTTTAAGGGCCGCCACCTCGGTCGTGGTCCCTAATAAAGTTCATGGCACTTTAGTCAAACACGGACAATTCATCCTTCCTAAACATACACGCATGTTACTGCATACCTTTGCTGTCCTCCAGGTGATTCTTCACGAGGCTGAGCTCTTTCTCGGCCCGCTCCAGGTCCTGCTTCAGTCCAGAGACCTCCGCCGTGTGAGCGGTAGCAGCCAGCAGTGACGCCTGTTTATTCACATAAGACATATTATATTAGACTCCTATGAAAATTATTTTGATCCCCTGTTCGGCTTTTCCTTTCCGGACACCGAACATAGCATCAGGGGCTACCGTCCACATTGTGATATTTTTTCTATAATTGTTACCTCAAAGCCTGTTAAAAGGCTAGTGCCGGCCTTGGCTAGTCCGCTTTTGGTGGACTAAACCTTTTCGATCACCGTACCCATAAGGACACGGTGCTCATCCACAATGGCGGCACCTCACAACACTTCCAGCAGATTGTCTGATGCCTCTGGTTGGACAGAGGTCATCGGTGGAACAGACACACCTTCTCCTTTCAGGGAAGGCCGTTCGCTGGACTCCAGAGCCGTATAGGTCTCCGGAATGGTATTCGGCTAAGGGCTGAAGAGAACTTGGCCCCCACTGCCAGTCCCCATGGGGGCTTTTCCCCCATGCGTCCGGCAGCCGAGGAGTCATTCTGCTGCGCCACCTTAAGGATTTCTGGAATCTCCCCCTGGTCTGGGATGATACTTTGGGACGCCACCTCGTCATCACCCTTGGGTGACGCAGAATGAGCGGGCGGCGGAGACATGCTGGCTGTCGGTGTCAAAACCGGCGGATCTCGGGTAGGGGGTCCTAAACTGTGCGTCTAGGCCGGATGGTAACAGGAGGCAAGGAACACGATGTTTTACCCAGGTTCAGGCCCTCTTAACGGAGGTAAAACCCTACGTCCTGCTTGATTAATATTGATGATATGGATAGTACAAGAGTAGATCTACCACGAGATCAAGGAGGCTAAACCCTAGAAGCTAGCCTATGGTATGATTGTTGAATGATGAAGTTGGTCCTACGGACTAAAACCCTCCGGTTTATATAGACACCGGAGAGGGTTAGGGTTACACAAAGTCGGTTATAATGGTAGAAGATCTAAATATCCGCATCGCCAAGCTTGCCTTCCACGCCAAGGAAAGTCCCATCCGGACACGGGACGAAGTCTTCAATCTTGTATCTTCATAGTCCTGGAGTCCGGCTGAAGGTATAATCCGGCTACCCGGACACCCCCTAATCTAGGACTCCCTCAGTAGCCCCCGAACCAGGCTTCAATGACGAGGAGTCCGGCGCGCAGATTGTCTTCGGCATTGCAAGGCGGGTTCTTCTCCAAATTCCGTGTACCTGCTGAATAATGTCCGATTTTCGTAATGTAGCGCACCTTGGCTTCCACGCCCAATAATGGCCATCTTCCACGTGTCAAACGAATGCGAAAAGTCGAGGTGTTTTTACATTCACACCCCTAGATGCATAAACGAGACGCCTATTTAATGGGATGGGGATGCAGATCCAAACCACACCTTCTCCTCCCCGCGAGTAATCATCAGAGCGCCTCCAGCAAAGGTCCATTCCAACATGGCCAGCCGTCGCATCTCCTCCTCTCGCCCTTCCAGTCCTAAACCTGGAGACTGGGAGAGGTGCTCCATCCCGCACAGCGAGCTAGTGTCGCTTCAGGCCAAGGGATTTCTCCCACAGGCCTATATGATCCCGGTCCGAGCCGGACTCGCCACCTATAATGGTGGAGAGCAAGCGGAGAGCACCCCCAATCCCTACAAAGGAGAGCGGGTGTGCCTCGTCCCTTATCTAATAAGAGGACTTGGATTTCCAATTCATCCATTTCTCCGTGGGCTTCTGGAGTTCTACGGCCTCCAGCTGCACAATCTCACGCCCGCCTCTATATTGCATATCGCGGGCTTCGTCACCCTTTGCGAGCTATTCTTGGGTGTTGAGGCTCATTTCGCGCTGTGGAAGAGGTTATTCTGCTTGGTGCCCCGCTCTCAAGAGGGGTCTATATATCAAGTGGGCGGTGCCGAAGTGTGGCGTATCGCCGGGACCGGATATCTATCCGGAACCCCAAAGAAGGCGTCCGAGGACTGGCCTTCGAAATGGTTTTATATAGATGATGTCCCGCTGCCGGATCCTATCCGGGTCGGCCTCCCCGAATTCAACAGTGCTCCCTTAAAGAAACGCCTAAGCTGGCGTCCGCGGAGCTCTCAGAGAGAAGGCGACAGGGATGTCCTTCACCTGATGGGTCGGATAAGACTATTGGCTCATTCCGGACTAACCATGATTGGAGTCATGGCCGCATGCATTATGCGGGGGGTGCAGCCGCTTCAATATAGAGGCTACCCCATGTGGGATTTTAACGGGGAGGATGACGCCACCCGTTACGGTCGTAAGGGGCCAGCCTCAGCTGCCGCTCTAGTAAAGACCTTATCCTCTTTGTACAAGGGAGAAGAGGAGGAATTCCTCCGCGTCAACCCGCAGGGCGGATTTACTATGTACAACCCTCCGAGTTGGGTAAGTGGACAATTGTGCTTACCCATCTGTTTTATATTCCCATGATTAAATATGTAGTCTAATGATTTTAACGCGGGAACTGCGTCAGGAAGTAAAGGATATAAACAGCCGTCCCCCACAGCCCGAGGATCCAGAACAGTCCCTTGATCCGGACTCCGAAGAGGATCCGGACATATCGATGGAGCTAATTGACGGGGTGTTTAATCAGCTAAGCAAGGACAATACCTTGGTGGCCATTACAGCTGATTACCCAGGGTTAATCCCGGCCTCCCAGGTAACAGAGAGCGGAGTCTCATCCCCTTGAGAAGGAATCCATTCTCACGCATTTCAGTTTTCCTGACAACGACCGTGTTTTGCAGGGGAGGTTTCCGAGGCGGGAGGCCGAACCTGCGGCGGCTAGCCAACAAGGGGCCGCAGGGCCCCGTGGGGTAAAAAGGAATGTAGTCCGGACTGAGACGCCGGCGCAAAGGTATAGCGCACCCTCTTTTTCCCTGGTGTTATTCCTTCAGGGCATATTAACGTTCGTGATATCTTCAGGACGAAGAGACCTCGCCGGACTATATCCGGAGAGGTTGCCAATCGCACCTCCACCAGCCAGGCTCCAACGCCTGGCCCGGAAGCGGAAGTGAACACAAGGCGCGCACCGGACACTCCTCTGACAAAGGATGCGGACAGGCTGTCTGCCACCAATTCCGAGGTGGAGAGTGCCATGAACCACAGGCGTCGCCGGACAGTTCTTCGCGATGCTTGTTTCTCCCAAGAGGCATTAGATGCCTTCAATTCGGGAGATGCGTACCTCCGTGCCGCTCAAAATGGTTTAGCCAGAGCCACGGAGCAATATGTAAAAGACATACGGGTAAGAAATTTTTGGCAAATATATATATACTAGTAGCCCCCGAGACTTGAAACAGTTAGAGTAACTGATTTAAGGATCATTTGTTATGCAGGTTCTTACAGAGAAGAATATCGTACTGTCCCAGGAGATGGAAGAGTGCAAAGCCCAACTGGAGGCCTCACTAGCCACGGCAGGGGAGCCCAAAGAGACACCCTCTAGTAAGATACATGTCGGTGTCAAAACCGGCGGATCTCGGGTAGGGGGTCCCGAACTGTGCATCTAGGCCGGATGGTAACAGGAGGCAGGGAACACGATGTTTTACCCAGGTTCGGGCCCTCTTGATGGAGGTAAAACCCTACGTCCTGCTTGATTAATATTGATGATATGGGTAGTACAAGAGTAGATCTACCACGAGATCAAGGAGGCTAAACCCTAGAAGCTAGCCTATGGTATGATTGTTGTGTATGGAGTTGATTGTCTACGGACTACAACCCTCCGGTTTATATAGACACCGGATAGGGTTAGGGTTACACAGAGTCGGTTACAATGGTAGGAGATCTTGAATATCCGCATCGCCAAGCTTGCCTTCCACGCCAAGGAAAGTCCCATCCGGACACGGGACGAAGTCTTCAATCTTGTATCTTCATAGTCCTGGAGTCCGGCTGAAGGTATAGTCCGGCTACCCGAACACCCCCTAATCCAGGACTCCCTCAGTAGCCCCTGAACTAGGCTCCAATGACGACGAGTCCGGCGCGCAGATTGTCTTCGGCATTGCAAGGCGGGTTCCTCCTCCAAGTTCTTCAAGAAGATTTTAAACACGAAGGATAGTGTCCGGCTCTGCAAAATAAGTTTCCACATATTGCCATAGAGAGAATAACATTAACACAAATCTAATCTGCTGACGTATTTCACAGCGTGACATCACACTACAGCCAAGTCCTTTACTCGAATCGTTTTTACTTTTCCACCTCAGCACGTTTTGCGAGGCAGTTTCCTTGGCACGTCTTGTCAAAGCAGAGATCGTGTGCCCCCTCTTACGGGATTCTCATCAATACGGACGTGGGTAACCCAACCGCGCCATTTATCATGGCGCTTGGGAGGTAAGCGAGTTTTACTAGGCTGGTGGGTACGCACAACCGCATCCGCCCATATAAGGGGATAAGGATCCACCCTTTTACCTACGCCTTCTTCCTCCTTTGCCTATCCATCTCCTGCGCACTCGAGCTCCAGCGCCCAAGCCCGCACTTCCCACCTCAACCTTCTCCAGCAATGTCCGGAGCGGGAGGTAAGTGGATGGTCTCCTCCGTCAAAGAGGGCCATGTCAAAAAGCTAAGGAAGGCCGGATACTTGTCCAAAGACATCGCGCACCGGCTTCCTGAGGAGGGGCAGCTTCTCCCCGCCCCAAGGCCCTATGAGAGGGTAGTATTCCTTCCCCACTTCCTCCGCGGACTGGGTTTTCCACTCCACCCATTTGTCCGGGGGCTCATGTTTTACTATGGCCTGGATTTCCACGATCTGGCCCCGAACTTCGTCCTCAACATCTCAGCGTTTATCATCGTGTGCGAGGCTTTCCTCCGCATCCGCCCCCATTTTGGCCTCTGGCTCAAGACCTTCAACGTCAAGCCCAAGGTGGTGCGCGGCAGCCAGGCGGAGTGCGGAGGCGCCATGGCGGGCAAGATGGCCAACGTCCTATGGCTCGAGGGCTCCTTCATGGAGACCCTGAAGGGGTGGCAATCGTGGTGGTTTTACATCACCGAGCCGCGCGATCCGAAATGGATCGCAGCCCCCGAGTTTCGATCCGGACCCCCCATGCGGCTTATGTCTTGGAAAGAGACGGGCCTGTCATGGGGCGACGAAAAAGAGGTGACCGGACTGCAGAAATGCATCCAGTCCCTGGTGAGCAAGCCGATCAAGCTCGTCAATGTAGTCCAGGTTATGCTCGTCCGCCGGATCCTCCCGTGTCAACAACGGGACTTTAATCTGTGGGAGTTCGACCCGGCGCAGCACCAAACCCTTAACAGGCTCTTCGACACGACGTATGAAGACGTCTGGAAGGTGCTAACCAAAGGCGCCGAGGCTCCCACATCCGCTTCCGAGGACCGCGGATACAGCTCGCAGCGTTACGCCAGTGAGGTAAGCTATTTTCACCTTTTACAGGATGTTAAGTTTTTTCATAGTCTGACTCTATGCGGGATCTAAACTCCCTCACCTTTGACAGGCTTGGCAGGCGTAGTCCGGATCGATTAACTGTCTAGCTCCCTCGCCCGAAGACCCAGCCCCTGCTCTCCTAGTGAAGCTGCTGGTTCCGGCGCCTTATGTGGTGCCGGAGAAGAAGGCCAAGAAGAAGAAGGCCACGGGGACTCAAAAGAGTGCCCGTAATGTGGTGGTGTCGGACTCGTCATCCAATGAGTCCGAGACGCTTTCCTCCCGTGAGAACGAGGAGGAGGAAGAAGAAAACTCTCCCCCTCCAGCGGGGGGAGGAAAGAAAAGGAGGGCCGCCCCAACGGGGGAGGCCGAAGGGTCCAGGAAGAGGAAGACCCCTCCGCCGAACTACTCCCCCGATGCCGAAGAGGACGAAGAGGAGTGGCCAGATAGGGCCAAGCGTCCGGCGAAATCGTAAGTATTTGGATATCTGAGTAACTCATGACGTTCCTTTGTCGCACGGCTTTCCCTAATGTCGAACATAATTATGCAGCCCGCCCCGGGCCGAACTCAACGAGTCGTCGAGCGGCTCCCTGGATTCATCGGACGTGAACTCAGTTCCGCCCGCTGTCTCCCCCCACACTGCGGACGATGCCGAAGTGGCATCGCAACGAGCTCCGGGGCAGGAGGAGGTGGTCCTGGAGGAGCCGCAAGGCGACCTCCCGGACCCCAGGAGTAAAGGGGACAAGACCCCCCAGGGCTCCAAGTCTGGCTTTGTGCGGGACACCGCGCCGGAATCTTCAACAGTTCCGGACTGCGGTAGGTGAACTCCTTCCAAGAGGAGCAAGCCTTCTGAGTCGGCGGCCTCCGTTCAACCGGAAGTGCCGGACAATCTGCTGGAGGTGCTTGACGGCGCCTCCATCGACGAGGAGCACCATACTATTATGAGTATGGTGATTGAGGGAGTCCTGGATTAGGGGGTGTTCGGGTAGCCGGACTATACCTTCAGCCGGACTCCTGAACTATGAAGATACAAGATTGAAGACTTCGTCCTGTGTCCAGATGGGACTTTCCTTGACGTGGAAGGCAAGCTTGGCGATGCGGATATTCAAGATCTCCTACCATTGTAACCGACTCTGTGTAACCCTAACCCTATCCGGTGTCTATATAAACCGGAGGGTTGTAGTCCGTAGGCAATCAACTCCATGCACAACAATCGTACCATAGGCTAGCTTCTAGGGTTTAGCCTCCTTGATCTCGTGGTAGATCTACTCTTGTACTACCCATATCATCAATATTAATCAAGCAGGAGTAGGGTATTACCTCCATCGAGAGGGCACGAACCTGGGTAAAACAAAGTGTTCCCTGCCTCCTGTTACCATCCGGCCTAGACGCACAGTTCGGGACCCCCTACCCGAGATCCGCCGGTTTTGACACCGACATTGGTGCTTTCATTCAGAGTTCCTCTATGTCGTCGCCTTTAGGCCCGATGGCTCCTTTGATCATCAACAACGATGCAGTCCAGGGTGAGACTTTGCTCCCCGGACAGATCTTCGTCTTCGGCGGCTTCGCTCTGCGGTCCATATCACTCGGCCACCTGGAGCGGATTGAAAGCTACGCCCCTGGCCATCAGGTCAGGTTTGAAAGCCTAAACTACACGGCTGACATCCACAAGGACTTGATCTTCGACGGATTCGAGCCACAACCAAGCACGCCGCACTGTCTCGATGGGCATGATATAGCTCTGCTGCTGAACAGCGCCTTGGAGGCTGCATGCGCATCGGTTTCGACCATTGATTCGGAGCCTACTGCGCCGATCGAGGATCAGCGGTTGGACGCTGCCTCAGGGGCTGCAATCTCATAGGCGATCGAGCCGAACGCTAGCCCCGCACTCTGCACTACCCGTGACTCCGAGGATCCAGACTCCTCCCCGGATTCCGAACCCCCCGCGCCCCTGCCAATCGAATCCGATTGGGCACCGATAATGAAGTTCACCGCCACAGACATCTTTCAGCATTCGCCTTTTGGCGACATCCTGAATTCTCTTAAGTCTCTCTCTTTATCAGGAGAGCCCTGGCCGGATTACGGTCAGCGAGGGTGGAATACGGACGATGAGGAAATTCAAAGCCCACCCACCACCCACTTTGTAGCCACTGTCGATGATCTAACCGACATGCTTGACTTAAGCTCTAAAGACATCGACGGCATGGACGATGATGTAGGAGACGAACAGGAACCAGCACCTGTAGGGCGCTGGAAGGCCACCTCGTCATATGACATATATATGGTGGACACTCCAAAAGATGGAGATGGCGATGGAACAGTGGGGGATGACGCCCCCAAGAAACAGCCAAAGCGCCGGCGTCAGCGGCACCGCTCTAAATCCCGCCAAAGCAAAAACGGTGATTCCGGCACGGGAGATAATACTACCCCGAATAGCACCGAAGAACACCCACCTTAGCAAGATTCGGCACAGGAAGATGGAGAAGCCAGCCATCATGAGAAAGCGGCAGACCGAGAGGTCGAGGATGATAACTATACGCCTCCATCCGAAGACGAGGCAAGCCTCGATGACGACGAATTCGTCATACCATCAGACCCCGCCGAACAAGAGCGTTTTAAATGCAAGCTTTTAGCCACGGCAAGCAGCCTCAACAAAAAGCAGCAACAGCTTAGAGCTTCCCAAGATTTGCTAGCTGACAGATGGACTGAAGTCCTTGCGGCCGAAGAGTATGAACCCGAAGCGCAGGCCGCTACCCCGATCAGAGGAGGAAGCACCTACATCACTAGCACATGACATGACAGACCAGCCACCTCGCGGCCGCGACAGAGAGGCCTCTCGTCCCTCCACCCAAGCCATGCCCCGACGCCGCTCAACTAAGGCACGGGAAAATGCGCCCTACCTGCGAGACATACTGGAGGATAAGGCAAGACAAACAAGATCGATCTACGGATCGCGCAGGCGCCCTACGGCATGTGACAATGATCTTCACTCCGGATACAACAAATCCGGCCGGGCCGAACACAACAGACATAGCTCTTCCGAGCTGCGTCGTGATATAGCCCAGTACAGAGGCGCCGCACACCCGCTATGCTTCACGAATGAAGTAATGGATCATAAAATCCCAGAGGGTTTCAAACCCGTAAACATCGAATCATACAATGGCACAACAAATCCGGCGGTATGGATCGAGGATTATCTCCTCCACATCCACATGGCACGCGGCGATGATCTACACACCATCAAATACCTCCCTCGCAAACTTGTGAGGACCGGCCCGACATTGGCTTAACAGCTTGCCAGCAGACTCAATCGGTTCTTGGGAGGACCTGGAAGCCGCATTCCTCGACAACTTCCAGGGCACTTACGTGCGACCGCCGGATGCCGACGACTTAAGCCACATAATTCAGCAGCCAGAAGAATTGGCCAGACAATTCTGGACACGGTTCCTTACAAAGAAAAACCAGATATTCGACTGTCCGGACGCAGAGGCCCTAGCAGCCTTCAAGCATAACATCCGCGACGAGTGGCTTGCCCGGCACCTGGGACAGGAAAAGCCGAAATCCATGGCAGCCCTCACGACAATCATGACCCGCTTTTGCGCGGGAGAAGACAGCTGGCTAGCTCGCAGTAACAACTTATCAAAGAACCCTGGTAATTCGGATACCAAGGATAAAAGTGGCAGGACACGTCGGAATAAGCAAAAACGCCGCGTTAACAGCGACAGCAATGAAGACACGGCAGTCAATGCCAGATTCAAAGGCTATAAAGCCATTAAAAAAGAATACTCAGGGCACGTCCAGTTTGGACCGAATACTCGATCGCTTGTGCCATATACATGGCACCCCCGAAAGGCCAGCCAATCACACTAATAGGGATTGTTGGGTGTTCAAGCAGGCAGGCACGTTAAGGGCCGAAAACAGAGACAAGGGGCTGCACAGCGACGACGAGGAGCCCAAGCCGCCGAACAACAATGGAAAGAAGGGTTTTCCCCCACAAGTGCGGACGGTGAACATGATATACGCAACCCACATTCCCAAGCGGGAGCGGAAGCGTGCGCTACGGGACGTATACGCGATAGAGCCAGTCACCCCAAAGTTCAACCTATGGTCCTCCTGCCCGATCACTTTTGATCGAAGGGACCATCCCACTAGCATCCGTCATGGCGGTTTCGCCGCATTGGTTCTCGACCCAATCATCGATGGATTTCACCTCACAAGAGTCCTCATGGACGGCGGCAGTAGCCTGAACCTGCTTTATCAGGATACAGTGCAGAAAATGGGCATAGATCCCTCAAGGATTAAGCCTACTAGAACGACCTTTAAAGGCGTCATACCAGGTGTAGAAGCCAACTGTACAGGCTCAGTAACACTTGACGTGGTCTTCAGATCCCCGGATAATTTCCGAAGCGAAGAGTTAATCTTCGATATAGTCCCGTTTTGCAGTGGCTATCACACCCTGCTCGGATGAACCGCATTCACAAAGTTCAATGCAGTGCCGCACTATGCATATCTCAAGCTCAAGATGCCAGGCCCTCGAGGAGTAATTACGGTCAACGAAAACACCGAACGATCCCTCCGTACGGAGGAGCATACGGCAGCTCTCGCAGCGGAGGTACAAAGTAGCCTTCTCAGGCAATTCTCCAGTCCGGCCATTCAAAAGTCAGACACTGCCAAGCGCGCCCGTAGTAACCCACAGCAAGACCGCCTGGCACACTCTGAGCAAGCGTAGCAATGCGGCCCCAACCCCAGCTTTTGCGACATAGCGAAACCAGTACCTCGCGTACATAACTATGCCCTTGAAATACCATGGGCACAGGGGAAGGGGCACAATAACGGCACGCCCAAAATACGGCTTAAAACGTACTAGGGGCTGCCGGATTCTTTTCTTAATTTTTTCTTACTTTCAGGACTCCATACTTCGGATGACCTGTTCGGCAATTCGACTGCTGCACAAACGATGCAAGATCCAGGGAGGCAGACAAGCCATGCCGCATTATGGAACTCCCAGGTGGTCTCTGTTACGAGCGGTATACCTGTTTTAAATACAATTCCGTGGCCTGCCCCTGGTCAGGACATACTGAATAGTCCAATATCTTTTGCTTACCGCACTATTTGTATCGTTTGGCTTTGATAAATAGCCTCTCTATAAACAATGCATAGCTTTTTGTCTATTTTCTTCATTACTCTCTTTTATATATGTTCATTAATGACATGTTGCACCCGTACACTATGGTACGGCAAGTACGCCAGGGGCTTCAGTACCCTTTAATATGGTGTGAGAAGTCCGTACACTTTCACAAGTGCGGCACCCCGAACTTATAGCACTATATGCATCGGTTCCGAATCATGATTTGGGTCAATAGTTGGGTTTGCCCAGCTCCTATGTTTTGGTGCCTTACGTTCCGCTATATCGGCTAAGGTAGCACTAGGAGAACCACTGCGATTGTGCCCCGGTTGAGCTGGGTTAAGCACCTCAGTGGAGAAAGCTAAAACTGACTGTCATGATGAGGCGAGAGACCGATCGCTGTTCGAGAGGTTTTTCGAGTCCCTAACGACTTATGCCGCTTCGAGCGAGGAGCCGGATTTTGTCCGGCCAAGGCGTGCATAGCGCCCTGAACTCGGTCTTCCGAACTAGGGGCTTCGCCGAAATTTAAAATTATAAAGTTCTATGGCAAAGTGAGAGTGTTCAAGCATTATAGTCCGATTGCCTGGTTCGTTGTGCTGAGCGCCTCCCTCGAAGGACCCAACTATGGGAAAAAGAGCGCTCAGGTTTATCCCGAACACCCCAACACTAGTGGCATGGGGGCAGAAGCCGACGACTGGCCATCTCTCAATTTTTTGATAAACGGCCGCACAGAAAATAATATTTTAAATTCAACAAGCATTGCTTAAAGTGCCTATGAACAAGTTTTCAGCGCACAGGATAAAAACGAGCGAGTTTATTCAAAAATTACATCCTTGGTACATTCATCCGCCACAAGGCGGGCACCTGCAAGAACATCCCTGTAATAGTTCTCGGGCTTGCGATGCTCCTTCCCCAGCGACGGCCCGTCCCTCACAAGCTTCTCACCGTCCAGCTTACCCCAGTGCACCTTCGCACGGGCAAGGGCCCTACGGGCTCCTTCGATGCAGACGGACCGCTTGATGACCTCGAGCCTTGGACAGGCCTCCACCAGCCGCTGCACCAGCCCGAAGTAGCTCCCAGGCAGGGCCTCTCCGGGCCACAGCCGAACTATGAAGCCCTTCATGGCCTGTTCGGCCGCCTTGTGGAGCTCGACCAGCTGTTTCAGCTGGTCTCTCAAGGGCACAGGGTGTCCGGCCTCAGCATACTGAGACCAGCTCGGTAGAATACGATGGCGCCCCTGGATGTTCGACAGAGAAGGTGTTCTGGTCTCAGTATGCTGAGGCGGGACACCCTGTGCCCTTGAGCGACTAGCTGAAATAGCTGGTCGAGCTCCACAAGGCAGCCGAACAGGCCATGAAGGGCTTCATAGTTCGGCTGTGGCCCGGAGAGGCCCTGCCTAGGAGCTACTTCGGGCTGGTGCGGCGGCTGGTGGAGGCCTGTGCAAGGTTCGAGGTCATCAAGCGCTCCGTCTGCATCGAAGGTCCCCGTAGGGCCCTTGCCCGTGCAAAGGTGCACTGGGGTAAGCTAGACAGTGAAAAGCTTGTGAGGGACGGGACGCCGCCGGGGAAGGAGCATCGCAAGCCCGAGAACTACTATAAGGATGTTCTTGCGGGTGCCCGCCTTGTGGCGGATAAATGTACCAAGGATGTAATTTTTGAATGAACTCGCTCGTGTTTATCATGTGCGCTGAAAACTTGTTCATATGCGCTAAGCAATGCTTGTTGAATTTAAAATATTACTTTCTGTGCGGCCGTTTATCAATAAATTGAGAGATGGCCAGTCGTCGGCTTCTGCCCCCATGCCACTAGTGCTGGGGTGTTCGGGATAAACCTGAGCGCTCTTTTTCCCATAGTTGGGTCCTTCGAGGGAGGCGCTCAGCACAAGGAACCAGGCAATCAGACTATAATGCTTGAACACTCTCACTTAGCCATAGAACTCTAAATATTTTAATTTCGGCGAAGCCCCTAGTTCGGAAGACCGAGTTCAGGGCGCTATCCATGCCTTGGCCGGACAAAACCAGCTCCTCGCTCGAGGTGGCATAAGCCTTTAGGGACTCAAAAAACCTCTCAAACAGCGACCGGTCTCTCGCCACATCATGACAGTCAATTTTAGCTTTCTCCACTGAGGTGCTTAACCCAGCTGAACCGGGGCACAATCGCAGTGGTTCTCCTAGTGCTACCTTAGCCGATAGAGCGGAATATAAGGCACCAAAACATAGGAGCCAGGCAAACCCAACTATTGACCCAAATCATGATTTGGAGCCGATGCATATAGTGCTATAAGTTCGGGGTGCCGCACTTGTGAAAGTGTACGGACATCTCACACCATTATGAGGGGTACTGAAGCCCCTGGCGTGTTTGCCGTACCATGGTGTACGGGTGCAATCATGTCATTTAATAAACATAAATGTGAAGAGAAGATAATGCAAAAAAGTAGACAAGAAGCTAAGCATTGTTTATAGAGAGGCTATTTATCAAAGCCGAACGATACAAATAGTGCGGTAAGAAAAAGGTATTGGACTATTCAGTATGTCCTGACCAGGGGCAGGCCACGGAATTGTATTTAAAACAGGTATACCGCTCGTAACAGAGACCACCTAGGAGTTCCATAATGCGGCATGGCTTGTCTGCCTCCTAGATCTTGCATCGTTTGTGCGGCAGTCGAATTGCCGAATAGGTCGTCCGAAGTATGGAGTCCTGAAAGTAAGAAAAAATTAAAAAAAGAGTCTGGCAGCCCCTAGTACATTTTAAGCCGTATTTTGGGCGTGCCGTTATTGTGCCCCTTCCCCTGTGCCCATGGTATTTCAAGGGCGTAGTTATGTACGTGAGGTACTGGTTTCGCCTATGTCGCGAAAGCTGGGGTTGGGGCCGCATTGCTACGCTTGCTCAGAGTGTGCCAGGTGGTCCTGCTATGGGTTACTCCGGGCGCGCTTGGCGGTGTCTGGCTTTTTAATGGCCGGACTGGAGAATTGCCTGAGAAGGCTACTTTGTACCTCCGCTGCGAGTGCCGCCGTATGCTCCTCCGTACGGAGGGAGCGTTCGGTGTTTCTGTTGACCGTAATTACTCCTCGAGGGCCTGGCATCTTGAGCTTGAGATATGCGTAGTGCGGCACCGCATTGAACTTTGCGAATGTGGTTCGTCCGAGCAGGGCGTGATAGCCACTGCGAAACGGGACTATATCAAAGATTAACTCTTCGCTTCGGAAATTGTCTGGGGATCCGAAGACCACGTCAAGTGTTACTGAGCCTGTACAGTTGGCTTCTACACCTGGTATAACGCCTTTAAAGGTCGTTCTTGTGGGCTTAATCCTTGAGGGATCTATGCCCATTTTCCGCACTGTATCCTGATAAAGCAGGTTCAGGCTACTACCGCCGTCCATGAGGACTCTTGTGAGATGAAATCCGTTGATGATTGGGTCGAGAACCAATGCGGCGAAGCCTCCATGACGGATGCTAGTGGGATGGTCCCTTCGATCAAAAGTGATCGGGCAGGAGGACCATGGGTTGAACTTTGGGGTGACTGGCTCCATCGCATATACGTCTCGTAGCGCACGCTTCCGCTCCCGCTTGGGAATGTGGGTTGCGTATATCATGTTCACCATCCACACTTGTGGGGGAAAGCCCTTCTGTCCATCGTTGTTCAGTGGCTTGGGCTCCTCGTCGTCGCTGTGCAGCCCCTTGTCTCTGTTTTTGGCCCTTAACTTGCCTGCCTGCTTGAACACCCAACAATCCCTGTTAGTGTGATTGGCTAGCCTTTCGGGGGTGCCATGTATCTGGCACAAGCGATCGAGTATTCGGTCCAAACTGGACGGGCCCTGAGTATTCTTTTTGAATGGCTTTTTCCGCTGACCGGATTTATAGCCTTTGAATCCGGCATTGACTGCCGTGTCTTCATTGCTGTGGCTGTTAACGCAGCGTTTTTGCTTATTCCGACATGTCCTGCCACTTTTGTCCTTGGTATCCGAACTACCAGGGTTCTTTGATAAGTTAGCCAGCTGTCTTCTCCCGCGCAAAAGCAGGTCATGAGTGTCGTGAGGGCTGCCATAGATTTCAGCTTTTCCTGTCCCAGGTGCCGGGCAAGCCACTCGTCGCGGATGTTATGCTTGAAGGCTGCTAGGGCCTCTGTGTCCGGACAGTCGACTATCTGGTTTTTCTTTGTTAGGAACTGTGTCCAGAATTGTCTGGCCAATTCCTCTGGCTGCTGAATTATGTGGCTTAAGTCGTCGGCATCCGGCGGTCGCACGTAAGTGCCCTGGAAGTTGTCGAGGAATGCGGCTTCCAGGTCCTCCCAAGAACCGATTGAGTCTGCTGGCAAGCTGTTAAGCCAATGTTGGGCCGGTCCTCACAAGTTTGCGAGGGAGGTATTTGATGGCGTGTAGATCATCGCCGCGTGCCATGTGGATGTGGAGGAGATAATCCTCGATCCATACCGCCGGATTTGTTGTGCCATTGTATGATTCGATGTTTACGGGTTTGAAACCCTCTGGGATTTTATGATCCATTACTTCATTCGTGAAGCATAGCGGGTGTGCGGCGCCTCTGTACTAGGCTATATCACGACGCAGCTCGGAAGAGCTATGTCTGTTGTGTTCGGCCCGGCCGGATTTGTTGTATCCGGTGTGAAGATCATTGTCACATGCCGTAGGGCGCCTGCGCGATCCGTAGATCGATCTTGTTTGTCTTGCCTTGTCCTCCAGTATGTCTCGCAGGTCGGGCACATTTTCCGTTGCCTTAGTTGAGCGGCGTCGGGGCATGGCTTGGGTGGAGGGCCGAGAGGCCTCTCTGTCGTGGCCGCGAGGTGGCCGGTCTGCCATGTCATGCACTGGTGATGTAGGTGCTTCCTCCTCTGATCGGGGTAGCGGCCTGCGCTTCGGATAACTCTCTAAGGGGCGTTCGAGTTCATACTCTTCGGCCGCAAGGACTTCAGTCCATCTGTCAGCTAGCAAATCTTGGGCAGCTCTAAGCTATTGCTGCTTTTTCTTGAGGCTGCTTGTCGTGGCTAAAAGCCTGCGTTTAAAACGCTCTTGTTCGGCGGGGTCTGATGGTATGACGAATTCGTCGTCATCGAGGCTTGCCTCGTCTTCGGAGGGAGGCGTATAGTTATCATCCTTGACCTCTCGGTCTGTCGCTCTCTCATGAGGGCTGGATTCTCCATCTTCCTGTGCCGAATCTTGCTGAGGTGGGTGTTCTTCGGCGCTATCCGGGGTAGTATTATCTCCCGTGCCGGAATCACCGTTTTTGCTTTGGCGGGATTAGAGCGGCGCCGCTGACGCTGGCGCTTTGGCTGTTTCTTGGGGGCGTCATCCCCCACTATTCCATCGCCATCTCCATCTTTTGGAGTATCCACCATATATATGTCGTATGACGAGGTGGCCTTCCAGCGCCCTACAGGTGCTGGCTCCTGTTCGTCTCCTACATCATCGTCCATGCCGTCGATGTCTTCGGAGCTGAAGTCAAGCATGTCGGTTAGATCGTCGATAGTGGCTACAAATTGGGTGGTGGGTGGGTTTTGAATTTCCCCATCGTCCGTATCCCACCCTCGCTGACCGTAGTCCGGCCAGGGCTCTCCTGATAAAGAGAGAAACTTAAGAGAATTCAGGATGTCGCCAAAAGGCGAATGCTGAAATATGCCTGCGACGGTGAACTCCGTTATCGGTGCCCAATCGGATTCGATTGGCAGGGGCGCGGGGGGTTCGGAGTCCGGGGAGGAGTCCGGATCCTCGGAGTCACGGGTCGTGCAGAGTGCGGGGCTAGCGTTCGGCTCGATCGCTTTCAGGATCGCAGCCCTTGATGTGACGTCCAACCGCTCATCCTCGATTGGCGCATTAGGCTCTGAGTTAGAGGCCAGAACCGATGCGTGTGCGGCCTCCGGGACACTGTCCGGGGGCAGAGCTAGATCATGCCCCTCGAGATAGTGTGGCGCGCTTGGCCGTGGCTCGAGCCCGTCGAAGATCAAGTCTCCGCGGATGTCAGCCATGTAGTTTAGGCTTCCGAACCTGACTTGATGGCCAGGGGCGTAGCTTTCGATCTGCTCCAGGTGGCCGAGCGAATTGGCCCGCAGAGCGAAGATCTGTCCGGGGAGCAAAGTCTCACCCTGGACCGCATCGTTATTGATGATCAAAGGAGCCATCGGGCCTGAAGGCGACGACACAGAGGAACTCTCAATGAAAGCACCAATGTCGGTGTCAAAACCGGTGGATCTCGGGTAGGGGGTCCCGAACTGTGCGTCTAGGCCGGATGGTAACAGGAGGCAGGGAACACGATGTTTTACCCAGGTTCGGGCCCTCTTGATGGAGGTAAAACCCTACGTCCTGCTTGATTAATATTGATGATATGGGTAGTACAAGAGTAGATCTACCACGAGATCAAGGAGGCTAAACCCTAGAAGCTAGCCTATGGTATGATTGTTGTGTATGGAGTTGATTGCCTACGGACTACAACCCTCCGGTTTATATAGACACCGGATAGGGTTAGGGTTACACAGAGTCGGTTACAATGGTAGGAGACCTTGAATATCCGCATCGCCAAGCTTGCCTTCCACGCCAAGGAAAGTCCCATCCGAACACGGGCCGAAGTCTTCAATCTTGTATCTTCATAGTCCTGGAGTCCGGCTGAAGGTATAGTCCGGCTACTCGAACACCCCCTAATCCAGGACTCCCTCAATACACTTCGAAAGATTAGTATTTTGCAAAGTGCGGCATGGGTGTAAATCTGACAAATCATATTGCAGATGGCGCCGGACTGGATCCGGAGAGGCAACAACTCTTACGTCGGCTAAATTCCGGTGAGAGTATGCTGACAAGGGTGAGGCGGGAGAAGAATGATCTTCAGGATGCCAACACCAAGCTGGACGTTGAACTTAAAGATGTTCGTGGCCAGCTGTCGGACTCTACTAAGGAGAATCAGCGGCTTCGACGTGGCATATTTAGTAAGTGCTTAAGCGAATCTTTGAAAGAAAAGAGTTCGGCGAGGAAGTCGACTAACAGAGTAATGTCTGTAGGTATGCTGACGGGTCGTCCTGCAGAGGAGATGCCCGGTTCTACGGGTGAGCTTCTTTCCGAGCTCTTGCAACTGCACGAGCGAGTTCGGCAGGCGATGCGAGGCGTTGCCCAAGCCTTATGGCCTTCCCACTCCATGCCCGAGGGCCTTGGAGAGCTTTCGGAGAAGCTTAAGGGAGCTCGGCGGCGCTTCCGGTTGTGGAAGATATCGGCCTGCCGACAAGGCGCTAGGGAGGCCTGGGCCATGGTGAAGACGCGGTACACGAAGTCTGACCCAAACCACATGGCCGAGGTCGGACCTGTGGGGCCTGACGGGAAGGAGATCCCTATAATCTTAGTGTACGACCAAGTAGAATTGGCCGCAAAGTATTCCCAGCAGGACTGTAAGTTAGACAGCCTGCTAGATGGTATTGAAGAGGAATACAATCAGTCAGAGTGACTATGTAATTTTTAATTGACATGTGTAATGCCTTCTAGCCGGATTGTAGATCGTTTGTCGTTGCCGACCTTTTCGCTTCAACCTCAGGACCTGACGGTCCGGAGTGTGTCCGAATACCCTACCGGTTATGTAAGAACCGGGTATGCATGGAGACCAGGCGTAGGGGTCATTAGTGCTTTATCAGACAAGTGCCCAACTAGTTATGTTATATTACATGGTTAGTAAGAAACATCTTCCAGAGAGAATAGTTCCGTTAGGGGTTCCTTTCTCTGGGAGGCATGCCCTAAAGTGCATGTCCGGACTGCAAACGCAGGACAAATCATCTGGGGGCATATATATAAATAAGTAAAAAAGGTCATCTTTTAGTTAACCGACCGAATATTACCTTAAGAACACTAGCTTTCAGCTTCACCCAGTCTGAGGTACACATCCGGCTGATCTGGCACTAACAATCGCAGAGGTGCTCCCTTTACCACCTAGCCGAACAATCGGGAACGTAGGGGTAAGCACAGGAGCCAGGCAACCCAGCTTGGCCAAAACTTAAGTCATATCGATGCATATAATGGTGAAGAAAAGGTACATGCGGAAGTTTGACACATGTGGTGGGCGTGAAGCCCGTATAAATAAGCTTCTGTTAAAGAAGCCCCCATGTTTAATGAGCGCGAGTAGCACGTCACTTGAGGAGCCTTTAAGGTCTATAAAAGAAAAGAGGGGAAGGAGAGAAATGTCGGACGGAAAATGTAAAAAATGGACAGAGGAAGGAGACAAACATAGAGTCCGGCGCTAGGCATAGAATCTTCGGAGACGGGCTGCGTTCCATGGGTTCGGCTCGAGTCGGTTATCCGACGCATCTCACAGGCGGTATGCTCCACCAGTCAGGACTTGGTCGATTATGAAGGGACCTTCATACTTGGGCTTCAGCTTGTCCTTTTTCTTGTCCGGCAGGCGTAGAACTAATTCGCCAATGTTGTAGTTTTTGGCCCGCACTTCTCTGCTTTGATATCTTCGAGCCTGCTGTTGATAGAATGCGGAACGGGCTTTTGCCACGTCGCGCTCCTCCTCTAAGGCGTCCAAACTTTCCTGCTGATTGAGCTCGGCTTCCCATTCTTCGTACATGCGCACTTGAGGTGAGTCATGAATTATGTCACAGCGCAAGACTGCCTCTACGCCGTACACCATAAAAAATGGTGTGTATCTGGTGGTGCGATTCAGCGTGGTCCGCAGCCCCCAGAGTACGGAGTCGAGCTCCTCTACCCAGTGCGTGTTAGATTCCTTGAGGGACCGCACTAATCTGGGTTTGATGCCGCTCATGATGAGACCATTTGCACGTTTGACCTGATCGTTAGTTTGTGGGTGATAGACGGAAGCATAATCGAGCTTGATGCCCATGTTTTTGCACCAAAGTTTTACCTCATCGGCCGTAAAGTTCGTGCCGTTATCGATGATGATGCTGTGAGGGACGCCATAACGGTGTACGACCCCGGATATAAAGTCTATCACAGGTCCGGATTCGGCCATCTTAACATGCTTGGCTTCTATCCATTTGGTGAACTTATCCACCATGACCAGTAAGTATTTTTTCTTGTGGGTTCCACCTTTAAGGGGTCCCACCATGTCAAGCCCCCAGACCGCGAAAGGCCAAGTGATGGGGATAGTTTGGAGCGCGGTGGGTGGCACATGGCTTTGGTTTGCAAAAAGCTGGCAACCGACGCATCGTTGGACCAAGTCCTGAGCATCCGCCCGGGCCGTCGGCCAACAAAAGACTGTATGGAAAGCCTTGCTTACAAGGGACCGGGCTGCGGCGTGATGGCCACCGAGTCCGGCATGAATTTCAGTCAGCAGGTTCCGCCCTTCCTCTTCGGAGATGCACCTTTGAAGGACTCTGGTAGTGCTTTTCTTATAAAGTTCACCCTCATGGACTTTATAGGCTTTAGATCGCCGCACTATACAGCGTGCCTCGTTTTGGTCCTCTGGGAGTTCCTGCCTAGTAAGGTAGGCTAGGAATGGTTTTGTCCACGGGGCGATAACGACCATTAGTACGTGGGCTGAGGTTGTGATTTCATTGGCAGAGCCTCCGATTATGTCAGATTGTTCGGCGTCGGACAGTGCGGGTGGGTCCGGGCTAATATTGCCATGTGCCCCTTCCCATACTATGGATGGCTTGAACAACCTTAGGAAGATGTTGGGGGCGACCGCATCGCATTTTGCGCCGATGCGTTCCAGGACGTCTGCCGCCTGATTATTTTCTCGGGCTATATGGTGAAATTCGAGCCCCTCAAACCGAGTTGACATTTTGAGGACGGCGTTGCGGTAAGCTGCCATTTTGGATCCTTGGCATCGAAGTCTCCATTTATTTGGGATATCGCGAGGTTCGAATCCCCGCGCACCTCTAGGCGTTGAATGCCCATGATACTGCCATCCGGAGACCATGTAAAAGGGCCTCATATTTGGCTGCATTGTTGGAGTCCGTGTACATAATCTGGAGTACATATTGAAATGTGTCTCCTGTAGGGGATGTCAAAACGACGCCGGCCCCTAGTCCGACCAACATTTTGGAACCGTCGAAGTGCATGATCCAGTTTGAATATGTGCCGTACTCTTTAGGGAGTTCGGCCTCCGTCCATTCTGCGACGAAGTCGGCCAAAACTTGCGACTTGATAGCTCGCCGTGGCCTATAAGTTATGTCGAACGGGAGGAGCTCGATGGCCCATTTTGCAATCCGGCCCGTTGCGTCACGGTTGTTTATAATATCGTTGAGTGGTACTTCCGATGCTACTGTGATTGAACACTCTTGAAAGTAGTGTCGTAGCTTCCGGGATGCCATGAATACTGCATATGCAATTTTTGGATAATGTGGGTACCGTGATTTGCATGGGGTGAGGACAGTGGACACATAGTAAACCGACTTTGGAAGGGGGAATTTGTGTCCGTCCGTTTCCCGCTCGACGACGAGTACTGCGCTGACAACTTGATGGGTTGCTGCAATGTACAATAGCATTGGTTCGCCGATGTTTGGCGCGGCCAGGACAGGGTTTGTTGCCAATATGGCTTTTATTTCCTCAAGTCCGGCCGTGGCGGCATCCGTCCACTCGAAGTGTTCGGTGCGCCGAAGGAGGTGGTAGAGGGGTAGCGCCTTTTCTCCCAAACGGGAGATAAAGCGGCTTAGAGCCGCCACGCATCCGGTTAATTTTTGTATTTGTTTGAGGTCCTTTGGGATATCCAATTGTGAAAAAGCTCGGATCTTGGCTGGATTTGCTTCGATTCCTCTACCGGATACAATGAAGCCCAAGAGCTTTCCGGCTGGAACGCCGAAAACGCATTTTTCCGGATTTAGCTTGATGTCATATGCTCAGAGGTTGTCAAATGTAAGCCTCAAGTCGTCTACTAGAGATTCGACATGTCTTGTTTTTATGACCACATCATCCACGTATGCCTCTACTGTTTTGCCGATCTGGTTTGCCAGACATGTCTGAATCATGCGCTGATATGTTGTGCCGGTGTTTTTGAGCCCGAAAGGCATTGTGTTGAAGCAGAATGGGCTGTATGGGGTGATGAATGCCGTTGCGGCTTGGTCTAACTCAGCCATCTTGATTTGATGGTAACCGGAGTATGCATCGAGGAAGCACAACGAATCATGTCCTGCAGTGGCGTCGATAATTTGATCGATGCGGGGGAGGGGGAAGGGATCCTTTGGGCAAGCCTTGTTAAGGTCTTTGAAGTCAACGCACAGGCGCCAGGATTTGTCCTTCTTTGGTACCATCACCAAGTTTGCTAGCCAGTCCGGATGTTTTATGTCTCTGATGAATCCGGCCTCCAATAGTTTGGCTAGCTCCTCTCCCATTGCCTATCTCTTGGGCTCAAAGAAACGCCGAAGGGCTTGTTTGACAGGTTTGAATCCTTTTAGGATATTTAAGCTATGTTCAGCCAGCCTGCGTGGGATTCCTGGCATGTCTGAAGGGTGACAGGCACAAATGTCCCAGTTCTCCCGTAGAAATTCTCGCAGTGCGGCGTCCTCATCGGGGTTTAATCGTGCCCCGATGGAAGCTGTTTTATTGGGGTCCGTTGGATGGACCTGGAATTTGACTATTTCATCCGCTGGTTTAAAGGAGGTGGACTTGGATCTTTTGTCGAGTATCACATCGTCCCTGTTTACCGTGGAGCGCAGCGTAGTCAGTTCCTCAGCCACTAGGGCTTCGGACAGTGCCTCAAGGGCCAATGCGGCTGTCTTGTTTTCGGCGCGGAGTGCTATGTCCAGATCACTAGCAAGAGTGATGATTCCGTTCGGCCCGGGCATCTTGAGCTTCATGTACCCGTAATGGGGTATTTCTTGGAAGATTGTAAACGCTTCCCGCCCCAGCAGAGCGTGGTGTCTGCTACTGAATGGGGCCACTTGGAATGTGACCTCTTCGGGCCTATAATTATCCGGCGTGCCGAACACCACATCTAGCGTGATTTTTCCTGTATAGCGCGCTTCCTGACTAGGGATTATTCCTCTAAAGGTTGTGCTACTTCGCTCAATGCGGTTCCAGTCTATTTCCATTTTTTGAAGGGTTTCCTCATAAATGAGGTTCAATCCGCTGCCTCCGTCCATGAGTACCTTGGTGAGGCGAAAGCCGTCCACTATAGGACTGAGTACCAATGCGGCTGGTGCTCGAGCTGTTCGGAATTTAGGTTCATCACTGGCATTAAGAGTAATAGCCGTGTCACTCCATGGGTTTATTGTTGCGACTTGATAGACTTCGGCGAGGCTGCGGAGTGTTCTTTTTCGCATATTATTTGATGCGAAAGTCTCGAAGACTGTTAAGACTGTACTGGAGTCCCTGAGGTGGCTTTCTGCGGCCTCCGGAATTAGGAGATCTTCGCCCCTTTTGGCCACCTGCCAGAGTATCCAACATGCTCTAAGGCTATGAGTTGGTGTGGCGTCCTCTGTACTATGAATTTTACAGGGTCCATTAAGCCATCCCTCTAGTACGGTTCCATGCCCTGTAGAGGGTTTTGGTTTTTAACCCGGGTGTCTGATGATAATGCACCCTTTTATTTCGGACGAGGTTTCTATTCAGGGCCGGATTGTCCCAAAAGTTAGTTTCTGTTTTCCGGGCGCTTTCCATCGCACAGTACTTTTGTACTATGGTTGCCAAGTCAGCAAAGCATGTAAGATCACGACGACCTGTGGCGTTGAGGATTCCCTTGTCCGTGCAATTATTGCAGAAGATTGAGATTGTGTCTTCCTCGCGGCAGTCCTTTATCCTGTTCATAACCAGGAGGAACCTTGCCCAGTAGTGATGTACTGTTTCTTCAGGCTTTTGCCTGATTTGGGATAGATCGCTTATGTTTGGGTGAGTGGGTGGAATTAAATCCGGAACTTCACCCAATCTAAGACTCAGAGGCCGAGGAGTTTCCGAACTCTGAAGTTTGGATTCTTGGATGTTGTCCAGTGAATCTAGCCCGTTGCCTGATTCTAAGTTCAGGTCTTGAGTTACATCCTCCCCTCCGCGGGTATCCGGCTTCGAGGGATCGGGAATCCGGACGTAGGTAGTCCTTAAGATAGATGAAGAGTCACCGCACTGTGCCTCTACCACGACAACATGATGGGTAACTTGGGGAGAATTAATTTCTCTTAGATCGGGTTTAAGCCCAACCTGGTCATAATCCGTAGTGACCCCCAAGGCGGCGATGCGATCCAAGAGCTCGTTTAAAGAAGAGAGCTCCATTGGATCTAACTGCTCGACGAGTTCTGAGCTGACGTGAAGATTGCTTTTGATGACCCGAGAGGTCACCGTCGGCGCAACGGCCGAACAGGCGGTCATGAGAAAACCGCCTAGCCGGAGAGTTTGGCCGACAGCCAAGGCTCCCTTAGTAACGGCGCCATCTTTAAAGACGGGAAGAGGCATCCTTCCTGATTGCGACGGCACAGAGGAACTCTCAATGAAAGCACCAATGTCGGTGTCAAAACCGGTGGATCTCGGGTAGGGGGTTCCGAACTGTGCGTCTAGGCCGGATGGTAACAGGAGGCAAGGAACACGATGTTTTACCCAGGTTCGGGCCCTCTTAATGGAGGTAAAACCCTACATCCTGCTTGATTAATATTGATGATATGGATAGTACAAGAGTAGATCTACCACGAGATGAAGGAGGCTAAACCCTAGAAGCTAGCCTATGGTATGATTGTTGTATGATGAAGTTGGTCCTACGGACTAAAACCCTCTGGTTTATATAGACACCGGAGAGGGTTAGGGTTACACAAAGTCGGTTATAATGGTAGGAGATCTAAAATATCCGCATCGCCAAGCTTGCCTTCCACGCCAAGGAAAGTCCCATCCGGACACGGGACGAAGTCTTCAATCTTGTATCTTCATAGTCCTGGAGTTCGGCTGAAGGTATAATCCGGCTACCCGGACACCCCCTAATCTAGGACTCCCTCATTGGACATCTCCTTTGAGTCTACCGAATCCTCTGTCGAGGATTGCGGGGACCGTCACGGGCCGGACTGTAATCGTATAGTTTAAACATATTAATATTATAAACTAGAAAGGCTGGGTATTGGGAGTTGCATAGGGTTTTAGTACTTACGAGGCAGCCCGAGGCTTCGTCCGGGGCATTCGCTCCGGACTGCTTTCGACATCCCATGCGGAGTTATCCGCAAGGGAGCCCTTCCCCCTCTTGGGCGCTTTTGCCTCCAGATTTGTGGAGGCCTCTCTTTTCTTCTTTCCCCCCTCCAGGGGGAAGCCGCTTTCTTCTTCCTCCTCGCCGTCGTCTTCGGCGACCGAAGAGCCAGACTCATCTTCGGACGACATGTCCGAAGCACCCTTTCGGCGATGGCCACTCCTGCTCCCTTTGGCCGTCTTCTTGGCCTTCTTCTCCGGCACATCATAAGGCGTCGGATATAGTATTTTCGTTAGGAGTGGGGTTTCCTTGTCTTTGGGAAGTGGATCTAGACAATTAATCTGCTCCGCTATGTCGATCCAGGCCTGAAATTTGATAGGAAGGCTTAGACTCCTTCCCAAAATATGCCAGTAAGGCTATACCTTGAATACATGAAAGAAATTACCGAATTGGTCTGGCGCTTTAAGATGAGCCCACAATCTTCGATCATGGGCGATGGTGTCTCGCCGGCCTTGAAGAACACTTCCAGATATCTTCGTGTGTTGTGCTGAAGAGCTCTCGTAGCGTCTGATGCTTGGCCAGATTGAACTCCCAACAAAAGCAAGTCCAGTGTTGGCATGGAAGGATCCGGCGAATGAGCATAACCTAGATCACGTTGACGAGTTTGATCCTCTTGGTTAGTGTCGTGGAATTGTCACGGCAGATGTCCTTAGTGTCAGGACTTAGTCGCGAGGCCAACGCATCTATATGGTAGCTAGAGAGGGGTTGAGCGGAATCGAGAGACGCAACACAAGACAGGGATTTAGACAGCTTCGGGCCCCGGGAAACATCATCCGGTAAAAACCCTACATGCTGTTTGAGGCTAGATCTCATTATCATCACGAGGGAGTCGCCGTAAACCGGCTCTCCTCTTTGTGTCTAGCCCTAGAGATTGTTTCTTGTTTGTCGCTTGTCCCTCTTTGGGGAGCCCTGCCCCTCCTTATATATGTTGAAGGGCCGGTTTACATGTGGAGTCATATTAGGATTAGGACTAGTCTCCCTTCTAATACAAACCGGATACAAGTCCGGGTCTTCCTTGTAAAGTAAATATTCCTCACACCTTTTCTCTTAAACCGGCCCACCATAGCATGATCCGGCCTTCCATAAACCGCCCGTTGGGCCACCGGGTCTTGTCGCTCCTCTGACCCGCCTGCCGGATTACCAATGAACCGTAAACCGCCATGTCCAAGTGGGTTGCCAGTGAATCGCCAAACTCTAGCCGGGTCATACATCCGGCGGTTTATACCGCGGGGTATATCCCCGATATTAGCCCCCAGTTTAATTTGGATTCATCCATGTTAAACTGATCTGCAACAAGAACAAATTTGTCGGGTTGTGCTCCGGTTTAAATATACTTGTAAGCCGGCACTTGATCATCCTTAAATCCTTGTCATTTCTTCCTTCCAAGTTAATAACCATCTTCATAATCAATTTGCTTGCACAAGATATTTGTAAATAAAGAATCCATTTGAATCGGCCTTCAATGCTTTGACTTGACAAAAATATTAATCTCTGAAATATTCAACTGATATCCAGCCGGCTTGAAGATGTAAAACTTGCTGGTTTATGATTACCACCATAAAAACTGATAATTCCGGGTCATGATTGTTGCCAACACCGGTTCATGATTGTTGCTAATGCCGGTTCATGATTATTGATGACGCCGGGTTACAGACACAGGGTCATAATGATTGGTGACGTCGGGTTAATCCAGTTTGCTCAAAACAGAGAATTTGAAAATAGTTCTTCGATAATAATATAATACCTGTAGCCCCCAAGTCTTGAGCAGAACAAAGTGATGGCTTAAGACTTGCTTCAATATAAATACTGCCACTTAAGAAGAAATCCATGTTGTTCATCCCAGTGACTAGTAAAAACTGAATACTCCATACTATGTAGCCCCCAAGTGCCGGGTTATCATGCTTACAGCAACCTGGGACTTGCAATTGTCTTATACTCATAAAAACTTCAACCAGTGTAGCCCCCAAGAGCCGGGTCATTATGCAATAATGAGCAGGGACTTTGTAGGTATAATCATGTAGATTTGAGCAATGATGTGTAGCCCCCAAGGGCCGGCTCAGTAAGATAATATTGAGCTGGGACTTTAATATATACTTCAATGAAAATAACATCATATGATGTAACCCTCATCATGGGACTTGAATCCACGTCCACAAGGTTAAGAGCCTTGTGCTTTACCAACTGAGCAGTGGACTCTTCAATATAATGAATAAAAAGCTTTGTACCTTCAACTGTTGACAGGAGCAAGTGGTAGCCCCCAAGGGCCGACTCATTATAATGTGATGAGTCGGGTCTTCAATAATATGAGCAGAAAATTACTTTGCATTAGCCCCCAAGTGTCATGGTGCATGCTTGCAGCGACATGAGACTTGCATGTAATCTCAATTTGAATAATGTAGCTCCCAAGTGCCGGGTCGTGAGCCTGCAGCGACTCGGGACTATTCCTTCCATTGTAGAATAAATCATATCCTTTGATAAAATAATAACTGTTGTGCTAAAGCGACTTTGAAAACTCAATAATACCGGTTACTAATAACCATAAAAATCCAGCCATGTTGGCTATTCAAGATAATATAATCCGGTATGAAAAATTCATCCAATATCATAATGAAAATTCAGCCAAATTTGGCTATTTGAATAATATAACCCAATCATTTATAAGCGCATGATTCCAATGGCGCAATCCAAATATATACTGGCGACATATAGTCCAAAACCAGGCTGGTTTAATAAACTCCGGATAATTTCCTATCATATACTGGCGACTTATCGTCTTAAAGCCAGGCCGGTTTAATAAACACCGGATAATTTATCATCATGCTTTATTCAACCTGTCTCTGCATACAACAAGTTTAAAGTGTCCTAGTGGTTTACCGCCGGACGGGTCATAATGCCCAACATATAACCCAGGTTTATAACTAAGGCTGCACTTAAGAATAATCAATGAAATATATCATACCTGTGATATTGAATCACATCATTGGTTTACCAATTTTTTGTAGTAAGAGTGATAACCCCCATCTTGAGTAATGATAACTCCTTTCATACTGTGCCGGTTGATGATAAACCGTACCGGGTTGTGATAAACACCGGTTTAACCATATATAATACTGGCGACTCGTAGTCAAACCAGACCGGGCTGATAGTCTCCGGATTATAACTTAATCCTGTATTGACAACTTGTAATTGAAAGTCAAGCCAGGTTGATAAACACCGGTTTACTCCATAATAGGATGGCAACAGAAAATCAAACCAGGCAGATGGCCTCCGGATTAAGATTTGACCGTGTTCCGTCAATTTGTAATTGACAGTTGAACCGGATTAAAACGTTGTCGGTTTAAAAAACGCAACAAAAATCAAATAACAATTATGAAAAAAATATGGAAGCAAAGGCAATGATAAGACCATTTGCAAAAAGAGGCTTTACTGAGCCGATCAGATGGTGTTACCATGGTCGGACACGACCAAGCTCCCAATAAGGTGTAGCTATGGTTCAAGTCAGCCAGGTCCCCAAATGATTCGTGGCATATATGCCAGATCAAGAGGCGTGGCAATGGTTCGGGTTCGACCAAGCCCCCAAGTGATTTTGTGGCCTTAGGACGACCAAGAGGCGTGACTGGTTCAGACTTGACCATGTCCCCAAGTGATCTGGTGGTTGTCGCCTATCAAAAGGTGTCGCGTTGGTTCGGACACGACCAAGGCCCCTAGTGATGTTATGGCACTAGGCCGATCAAGAGGCGTGGCTATGGTTCGGATACGACCAAGCCCCCAAGTGACCAATAATATGATAAGCCAATAAGGCATGATACCCATGGTTGGACCGCGCATCATGGCAGCAAGTCTTCTTTGGCACCCTTTAGCTTTTTGCAAGAGATAAATCCTTCTTGAACCGGGATTTTGAACCGGATATTGAGAGCTTCAAGGATTTGTGGGAGACATCTTTCCCTTGAACCGGATTGTAAACCGGAATCTTCATTTTCAGCCGGAAATTTTCTGATGGCCTTTCAACTCGAACTTGCAAGAAATTAATTCCTTTTTGAACCGGACATTTTTAAACCGGATTTGAGAGTTTGAGAGCTTTGTGGGAGAATATATTTCCCTTGAACCGGATTGTAAACTGGATACTTGAGAGCTTCAGTGAGACTGACTTCCCTTGAGCCGGATTTTAAACCGGAATCCTTTCTGATGATCCGAAACTTCTTCATTGAGCCAGGATTTTGTAACTGTCATATACTTACTAAGTCGGAAATTTTCTGACGGCCTTCAAATAACAGTAGCCTCCGGGACCGGGTTATCTTTCCCTCCATCGTCCTAGGGTTCTTAAATTTGCTGGCAAGATTTGCTTAGTCATGTCATCGTAGCCCCCGAGTCTCAAGGTGACTCAAGGAGTTGGCTTGAAACTCTCCATATTTGACCGTGATATAAACCGGCATAACTTGTATATCATTAGTGTTGACAACACGATGTGAATCCATAGAATGTTGAGGTGACTGCGACGGGTTATAAATAATCCCGTATGATCCATGTCATCAACTCGGCCAATGGCTCATCGCAGCTGTTGTTGATGTTTAAACAAACTCCAGTGGCATCCGCTATAAACGGGAGCTGATATCATTAATTGCTCCAGATTTTGTTGGAATAAACCGGAACGCAGGGCGGCGGTCTACAAACGTCCATTGGGCAGCTTGTATGAGCGGGTGTGACCCTGATATGCCGATATGGATTTGATCTGCAAGGGCAGCAGCTTGGGTACTTCTATTTGAGTGGCACGGCAAGGACAAATTTCCGCGATATAATCGTCATTTGGAAATAAATAATTACCCTGCATACAAAAAAGATATAGACCAAAGCAATTGTTTCTTTGACGAAAACAATATTGTGCTAATAAATAAACTTAGATGGATGTCACCTGGTATTTTCGTCGGATGAATGTGAACAGTGGAGTAGCAGTGGTTGGTTCACAATAGCAGAAACCACCGGGCGGCCGTGACAGCTCAACAGTAGTGGCCCACACATATACAAGCTGACTACTGCCCTTTCCTTTGATAGCCTCCTCTTTTTTTTTACTTTTTCTGATGTGGCACTAGCACTCATATGGTCCTCCTTTGTCCTTCTTGTAATTAACTGTAGCGGCAATCTCTGTTGTTATTGGGAAGTGAACCACTGCTACCGCTATTGTGTGTTTAAACATGCGAGCACGTGCCCTGTTATACTCCTTTTTCTTTCCTCGATGCTTTTCTGAAGATTGCTTCTATATGTCTTCATCAGTGCTGAGCAAACTTACAATAAGTGCCATAGTTTAAATATCCTCAGCCATGTTATCTCTGCTTACAATGTGAGGTCCATCCCCTGGTCAAGGCCGATTGATCAATAGTAACTTGCCAGAACTCAAACTTTTATTCTTCCAAGCCAGATGACTGTCGGTGTCTTAGGACCCTGTAACACCTTCCCCTCATCCGTGGGTTACAGATTCAACTCCAGCAACCGCAATATCTCCTACGTGAGCTCCAGCAGCTGTAGTACGGGACGCATGCGGGCCAGCTCGGCGGCTCGACAGTCAGGGGCGGCGGCGGAGCCAACGCGGCGGAACCCGCAGACTAAACTGGCGGCGGGCGTTTTACAGAGTGGCCGTGGAGGAAGCATGAAGTATCGGTTTGGAAGCGACTTCCAGCGGGCTGGCGCCGATGGTGACGGAGTCCGTGGTGGCTTGACAAAGGATGCCACAGTGGTGACTCCAAGGTAAGCGGCCGAGATAGGCAGCTTGACGAGGCGAAGCCGCATCTGTGACTCGGAGGCACTCAATGGTGGCAGGTAATTTGTTAATGCAGTGGATCAGCAGCCACGACAACGGTTTGATGGTGAGGCATGGCAGAGCCGGCGGCCTGAATCCAGCGGCCGAGCTGGCCCACATCTTGGCGGTTTACAGAAGAAACAGGGTGCGGGATCGAATCGGCAGGCACTCGAAATATAAACCGACCAGAGCAGCAGCGAGTATGATTCGGCCGGAGTAGGCGCGAGCATTTGGAGGTGCGGCAGGTTGGTGATGCTCCGGCCGCGAGGCGTGTCGCAGGCGAAGATGGACCGGCGTAGCGAGATGCGGACCACAGCAGGCGACTTGGCATAGGCGGTTCGAGGCGAGGGACAACGGGGCGAACAGGAGGTGCGCAAGGCCCGGTCGGAGCTCGGCAATTCAGCAACGCGGCCACCCTGTGGTAAGTCAGAGCGGGCCTCCCACTGTATTCAAGGCGGCCCGGAGGTAGCAGGGTCGCGAAGGCGAGTTGGAGTAGAAGTAGAACGAGGCCGCAATGGCTCGGGCGCAGCCCGGTGGCGAGGAAGAGGAACTCGGGTGCGGGCGGCTCGGAGGAGGCGAGGCGCTCGGCACTTGGCGCAGGCAGAAGTGGCCTGACGCGGCCGCGGGGGCGGTGGAGGCAGGCTGGTCTGGCGGTGCAGCCGTGACCACTGTGCTAGCGGAGGGCAGCTCGAGGCGCAGCAATGGCCGCAGCGGCGGTAAACGAATCCATGCCCACGACCACATCCACTCCGGGTCGTGGCTGTTTTGATTTTATTTTTCCTTTGGTCTTGATCCATGTTCGAGTCAAAGTAGCACTTCACCGTCACGTACTAGTTGGAGGTACAACGTGCTAGTATTTTCCTTTGGTTTCCCCGCCATGAAGTAGTAGCAGCCATGTATGCCGAAGCACAGACCCTGTTAGTAGTAGTAGCCAGTACGGCTGATGGATACAACTCGGAATAGTACATGGACTGCCACCCAGACGTGAATAGTATAGACCCTGATGGTCCTTTGTTAGTAGTAGTAGCGAAAAAACGCCTCGGGATTCCGTGTGCCGATGAGAACGTGTTGCCACAGGAAACCATGGTTTCGGCGACTTGACCCTTGCATTGATGGATCGTGGACACGTCCTCAACTTGCTATGGCGACAGTGCAGTCGGCACAACCTTATTTCCCTTGATCTTTAAATCTTCCAGACTATGAACTCGAACCGGTAAGCTACAACTCGGCGCCGGCGAATCCGTATCGTGGTCGTTGACTTTCCAATCATATCTGTCTCCGTTCTTGATCTTGGCCCTTCTGAAGCATCGGATATCAAAAAACACCTTCTAATATTTCTGATGAACCATTTACGGGACTTGATCCATCATGAACAACCGCGGATCTCCTATGCAATAATAATCGGACCTTGACGGATCCGTAGCAGAAAATACCATCAATCATAAATCTGGACTGATAAACTTGAAGTTGATGCAGATCTTTCAAAACCGGCTCTTCTTCATCCGGAAAATCAAGAATTTCTTGATCCCTTCGAGAGATCCCTCCAAGAACTCAACACCACCGTGCGCGAGCCCCACTGTGGGCGCCAACTGTCGTGGAATTGTCACGGCAGATGTCCTTAGTGTCAGGACTTAGTCGCGAGGCCAACGCATCTATATGGTAGCTAGAGAGGGGTTGAGCGGAATCGAGAGACGCAACACAAGACAGGGATTTAGACAGCTTCGGGCCCCGGGAAACATCATCCGGTAAAAACCCTACATGCTGTTTGAGGCTAGATCTCATTATCATCACGAGGGAGTCGCCGTAAACCGACTCTCCTCTTTGTGTCTAGCCCTAGAGATTGTTTCTTGTTTGTCGCTTGTCCCTCTTTGGGGAGCCCTACCCCTCCTTATATATGTTGAAGGGGCGGTTTACATGTGGAGTCCTATTAGGATTAGGACTAGTCTCCCTTCTAATACAAACCGGATACAAGTCCGGGTCTTCCTTGTAAAGTAAATATTCCTCATGCCTTTTCTCTTAAACCGGCCCACCATAGCATGATCCGGCCTTCCATAAACCGCCCGTTGGGCCACCGGGTCTTGTTGCTCCTCTGACCCGCCTACCGGATTACCAATGAACCGTAAACCGCCATGTCCAAGTGGGTTGCCAGTGAATCGCCAAACTCTAGCCGGGTCATACATCCGGCGGTTTATACCGCAGGGTATATCCCCGACAGTTAGCATGTTCTAAACGCATGTCTGGAGCCCAGTCAGCTCGCTCGAAGAGCCCCAGGTGAGGCCCTTCTCTTGCCAGGAGGTAAGCCGTAGTGGAGTTCCGGATCATAATTCGGGGCCGCCGCCCAGTTGGTGTCGCGAAGCTCGGTGATGTAGAACCACCCCGACTTCCACCCCTTTACCATCTCCATGAAGGAAACTTCGGGCCATATCACGTTGGGCATCTTGCCCACCATGGCGCCTCTGCACTCAGCTTGTTGGCCTCTCACTACCTTCGGCTTTACATTGAACGTCTTCAGCCATAGGCCGAAGTGAGGCAGGATACAGAGGAAAGCCTCGCAAATGATTATAAATGCTGAGATGTTGAGGACAAAATTGGGGGTTAGATCATGGAAGTCTAGCCCGTAGTAAAACATAAGTCCGCGAAAAAATGGGTGGACTGGGAATCCCAGCCCACGAACGAAGTGTGCGAGAAATACGACCCTCTCATGGGGCTCTGGGGTAGGGACGATCTGTCCTTCGGCTGGGAGATGGTGAACGATCTCCTTGGCCAGGTATCCGGCCTCTCGAAGCTCCTTGATGTCTTTCTTCTTGACAGAAGAAGCCATCCACTTGCCACCAGCTCCTGATCCGGACATGGTTGGAGTGTTTTCTCCGGTGAGGGAAGCTAGAACTTGGGTGCTGGAGCTCAAGAGTGGAAACGCAGGAACAAGGCGTGGGGGAAGAAGGAGGAATCTTATCTCCTTGTAAGGGCTGTGAATATTTAACGCCACCCCACTCGCCTCAAAATTCGCCTGCTCCCGAGGGCTACGTAAACGGCACGGTTGGGTTACCCACGCCCGTATTGATGAGAATCCCGTAATAAGGGGACACGATCTCTGCTTCACCAAGACGTGCCAATGACAACCGCATCTCGAAACATGGAGCGGCAGGCAAAAAATGGTTCAAAATTATGACCAGATGGACGTGATGTCATGTTGTAAAAGTTGTCAGCAGATTGAACTCGTGTATTATTATATTCTCTCTACGGTTGTGTGTGGTGTGTGTTACAGGTCCGGACACGATCAATTCGTCCGAAGACTATTTTGGAGTTCGGAAGGAGGAATCCGCCTTGCAATGCCGAAGACAGCACTACGTGCCGGAGACCTTGTCATTGAAGCCAGGTTCAGGGGCTACTGAGGGAGTCCTGGACTAAGGGGTGATCGGCCATCCGGCCTGTTAGCCATGGGCCGGACTGATGGGCTATGAAGATACGAAGACCGAAGACTGCACCCGTGTCCGGATAGGACTCTCCTTGGCGTGGAAGGCAAGCTTGGCGACCATATATGTAGATTCCTTTCTCTGTAATCGACCTTATGTAACCCTACATCCTCCCGGTGTCTATATAAACTGGAGGACTTAGTCTGGATAGTGGACTCATTATCATAGCCATACAAGCTGGACCTCTAGGGTTTAGCCATTACGATCTCGAGGTAGATCAACTCTTGTAATAATCATATTCATAAATATCAATCAAGCAGGACGTGGGGTATTACCTCCATAGAGAGGGTCCGAACCTGGGTAAACACCGTGTCCCTTGTCTCCTGTTACCATCGACCTTAGACGCACAGTTCGGGACCCCCTACCCGAGATCCGCTAGTTTTGACACCGACAGGGGGGCCGCCCCTCCTCCTAGTCTAATTCGGACTAGGACTTGGGGGGCGCACAACCTCCCCTCTCTCTTTCCCCTAAAGCCCAATAAGGCGCATATACTCCCATGCGAATTCCCGTAACTCTCCAGTACTCTGATAAATACCCGAACCACTCAGAACCTTTCCGATGTCCGAATATAGCCTTCCAATATATCGATATTTATGTCTCGAACATTTCGAGACTCCTCGTCATGTCCCTGATCTCATCCGGGACTCCGAACAAACCCCGGTCATCAAATCACATAACTCATAATACAAATCATCATAGAACATTAAGCGTGCGGACCCTACGGGTTCTAGAACTATGTAGACATGACCGAGACTCATCTCTGGTCAATAACCAATAGGGGAACCTGGATGCTCATATTGGCTCCTACATATTCTACGAAGATCTTTATCGGTCAAACCGCATAATAGTATACATTGTTCCCTTTGTCATCGGTATGTTACTTGCTCGAGATTCGATTGTAGGTATCTCAATACCTAGTTCAATCTCATTACCGGCAAGTCTCTTTACTCGTTTCGTAATGCATCATCCCGCAACTAACTCATTAGTCACATTGCTTGCAAGGCTTATAGTGATGTGCATTACCGAGGGGGCCCAGAGATACCTCTCCGATAGACGGAGTGACAAATCCTAATCTCGATCTATGCCAACTTAACAAACACCATTGGAGACACCTGCAGATCATCTTTATAATTACCCAGTCACGTTGTGAAGTTTGATAGCACACAAGGTGTTCCTCCGGTATTCGGGAGTTGCATAATCTCATAGTCAGAGGAACATGCATAAGTCATGAAGAAAGCAGTAGCAATAAAATTGAACGATCATAATGCTAAGCTAACGGATGGGTCTTGTCCATCACATCATTCTATAATGATGTGATCCCGTTCATCAAATGAGAACACATGTCCATGGCTAGGAAACTTAACCATCTTTGATTAACGAGCTAGTCAAGTAGAGGCATACTAGTGACACTCTATTTGTCTATGTATTCACACATGTATTAAGTTTCTGGTTAATACAATTCTAGCATGAATAATAAACATTTATCATGATATAAGGAAATAAATAATAACTTTATTATTGCCTCTAGGGCATATTTCCTTCATGTCGCGTACTGGAGGAATGAAGCTTTTGTGACTAACCTTCGCCAAGTACTATGTATACATAGCATGATCAACAACTTTTTGAATCCATGGTGCATAGAATTTGATGGTTTTCATATGATGAGCAGTGTCCTTTAAGATACGCAAAAACATGTCCTCAACATCAAAGACATGCCGCTCGAAGATTGCATATATGGCATTTTGAAGAACATCATATATGACATTATCTATATTCATCCCGACGAGAGGGCGAATGGTGTAGGTGAGCAAATGATATAGAGTCTGATTCTCGAAAGTCAAATCTCGGGCATGGGAGGACCATTGTAGTATTTAATATTTTCTTTGTCCATCGTGCATCGAAAGATTTCATCTGAAATAACATCAATGTTGTGCACTCTAATTTCATTTTTGCCATGCTCGAACTGAGGGAAATGAATGTCTGAGACAAAATTTGTAGACGAGCATTTGATTCTTTTCCCTTCGGTCATCCACTCCATGATCCATTTAGAACTATCAGACTCATCGCCAGACATGTACAATGTTTCATATAATTGAAGGATGATTTCTCGGTTCCACGAAAGCTCGAATGCAAAGACATTCGTGAGGCAAAAATCTTCTAGATCTTGTAGTATCTGATCAACATAGCCAACACTCTTCATAGCGGAGAAGTCCGGGAACTCATGAGGAAATATCTTTCAGCTGTCATAAAGAATCCGAGAATAATAGATTGCTTCTTCTTTTGTCTAGAAAGGAGGCGATTCAGAGGTGCGTGGCCCTTTATACTGACTCTCTTGAAAGAATTGGGGGTGTGTATTCTGATTAAAAAGTGGTCCTTTGGCACTAGCACCAGTCGAGAACAAATGCAGTTGTTCATGAGGATATGGATATTTAAGTTCATCTTTGACTAAAAATACTTCATCTCCATATACTATGGAGTCTGTATAATGAGCATAAATTGATCTATTTGCAGTCGGAACATCATCTGAAATTCTTCGTCTTCTGTCAAATGAAAATTGTAGTTGAGATGGAGTAGATGGCACAATGGTTGGGGCTGCAGAAACAGGGGGTAATGGAGCAGAATCCTTTTCAGTATACACTAGAGGCGGTTGGGATTTATCTTCAGGAATCTGGCATTGCGGTTCAGTTGGAGTAGCCAAAACAGTCGGTTCTTCATGAGCAGTTGAAGCTTGAGGCTCGGACTGAGGGATTTCACCCTCTTCCGAGACCTATGGCGAAGAAGGGATATCATCATGAATAGGGGAGGCACATGCACTAGTTCAGTTGGCCTTGGCGTGGGAATTGCTTGCTCAGGGAAATTTTCTTTCACAGGCTGAGCTTCTGAATGATCAAGAGACTTTTCAGTCGTAGGAGGAGGAGCATTTTTGTCACGGTTTTATTTTTCTTCTTCTGTGTCTGCCGAGAAGTTTGATCAATGTGTCCCTTGACAGGATCATTTTAGCCAGTAACTTGATCTTGATGCACAATGCAAATCTTGCGAACAATATTATCCAGATCTGAGTGAAAACCCAATATTCTGTTGCGAAGGATAGTCAAAGCCCGATTGACATCCATGTATGATTCTTCAAGTTGCTTAATGACAAACTTGGAAGATGTTGCTTTCATTCTACTGTCAAGATCATTAAGTTCAGCAGTGAGGTTGTTAATTTCAACAGAATCTTCTTTCATATCTCGAACAACATCAGATGCTTCTGAAATGACTTCAGATGGAACTGGCAAAGATGCCACTTCACAATCGAATGGGTTTTCCACGAACTTGTCAAGCTGCTCCATGATGAATACATGATTGTAATAATGTGGAGCATTAGATTGGACATATGTCTGTGCAACAGGAGCAATTTGCACTGGAACTTGCTCGGATGGAGGCATTGAAGCCAATGGTTGAGTTCAAGTGGGAGAAAACTTGGCAATCTTTTCTTTCGGTGCAGCATCTTGAGGTGTGGTTTGCTCGGTGATAGGAGCCTTGATTTTCTTCACTTTCGGCTTTGGAATTTGTTTGCGTGGCTTGGTAGTGCCAACTAGAGCATCAATTACCAAATCCTTCAAGTTTATTGCCTCGGGATGAGGGGTTATATTCGTAGAACCCTTCATGGTGACAGTTGTAGGTGGAGTCTTTCTTTTCGGAATGATCTTCTTCGGTGGTGCTATTGGAACTGTAAGAGCTCGAAGATCAGGTAGCACAATAGACGTGGTGATGCTCACTTTCTCGGAGAGAGAAGCTTCAATTTCCTCTCTTGCTGGTGGTGGATCATCTTAGTCGGAAGAATTGCTTTCTACAATTCTATTAGTTGATTCAGTCGGCCTCTTCTTCGGTGCACTCTTTTTCTTCAATGCAGTAGAGCTGGGATCATGTTTGCGCTTGGAGCGACCTTCTGATTTTCCTTCGGCCTTTTTTCTTTTCTACATCAGATTTGAGAAGGCGAAATTTTTCATCTTCTCAAGCTCATTCTTTTTCTACATTCTTGGCTCTCTTTTCAGCATTCTTCTGGCGCTTAGCCGGCTCATCGGGATATGATTCAGGAGTCCGAAGGGATGACTTATCAACACTCTTGGTCGCGGCGGCGGCCTTTCCTGGGATCACTTGCTCGAATGAGGTCAATTTCACGGCAATCACCCCAAGGAGGATGAAAGGCAAAGTTCTTTGCAAACCAAGGATGAACCATCTCATAGTTGAACCACTTGCGCACCCAGTGGGGTCGAATCCTTTGTAGACGCTTGTCTCTTTCTCGTTTTGACTCTCCTGGAATAGTGTTATAATTGTCATGAGAGATATACTGAGTTGAATTTGTGTATGGCTGTCTTCCACCTTTCTTTTTCTTTGGAGCATCTTCTTCTTGCTCGTCAGCATTTTGCTCATGTCACTTTCTTTTGCTAGTTCATGGGCCTACCGTTGGGCCCTTTGCATTTGGTGCTTTTGACTCATCTGTTGTACCCACGATTACCTCTTCTTCATCGTCCATGCTCATTGGTTGAGCGGAATTATCAACAGATTGCATATACCTGTGAATGAGAATAGATGCAAGGAAAATGGGGACAGGGTTACAAATGCTCACATCGAAGATTTTTCGAGCGAAAATGTTTTGAGGAAGAATTAGATGTAGAGTTTGAGTAATGTTTCGAATGAAGGAAATAACTAGGATGAACTAGTGGGTCCTAAGAATACACTAGTCAGCGTGCTAGGCATTCCATTCGTGCGAGACATAACAAAAACCCTAGATTTGAAATATTTTGGATGCGAGGAACAACTACAAACCACATCCACTCAAGTTATCTAAGCAATAAAGATCTACGATATGTTGTAAAATCGGAGAATAGTAGTCACGGACGAACTCGAACAAGATGAACGGAAGAACGAGTTCACGCCACAGGTACCCTAGCTTGCTGATGTGCAGTAGCTATAGCAGCACAGGGAAGAAGATGTCCCACGACAGCAAGGAAGGACTCCGGCGACCACTTTCCGACAGTGAAGCGGCCTAGGGATTGTCGGCGTCGAGCTCAAGGTGGAGCACTATGGCGAGGGTTTTAGAGGAGATAGTTGCAAAGAGGAAGAGAAGTGGACGAGGAAGAGGGGGTGGTGTGGTTTTTATATGTGAAGGGAAATAACCGCACATAGTGAATCCAATCGAACGACCACTATCTTGAGACTATTGTGATTCAACGGACATGATGGGGTGGCAGTTGATGGATTGCACGTGGCAACCGTCATAAAAGATCATGGTCCTGAGTTGGGCGGGAAACCCCAAATTTTGGACCGCTTCCGCCAAAATAGATTAAAGTTCAGACTGAATCTTAATCGTGGTCAAGGACACCAGATAAAATTTCATTCCATATGAAATTGAGCATTCATAGCGAAACAACATAGACTAGAAGAGATAGAACAGAGGGAAAACAGGGTACTAGGCATTTCACTCAGACAACAAAACACAAACACTCGAACGAATAGCTATGAGAGAAATGCATTCGGACAAACACACAATCTTTCGGTCGGACAGAACCTCAACAAAAGAAAATTGTGGTGGCGTGACCCACCATATAAGAATTGTATGACCCCGAGTGTCGCACAATTATTGTGGCACCCGGTTAGTCTAGTTCTTCATTAATGTATTCACTCTCAAAAAGAAAATTTCACTTTGTCAAAAATTTCAAACTCTTTGAGTGTTATGCACCCATTGCTTCTATGATGTGGAAGTGTTAGCACGGGTGCCGAGTCCAGCTTACTGCACATTTGCGAAGTCCAGGATATTTAGCTCACACTGTAACGCACATAATCTTTTCTCATCAAGAGGCTTGGTGAAAATATCAGCGAGATTGTCTTCGGTCTTGATGTGATTGATGACAATATCCTCTCGAGCAAAATGATCACGATGAAATGATGTCTGATGGCAATCTGCTTCATGCGAGAATGCTGCATTAGGTTCTGTGCAATTTTGATGGCACTCTCATTGTCACAATATAAAGGGATCTTCTTGACCTTGATGCCATAATCCTTCAGAGTCTGCTTCATCCACAATAACTGAGTGCAACACATGCCAGCAGCAATATATTCGGCCTCAGTCGTAGAGCGAGATACACAATTCTGCTTCCTTGATGACCAACATACCAATGATCTACCGAGGAAATGGCATGTCCCCGAAGTAGATTTCCTGTCAACCAAGTTACCTATGTAAGCTGAATCTGAATATTCAATGAGATCAAACTGTGCTCCCTTTGGATACCATAAGCCTAAGGTGTAGGTGATATGCCCTAGAGGCAATAATAAATGCTATTATTTATCTCCATGTTCATAATTGTGTTTATGTTCCATGCTATAACTGCTATGCTTCTCGAGTCTGCAATAACCACGGGGCTCAGAGGGAAACTCATATGCATGTGTGGAATAATAAACAGTAAAATGTATTCCTAGTCTGGCCTCTAAGACTATCTCACGTGTTGCATGATGGTTCTGTTTTCCTAATCATGGGCATGACTATGCGGGCAACTTTGAGGACACAGTGTTAGTGGAACACTTGTGTTGAATCGACCCGATTGATGTTACGCTATGAGATATGTTCATCTCGAGTTAATGGTAAATAACACAGAAAGTTAATGTTTGCATAATTCCTTAGACCCATAGTTTAAAAAACCGGACCGGACCAGTGGTCGAACTGGAAAAAACCGGAAACGGCAGCCTCATCGGGTTTTTAAGCTATTAAGATCGATATGCAATCAAATCGGAAAAAACCGATTGAACCGGCCGGTTTTCCGGAAAACCGGAGAAAAAACCGGGTAATTGAATCGGGAAAAACCAGGAAAAATGTTTTAATAGAAATTGGGAAAGTGGGATTCGATCCAATGGCATGTGAGCAGTAGGCGAGGCCTGCCCATGGCCCAATAACCAACTTGGTTGTGCTACTTTGTTGTTCACTACATGGTTATAATTTTATTTGACCATTGTTTCACTCTATATTAGCACATATATTAATCAATATATATTATTCTATTTCTTAAAAACCAACAATCGAACCGGTGAACTGGCGGTCCAACCGGTAAAAACCTGAACCGACAACCTTTCTGGTTCGATTTCTGGTTCGGTTTTTTAAACTATGCTTAGACCATGAGAGTATCGAGTTCCTTCATGCTTTCTTCATGAACTTTGGGGTTTGTTAAATGTCATCCGTAAAAGGGTGGCTATTACGGCTGCATACGGTTCATGGAAACGTATGACAAGGAAATAGATAGCTCAAGATTGGGATTTGCTCCTCCGACGATGGAGACATATTCTTTGGGCCATCTCGGTGTTACGGTATCCATTATCGTCTGGCCATACACAGTGTGATTTGATCACAAGGATGTCGGAACACAGGAAGGAGAAAAGAGAACAAAACCGGTAACAAGGTAACTGGCATAGTGGACAAGTGTTGATTCATCGGGATGCCAATAAATCTCACTTTGGGTGTTTGTAACATATCGCGAAGCAACAGGAATAGCACACGGCAACTACAGGTTCACTCGAATATTCATTCGCGTGTGTATAGGGATCAATATGGATGTCCACAGTTCCGCTATTGATCATTGATCGGAAAAAGTTCCAGTCATGTCTATACTTCACTGAACCTATAGGGTCACACACTTAAGGGTAATTTATCTACTAAGCAATAAACAGGGAGTCCTGGAGATTGTTTTCGAAAAAGTTTTGGAGACAAGAGAAAAGTTTTAGAGAGTAAAACCGAAAACATTTCGGAGACAAACTACATACCAGAAATGTTTCGGAATGAGTCAAGATTTTTAGTGGATACCGGAAATGTTTTGGACCATGTGGATTTTTTCTGGATTTTTAAGACACTGAAAATATTTCAAGAAAAGTCGTCATGAATAGTATAGTGAATAGTGTAACACTATTAGGGTACAACCGCCTTTTGGTGGCTTCTTGGAAAGCCACCTTTGGGGGCTTTGTTCCTAAAGTTGTGGAGCATAATTTGGGGAGGTGGGGGCCCCTTTGTGGCAGCCCAAAACGTCCTTGGTGTGGGGGGCACCCAAGGGGTCTCCTCCCTCTTTTGGTGGCTTTTGGGTGGAAAATTTCCAAGGGCTTTTTGGTATTTTCAAGTGCCCTCTACCCCTTCCTTCCCACTATAAATAGAGGTGTAGAGAGCTATCCATTTCACTCTCTCTCTCTCAAACACATTCCATGCAATGATCTGGCTTTCTATCTCCCTCCCTATGAAATAGTTTCGTACGCCGAAAGGTTGTCTAGTCTTTAGTAGGGCCTAGTTCTAGACGGCGAAGCCCTGCTAGATAGTTGACACCATATGAGTGCAACCCGATAGAGAGGTCCTAGTTTCAATCTTAGTTCAAGGGATAGCCTGAGGTTCTGTCCGAGGGCCTCCCGGAGGGCTGTTTAAGGGACTGCCTGAGGAGCTGTCCGGGGAGTACATCCTCACGGTTGGGAGGTTGTAAAATCCTAGTTGTGGGGATCTGCACCAATGATCTCCACCGACTCTCCTTCCGCTGCACTACAAGTCGGTAATGATCAAATCAAAACCCTGTACGCATCATCATAGTGGTCCTGGGCTGGTGCGTAGGTCAGAATATTTTTGTTTTCTGTTGCGTTCCCTGATACGTCTCCAACGTATCTATAATTTTGATTGTTCCATGCTATTATATATTCTGTTTTGGATTTTTAATGGGCTTATTTATACACCTTTATATTATTTTTGGGACTAACTTATTAACCGGAGGCCCAGCCCAAATTGCTGGTTTTTTCCTATTTCAGTGTTTCGCAGAAAAAGAATATCAAACGGAGTCCAAACGGAATGAAACCTTCGGGAGCGTGATTTTTGGAACAAACGTGATCCAGAGGACTTGGAGTGGACGTCAAGCAACCAACAAGGAAGCCACGAGGCAGGGGGGCGCGCCTACCCCCCTGGGTGCGCTCTCCACCCTCGTGGGCCCCTCATGGCTCCACCGACCTACTTCTTCCTCCTGTATATACCTACGTACCCCCAAACCATCGAAGAACACCACGAAAACCTAATTCCAACGCCGCAACCTTCTGTACCCACGAGATCCCATCTTGGGGCCTTTTCCGATGCTCCGCCGGAGGGGGCATTGATCACGCAGGGCTTCTACATCAACACCATAGCCTCTCCGATGATGTGTGAGTAGTTTACCTCAGACCTTCGGGTCCATAGTTATTAGCTAGATGACTTCTTCTCTCTCTTTGGATCTCAATACTAAGTTCTCCTCGATTCTCTTGGAGATCTATTCGATGTAATCTTCTTTTGCGGTTTGTTTGTCGAGATCCGATGAATTGTGGGTTTATGATCAAGATTATCTATGAATAATATTTGAATCTTCTCTAAATTCTTTTATGTATGATTGGTTATCTTTGCAACTCTCTTCGAATTATCAGTTTGGTTTGGCCTACTAGATTGATCTTTCTTGCAATGGGAGAAGTGCTTAGCTTTGGGTTCAATCTTGCGGTGCTCGATCCTAGTGACAGTAGGGGAAACGACACGTATTGTATTGTTGCCATTGAGGATAAAAATATGGGGTTTATATCATATTGCATGAGTTTATCCCTCTATACCATGTCATCTTGCTTAAAGCGTTACTCCATTCTTATGAACTTAATACTCTAGATGCATGCTGGATAGCGGTCGATGTGTGGAGTAGTAGTTGTAGTGGCAGGCAGGAGTCGGTCTACTTGTCACAGACGTGATGCCTATATACATGATCATACCTAGATATTCTCATAACTATGCTCAATTCTATCAATTGCTCGACAGTAATTTGTTTACCCATCGTAATACTTATGCTATCTTGAGATAAGCCACTAGTGAAACCTATGGCCCCCGAGTCTATTTTCCATCATACAAGATTCCAATCTATTTTATTTTGCAATCTTTACTTTCAATTTATATCATAAAAATACCAAAAATATTTATCTTATTATTATTATCTCTATCATATCTCACTCCTACAAGTGTTCGTGAAGGGATCTCTATCATATTTTCCATCATACAAGATTCCAATCTATTTTATTTTGCAATCTTTACTTTCAATTTATATCATAAAAATACCAAAAATACAAATATCCATAACCAAATTACCCAATACGGATCTAAGGTAGGAGTTTCTCTTAAATTTTTTAAAGAAAAGGGACCTATGGTTAATGAAAAGATAGATCAAGATTCCACTAGAATTGATAAAATTGAGCATATTATTACCAACCTAGGGTCTGCATTTTCTTCCATGAAAAATACTCGTTCTAATGCTAAGATTTTCAAATTGATGTATGTTCCTAAAAATAAGGGAGAAACTTCTAGTAAGGGAAATGCGGACTTCAAATACATAAGTGTTCACCCCAACTTTCTCACTATCCGTAAGGAACCTTTTGCTACAAATGATTTTCTCGATTTCGTGCCTAGGAGTTTGATAATTAATAAAAATAAATAAACTCCTAGGAGTTATAGGTGCCTTATTAAAGAATTTCCTACCAAAGATGGCAATACCTAGATCTATCCTTGCTTTTATGCCTAGCTAGGGGCGTTAAAGGCTAGCGCTTGTTGGGAGACAACCCAATTTTATTTTTGTTTCTTGCTTTTTGACTCTGTTTAGTAATAAATAATTCATATAGCCTCTGTTTAGATGTGGTTTTATGCTTTTAATTAGTGTTTGTGCCAAGTAGAACCTTTGGGAAGACTTGGGGAAAATCTTTGCGATCTTGCTGTAAAAACAGAAACTTTAGCCCTTGCGAGAATTGATGCCATTTTTTAGCGGAGAGTGATATTTAGTTAATTATTTTTGCATATGATTAATAGATAAATTCCTCGCGTCCTGAAATTTATTTTAGAATTTATGGGGTTCTAGAAGTTTGCGTTAGTTACAGATTACTACAGACTGTTCTGTTTTTGACAGATTCTGTTTTTCGTGTGTTGTTTGCTTATTTATATGAATCTATGGCTAGTAATGGAGTTTATAAACCATATAAAAGTTGGAATACAGTAGGTTTAACACCAATATAAATAAATAATAAGTTAATTACAGTACCTTGAAGTGGTGGTTTGTTTTCTTTCGCTAACGGAGCTCACGAGATTTTCTGTTAAGTTTTGTGTTGTGAAGTTTTCAAGTTTTGGGTAAAGATTTGATGGATTATGGAACAAGGAGTGGCAAGAGCCTAATCTTGGGGATTCCCAAGGCACCCCAAGGTAAAATCCAAGGACACCAAAAAGCCTAAGCTTGGGGATGCCCCATAAGGCATCCCCTCTTTTGTCTTCGTTCATCGGTAACTTTACTTGGAGCTATATTTTTATTCACCACATGATATGTGTTTTGCTTGGAGCGTCTTGTATGACTTGAGTCTTTGCTTTTTAGTTTACCATAATCATACTTGCTGTACACACCTTTTAAGGGAGACACACATGAATCGGAATTTATTAGAATACTCTATGTGCTTCACTTATATCTGTTGAGCTATATAGTTTTTGCTCTAGTGCTTCACTTATATCTTTTAGAGCATGGTGGTGGTTTTATTTTATAGAAATAATTGATATCTCATGCTTCACTTATAATATTTTGAGAGTCCTTTAGAACAACATGGTAGTTTGCTTTTAGGCATAATAAAAACTTTCATATAAGTGCATTGAATACTATGAGAAGTTTGATCCTTGATAATTGTTTTGAGATATGGAGATGGTGATATTAGAGTCATGCTAGTTGAGTAGTTGTGAATTTGAGAAATACTTGGGTTGAAGTTTGTGATTCCCATAGCATGCACATATGGTGAACCGTTATGTGATGAAGTCAGAGCATGATTTATTTATTGATTGTCTTCCTTATGAGTGGAGGTCGGGGACGAGCGGTGGTCTTTTCCTACCACTCTATCCCCCTAGGAGCATGCGCGTAGTACTTTGTTTCAATAAATAATAGATTTTTGCAATAAGTATGTGAGTTCTTTATGACTAATGTTGAGTCCATGGATTATACGGACTCTCACCCTTCCACATTTGCTAGCCTCTCTATTACTGCGCACTTTTCGCCGGTATCATACACTCACCATATACCTTCCTCAAAACAGCCACCATACCTACCTATTATGGCATTTCCATAGCCATTCCGAGATATATTGCCATGCAACTTTCCACTGTTCCGTTTGTTATGACACACTTCATCATTGTCATATTGCCATGCATGATCATGTAGTTGACATCGTATTTGTGGCAAAGCCACCGTTCATAATTTTTTTTCATACATGTCACTCTTGATTCATTGCATATCCCGTTACACCGCCGGAGGCATTCACATAGAGTCATGTTTTGTTCTAAGTATTGAGTTGTAATTCTTGAGTTGTAAGTAAAAAAGAAGTGTGATGATCATCATTATTAAAGCATTGTCCCAGTGAGGAAAGGATTATGGAGACTATGATTCCCCCACAAGTCAGGATGACACTCCAGACGAAAAAGAAAGAGAAAAGAGGCCAAAAGAAAAAAAAGAAAGAAGGCCCATATAAAAAATGAGAGAAAAAGAGAGAAGGGACAATGTTACTATCCTTTTTCCACACTTGTGCTTCAATGTAGCACCATCATCTTCATGATAGAGAGTCTCCTATGTTGTCACTTTCATAAACTACTGGGAATTTTACATTATAGAACTTGGCTTGTATATTCCAATGATGGGCTTCCTCAAATTGCCCTAGGTCTTCGTGAGCAAGCAAGTTGGATGCACACCCAGTTAGTTTCTTTTGTTGAGCTTTCATACACTTATAGCTCTAGTGCATCTGTTGCATAGCAATCCCTACTCACTCACATTGATATCTATTGATCGGCATCTCCATAGCCCGTTGATACGCCTAGTTGATGTGAGACTATCTTCTCCTTTTTGTCTTCTCCAAGACCACCATTCTATTCCACCTATAGTGCTATGTCCATGGCTCACGCTCATGTATTGCGTGAAAGTTGAAAAAGTCTGGGACACATCAAAAGTATAAAACAAGAAGACAACCAATCATCAAACAATAAGCCTTCTGATCATAATCCTTACTGTACACATCTGCATCCAGCTTACCATTCGTGGGCATAGGAGTTTTGTAGCCCTTCATTTTGGGATCTTGCATTTTAAACTTCTTCAGGCACTCTTTGAGATATTTCTCCTGAGATATGAGAATTCCATTTGCCTATTGATGTATTTGCAGTCCGAGAAAGAACTTAAGTTCACCCATCATAAACATTTGATATTTGTCGGGCATCATTTTCCCGAACTCTAAGATCCAAGCATTGTTAGTACAGCTGAAGATAATATCATCCACATAAATTTGACATATGAATGGATCATTATCAACAGCACGAGTGAAAAGCATGGGATCAGTGGATCCTGGCTTGAATATTTGTTGAGCAAAAACTTCTTCAAGGTGTCATACCATGCTCGAGGGGCTTGCTTCAGCCCATATAGAGCCTTTTTCAACCTAAAAACTTTGTTAGGAAACTCAGGATGTTCAAAACTAGGTGGTTGTCTAACATAAACTTCCTCATCAACTTCACCATTGAGGAAAGCACTTTTCACATCCATTTGATAAAGCAAGATATCATTGTAGTTTGCATAAGAGAGAAGAATACGAATGGCCTCAAGGCATGCAACAGGTGTTGGTTAACATAGCATGCAATTTAAAAAAATCCTACGATCACGCAAGATCTATCTAGGAGATGCATAGCAACGAGTTAGGGAGAGTGTGTCCACGTACCCTCGTAGACTGAAAGTGGAAGCATTAGGTTAACGTGGTTAATGTAGTCAAACGTCTTCACGATCCAACCGATCCAAGTACCGAACGTACGACACCTCCGTGTTCAGCACACGTTCAGCTTGATGACGTCCCTCAAGCTCTTGATCCAGTAGAGGGTCGAGAGAGACTACTGACAGCACAACAGTGTGGTGACAGTGATGGTGATGTGATCCGCGTAGGGCTTCGCCTAAGCACCACGATGCTATGACCGGAGGAGTAAACTATGGAGGGGGGCACCGCACACGGCTAATAGAAATCTTGGTGTGCCTTTGGGGTGCCCCCACCCCCTTATATAAAGGGGGAGGAGGAGGTGACCGCCCCAAAGGGGGGACGCCAAGGGGGGACTCCTACTTGGACTCCTGGTCCAACTAGGATTCGCGCCCCCCTTCCTTCCAACAGAGAGGGGAGAGGGGAAAGGAGGGAGAAGAAGAAGGCAAGAGAGGGGCCGCACCCCCTCCCCTTGTCCAATTCGGATTGGGAAAGGGGGGCGCACCTCCTCCTGTGGACTGCCTCCTCTCCTCCACTATGGCCCATTAGGCCCATTAACTTTCCCGGGGGGTTCCGGTAGCCTCCCAGTACATCGAAAAATACCCGAACCTTATCGGAACCATTTCGGTGTCCGTATATAACCTTCCAATATATGAATCTTTACCTCTCGGTCATTTCAAGACTCCTCGTCATGTCCGTGATCTCATCCGGGACTCCGAACAAACTTCGGTCACCAAAACACATAACTCATAATACAAATCATCATTGAACGTTAAGCGTGCGGACACTACGGGTTTGAGAACTATGTAGACATGACCGAGACACATCTTCGGTTAATAACCAACAGAGAAACATGGATGCTCATATTGGCTCCTACATATTCTATGAAGATCTTTATCGATCAAACCGCATAACAACATACATTCTTTCCTTTGTCATCGGAATGTTACTTGCTCGAGATTCGATCGTCGGTATCATCATACCTAGTTCAATCTCATTACCGACAAGTCTCTTTACTCATTCCATAATGAATCATCCCGCAACTAACTCATTAGTTACATTGCTTGCAAGGCTTATAGTGATGTGCATTACCGAGAGGGCCCAGAGATACCTCTTCGATACTCGGAGTGACAAATCCTAATCTCGATCTATTTCAACTCAACAAACACCTTCGGAGACACCTGTAGATAATGGTTATAATCACCCAGTTACGTTGTGACGTTTGATAGCACACAAGGTGTTCCTTTGGTATTCGGGAGTCGCATAATCTCATAGTCAGAGGAATATGTATAAGTCATGAAGAAAGCAATAGCAATAAAACTAAACGATCATTATGCTAAGCTAACGGATGGGTCTTGTCCATCACATCATTCTCTAATGATGTGATCCCGTTCATCAAATGATAACACATGTCTATGGTCAGGAAACTTAACCATCTTTGATTAACGAGCTAGTCAAGTAGAGGCATACTAGGGACACTCTGTTTGTCTATGTATTCACACATGCACTAAGTTTCCGGTTAATGCAATTCTAGAATGAATAATAAACATTTATCATGATATAAGGAAATACAAATAACAACTTTATTATAGCCTCTAGGGCATATTTCCTTCAGTCTCCCACTTGCACTAGAGTCAATAATCTAGATTACACAGTAATGATTCTAACACCCACGGAGTCTTGGTGTTGATCATGTTTTGCTCATGTGAGAGGCTTAGTCAACGGGTCTGCAACATTTAGATCCATATGTATCTTGCAAATTTCTATGTCTCCCTCCTTGACTTGATCGCGGATAGAAGTGAAGCGTCTCTTGATGTGTTTGGTTCTCTTGTGAAATCTGGATTCCTTTGCCAATGTAATTGCTCTAGTATTGTCACAAAAGATTTTCATTGGACCCGGTGCACTAGGTATTACACCTAGATTGGATATGAAATCCTTTGTCCAGACTCCTTCATTTGCTGCTTCTGAAGCAGCTATGTACTCCACTTCACACGTAGATCCATCCACGACGCTCTGCTTGGAACTGCACCAAGTTAAAGCTCCACCATTCAAAACAAATACGTATCCGGTTTGCGACTTAGAACTACTACAAGATGTTGCTAACGCGACACTACGATCAGAGACCCTTCGACGAAACTGTGTGTGATGCAAAAATCGCAAACGGTGGTGTAAAAAACCGTCAAAAGGCCCAAAACGTTTGTAATGACGGATGCATCAAACACGGTTCAGATTTTAGTTGCGTGTGCGATTCAGGGCATACGATTCAGTTCAATTAACCATTTTCAATTAGTAGAAACAAAAGAAACGGGCAGCCAGATGAAGGTGTGTGCGATGTACAACATATGATTCGCTCGGATGAACTGTTTGTGATTAGGCAACACAAAAGAAATGGTCAGTCAGATCAAGGTGTGTGCGATGTATAGCATACAGTTCACTCAGATGAATTGTTTGTGATTAGGCAACACAAAAGAAATGGTCAACCAGATCAAGGTGTGTGTGATGTACGACATGCGGTTCACCCGGATGAACTGTTTGTGTTGAGACAAGAGAACGGAAACGGTTCAATATAACAAATACCATAAATATTGCAAGGTTCAAATTCAAAGATTACAACGCCCAAATTCAAACATTGCAAGCTGTGTCATTTCTGAAAAGGGATCAGCCGCTGACAAGTCATGTATGGGTTTGACACAATAACTTTCAATTGCTTTGCCATATGTTCTTCTCATATGAAGTTTGGCATTTTTGGAGGCACTTCCATTCCACAGTACCAGCCGGCTCTGATAATCATACCATTGATCTTTCCTAATTAAATGCGTGTTCAACCTCAGTACACTCAGCACCTTTGCTCTGGCAAGAAAGCACCTGGCGAGTGTAATCTCCGGTGGGGTCCCTCGATAGGAGTTCAAAGTAATATTTGAGAGATGCAGATCCAGGCATTCGATGTGATTATCGTTATAAACATCATCCATCGAGCCTAATATGCATTGCAAAAGAAGAGAACGTGTTAGTGCCTACATGCAGTTTTGAACACTGCTACACACCCATTTGGTTTGCAGGACTTGTAAAATGCACCAACGTGCCATCTTCGATCTGGCATGATTAACATGGGCATTTGATTACAATCTAGAAACATGTAGCCTTCTTCACAAGAGGTTGGATTGGATGAAAAATTCGCTAAGAAAACTAGTACAGATGAATCCAAAGGAGAAATGCTTATGGACGATTGTAACCATATGAATGAAGCAACCAATATGGGGTGGGGGTGTATGTCCTAAAATCTTCCAAAATTCCTTCAGAAATCGTAGTACATTGTCATTGTAAACTTGGGAAAAGGTGCAAAAATTGAACTCCCTTATGGTTAACATTTAACAGTAAAGGAACATCACCTCGATATACAGCTTCTTCAGGCACGAAAAGCATCTCAGGCAACTGAAAACTTGGTCTAGGTTGGGGATGACAGATTCTGGTGCCAAGACCTTCACTATGCCCAGAGTCTGGGTGAAGCTTCGCTGGATGAAAGACGAACATACATCTTCAAAACTAGAAATAATGTTGATATCTAGAAGGAGAGGTATGTAAGGCGACTGTTGTACCTAAAAGTTGTAGTGTTTGACAGACGAGTAGCCCACCACTTTCAATTTCGGTGCAGAAATGACATTGATTCTTCTTGGACCTTATTGATCAACTACAAGTAATCTCTCAAGTGAAGGTTTTCCTGGATGACCATATTGTGGTCCACCTTTTGTGATCTCTCGTTGCAGCACCAGCAACACACATAAATAGTCCGGAGAGTCCTGGAGGTGATGTGCAAAGTACTCAGCCAATTCATGACCTGAAGACGAAGGAACTCGAGTGTAGTACAGCCGTGGAGCGGGCTCTCCATGTCATCCTTTGGGATGTGGACAGCGACGAGCTCGAGGTGCTTCAGTCATGGTAGAAAAAGAGCGGGCGCGTCATTAAGGGGAGGAATGGCAGATCATGAACTTGGCGAGGCGTAGCGTGGGCGTGAAGCGGAGCGTAGACATTGGCAGCAAGGGCATATGCCCATCATTATAACTTAGCTTCTCGAGCTGATCTATGGCGCGGGATTGGAACCACTCCTCAAGCTTGGCTCGGTCCTTGCCATTGGAACGGAACTTGCCCGTGATAAGGCCTTTGATTTGGCCATCGTGACTGTCGATGATCTGGGAGGACGCATCCAAGCTTTGGCGATAGCCATGGCAGAGCTTGTGGGCGTCGAGGAGGTCGACAGGGGTGCGGAGCCATAGGGTGCGCCACCACCGGGAAAGGGAGGTTGTCCTTGCCCGATATTTGATTAGGGCGACGGATATGATGACTATCAACATATCATCGGGGAGGTTGTTGATGAAGTCTAGGCCTGCAAGAGTCGCATGCGGTTCTTTCTCGACCCGCCTCCGCTTGTTGGCAGCCTCATTCTTCACCTCGTCGGCGGGGATAGAAACCTCTATCTCCATACTCACACCGTGCTCCGGTGCTTCAGTAGCCCCTGCGTCGCCACTCCCTCCGATGGGGCGCTTCGGCGGCATCCTCGTACACTGACGTCTTTGAGGACTCAGAGCGGCGTCGAGGATGCGGGTGGAGAGAGAGGAATTGTGTGTATGGAGAGGATGGGGGGTGCGGCCGCTCGGCGGAGCCATTAATATAGACCGGTGGGAGCAAGGCGGGCGGCAGTCCAAGGTTGTCTCGCTTCTCGGTGAGAACGACTGCTTAATCTCTAGTATGAATGAAATATATGCTTAATTACTGAATTTTAGTTGCAAACAATAGATAGTGCTATTGATTTTTAGCTACATATTTTGACAAATCGCAGTGTCTCTTGGCTTAGCACTGAAATCTGGCTTTAATTTGCATACCGTAATCTGAACTGTTTGTGTTGAAGAGATGCACAGATCCTGCGTTACATAGCTTGTACGCTTCCCGGTGAGCCTGTGCACCGGACTACGCTCGCACGCCTCCCGTTCAGTCAAGCAGCTGTCCACACATCACCTCCTATAGCCATTAAAACCAAGACACGTGCCGTCACGTCAATGGTTAACCGAACGCACATGGTTTGAATTATACAAACGTTTGAGATATTAAAGTGGCAGCTATTTTTTTCAAAATGCCTTTGTTGGCTGTCATTATTCGAGTGCTCCTTCTCTCAAAATAGACATTAAAAATACCATAGCATGTCGAGTGCCCTTCCATGATAGCATGCCAAGTTTCATGAATTTTAGACGAGTTTTAGATTTACTAGAATTTAAAAATAACGTATCTCAACGTTTTGCCGGCAATCAACGGTGCCCTAGTGTTTGAAATTCATTCCCATTTCTTGCATGCACCCAAGGAAACAAATTTGATTTTTCAACCAATTTATAGGCACTGGAGCATGTGCATGTAGTTCAAATTTGAATTGTGCACATAAATGCATTGAAAACTCAGTTACTGCATAAAAATGTCCAAACTAACCCCGAAAAATCACAAAAATTCACACAACACTCCTGTTGTTCTATGTTGACACGAGAAAAAAGTTTGAAAGCAATAAGAGGCAATGGATATCATTTCGTCCCCAAAGGTGGGACGTTCCCTACCGAAAACCATCATGCTTGTTGTGAGAAGCTCTGGTTTGTGAGAAGCATATACCCAAACCTGCCCCAAATGGGACAAATTTTTACCACGGCATGTTGATGCCGCTCCATGATAGCATGCCAAGTTTCATGAATTTCATACAAGTTTTGGATTTACTACAATTTCAAAACCAGGCATCTCAATGTTTTGCCGGCAATCAACGGTGCCCTTGTGTTTGAAATTCATTCCCATTTGTTGCATGGGACCTAAGCATGCACCCAAGGACACAGATTTGATTTTTCAACCAATTTATATGCACTGGAGCATGTGCATGTAGTTCAAATTTGAATTGTGCGCATAAATGCATTGAAAATTCAGATAACGCAAAATCATGTCCAAACAAACCCCGAAAAATCACAAAAAATCACACAACACTCCTGTTGTTCTATGTTGACACGAGAAAAAAATTGAAAGCAATAGGAGACAATGGATATCATTTCGTCCCCAAAGGTGGGGCATTCCCGATTGAAAACCATCATGCGTGTGAGAAGCATATACCCAAACCTGCCCCAAATGGGACAAATTTTTTACCATGGCATGTTGATGCCACTCCATGATAGCATGCCAAGTTTCATGAATTTCCGATGAGTTTTGGATTTACTAGAATTTAAAAACCAGGCATCTCAATGTTTCATCGGCGATCAACGGTGCCAGATGTTTGAAATTCATTCCCATTTCTTGCATGGGACCTAAGCATGCACCCAAGGACAAAGATTTGAGTTTTCAACCAATTTATATGCACTAGAGCATGTGCATGTTGTTCAAATTTGAATTATGCACATAAATGCATTGAAAACTCGGTTAATGCATAAAAATGTCCAAATGAACCCTAAAAAGTCACAAAAATTCACACAACACTCTTGTTGTTCTATGTTGACACGAGAAAAAAATTGAAAGCAATAAGAGGCAATGGATACTGTTTCGTCCCCAAAGGTGGGACGTTCCCTACCGGAAACCATCATGCTTGTTGTGAGAAGCTCCGGTTTGTGAGAAGCATATACCCAAACCTGCCCCAGATGGGACAAAATTTTTACCACGGCATGTTGATGCCGCTCCATGACAGCATGCCAAGTTTCATGAATTGTAGACAAGTTTTGGATTTACTAGAATTTAAAAACCAGGCATCTGAATGTTTTGCCGGCAATCAACGGTGCCCTAGTGTTTGAAATTCATTCCCATTTCTTGCATGGGACCTAAGCATGCACCAAAGGACACAGATTTGATTTTTCAACCAATTTATATGCACTGGAGCATGTGCATGTAGTTCAAATTTGAGTTATGCACATAAATGCATTGAAAACTCAGTTAATGCATGAAAATGTCCAAATGAACCCCGAAAAATCACAAAATATAACACAACACTCCGGTTGTTCTATGTTGACATGAGAAAAATTTGAAGGCAATAAGAGGCAATGGATATCGTTTCGTCCCCAAAGGTGGGTCATTCCCTACCGAAACCATCATGCTTGTTGTGAGAAGCTCTAGTTTGTGAGAAGCATATACCCAAACCTGCCCCAAATGGGACAAAAACTTTACCAGGAGATGTTGATGCCGCTCCATGATAGCATGCCAAGTTTCATGAATTTCAGACGAGTTTTGGATTTACTAGAATTTAAAAACCAGGGATCTCAATGTTTGCGGCTGAGTGACGGTGGCAGGGTGTTTGACATTCATTCCCATTTCTTGCATGGGACCTAAGCGTGCACCCAAGGACAAAGATTTGATTTTTCAACCAATTTATATGTACTGGAGCATGTGCATGTAGTTCGAATTTGAATTATGCACATAAATGCATTGAAAACTCACTTAATGCATAAAAATGTCCACCTTGAATAATTCCAATTCTTTTATGACACACATATAGTTGCATGATCACTGCAGATAAAAGTTATAGCAATTCAAACACCGTCCATGGCCGCTGTGACCCCATTATGTAATTCAAATCAAGACGAAAAATCAAGTAGATCCCACACAGTTTATTATAACCAACCCTATGAGATGCAGCACAAAATATCTTCGGACCGTGTCTGAATAAGGGACCGTGTCTGATGACACTTTGTGCACCAGTTTTTGGCTGAAGCGATTCCAAATTTTCGGCTTCCGCGTAAATATCTACCTCCCCGCTCCTCCCCCTTACCAAAAGCCACATTTCCCCTATTTTCGCCTTCATTTCCAAGTTGAAACCTTCACTCCTTGCTTGCAGCGCCGCCGCCTCCTCACCGGGGACCCTCCTTCATGCTGCTCGGCCTCGCTTGTCCAGGAAGGTAATCCACACCTGACCCCCATCCTCCTCCTCCTTCCACATCCCACATGCCCCGACCGCCGGCGCGAGCGCAACACCTTCCACCCAAATCCTCGACCCCTCCACCAAATAAGCGCTGGCCTAAGCCATGGTGCATGCAGTATAGCCAGGACCTCAAGGAGCATTAGGTAGTGGAGAAGCTAATCGCAGCCGCACGCGCGGATGAGGTCACAATGGCTGCCATTCGTGCCGACCGCCAGATCTTGGAGAAGCACCTCGCCGTCAAGGCCACCAATGACGCCTCGCGCGCCGATGCCGCGACGCGGTTAGGTGCTTTAAACGACAGTTCGTGGCGTTTTCTCGAGGCCACCGTCGGTGCCTTCGACGAAGACTACGAGGTGTTTTATTAGCGTGCATGTTCTTACCTCATCTCAAGAGCCAGCAAGTTGGTGCCCGGAGCGGCTCAGGCAACTCAGCACTACAACGAGGGCACCCACGATGCGGAGGCCTCGCCCTCTTCCATGTCCATGGAGCCAATCGTCATCGATATCTCCGACAATGAGGAGTAGTTTGTCTTATTAGCTCACTATAAGGACCCATGTCCAGTTTGCTAGCTACTGCCTTTCCTTAACAAATTCTAGTGAATTGATTCTAAAGTAGAAGCAATTCAGGTATCAACAGAAAGCTCCTGCATTTCTCTTATTACTCTTGACTTGACTTATTAATAAGAAAACTACTCACTAATAAAATGAAAGATGATCTAGCTATCTACTTTTACCATGCAATCTTATGCTATAGTGTATATGTTCTATATGTCGTGCAATGAGGTGTTCAATTAACTGCTTGATTCAATTTTGCAAATGTGATGTTCAATTCTTCAGGGTGCAATATTTCCAAGTTGTTAAGCATGCTTGGTTTGGTTAACTGTCTAATCTTCTATTAGGAGTATGTTATATTATTCAATTGGTGTTTAGTTAACTGCTTGGTTCATTTGTTTTTTTTAATATTGCTTGGTTCATTTGTTGTGGCTTGGTTCACTTGTTGTGGTGTTTAGTTAACTGCTTGGTTCAATTCTGCAATGCGATGTTCAATTGTTGTGGTTGCGTTCTTTTATTGTATACCATGTGAGGAATAAATCGAATTTGGCTGTACTAAATACATGAGAAACAAATACAATTGCTATATTTCCAAGTTGTTAAGCATGCTTGGTTTGGTTAACTGTCTGATCTTCTATTAGGAGTATGTTATATTGTGCAATGTGGTGCTCAGTTAACGTTTGGTTTATTTGTTGTGATGTTTAGTTAGCTGCTTGGTTCAATTCTGCAATGCGATGTTCAATTGCTGTGGCTGCATTTTGTTATTGTATACCATGTGAGGAATAAATCGAATTTGGCTGCACTTAATACATGAGAAACATATACAAGTGCTATATTTCCTAGTTCTTAATCATGCTTGGTTTCGATAAATGGGTTTTCCATGTGGCTTGAATTAATCTGATGAATCTTTAATGTGCTTATTTTTCATCAACATATTTTACTGATAGCATGCGAACCCTTACTTAACCTGATGACTAACTACCTTATATGTGTTGGAGGGAAACAATGGGAAGCACTGAGGTTTACAAGATGGTACTAACTATTATACCTTGCCTTTTTTAATTCCTTTGCCTCGTTTCCAATATAGAGATGATATTTATGCACATCCTTGTTTTTAGGATTCACTCATGATTACCTCTTGTAACATCCCAATTTTCAATTTGGATGTTATACCTAGGTCATCATATGCATATCATATTTTATTTGCATTTTGGTTTGATCCTAGAAATCTTAAGCAACTCAAGGACCCAAGGAGAGAGTTGGAGGTTTCGTTTATTTTCATATTTGAAATTTCTGAAATTTGAAAAAGAGGATAATTTTGGTTATAATATTTTTCTCTCCGAAATATTTCCAATATTAAAAATAAAAAGAGAGGGGATAAAAGGACTTCTCCAAAATAAAAGGAATATTGGAGGAAATGTTAAAATCAAATAAATATTTTATCTGGATTTTATTCGAGGTTTTTATTGAATTAGAAAAAATATGTGTTTTTTTTAAATTGCATTTTAGGCCAGAAAAATGTTCACTTTGTCCTAAATATTTTATTTAGACGGCAAAATTTGTTTTTGGCATTTTTAGAATTTTTTTAAATTTATTTAGGATTTTCTTCGGTGGAATTTATTTTATTTAAAAAACGCGAACGAACTTAGGAGCCGGCTCAGGCCGGGACTCCCAGGCGCCCCGCCGCCGCCAGCCTTTATAAGGCGAGGCCCGAGGCCGCGACCCCAAGCTACCGCCAGCCCAAGCCGCGCCATGTGAAACCCTAGCTTCCGCCGCGCCTCGAGCTTCGCGCCGCGCCGTGATAACCCACAAGTATAGGGGATCGCAACAGTTTTCGATAAGTAAGAGTGTCGAACCCAACGAGGAGCTAAAGGTAGAACAAATATTCCCTCAAGTTCTATCGACCACCGATACAACTCTACGCACGCTTGACGTTCACTTTATCTAGAACAAGTATGAAACTAGAAGTACTTTATAGGTGTTGTTGGATAGGTTTGTAAGATAATAAAGATAACGTAAATGAAAAGTAGGGGCTGTTTAGGTTAAGAAACAATAAAGTAAATATAGCGAGTGTGGAAAAGTGGTGGTAGGAGTTGCGAAATTGCCCCTAAGAAATTGACTACTTTACTAGACCGATAGCAAGTATTATGTGGGAGAGGCCACTGCTAGCATGTCATCCCTGACTTGGAATTCTATGCACTTATGATTGAAACTATTAGCAAGCATCCGCAACTACTAATGTTCATTAAGGTAAAACCAACCATAGCATTAAGATATATTGGTCCCCCTTCAATCCCGTATGCATCAATTCCTATGCTAGGTTGAAGCTTCTGTCACTCTTGCCCTCCAATACATAGTCCTATCAACATACAACTAACCCTATGGTGTGATCCACGCGCGTGCTCATATGATGGGCACCAAAGGACAGCAACATAACCACAAGCAAATTAAATCAATCATAGCAATCCATCAACCACCGATAGGACAACGAAAATCTACTCAGACATCATAGGATGGCAACACATCATTGGATAATAATATGAAGCATAAAGCACCATGTTCAAGTAGAGGGTACAGCGGGTTGCGGGAGAGTGCACCGTTGTAGATAGAGGGGGGAAGGTGATGGAGATGTTGGTCAAGATGGTGGAGGTGTTTGTGAAGATCGCTGTGATGATGATGATGATGATGGCCACGGCGGCGTTCCGGCGCCACCGGAGGAGAGGGGGAGAGGGGCCCCCTTCTTCCTCTTCTTCCTTGACCTCCTCCCTAGATGGGAGAAGGGTTTCTCCTCTGTTCCTTGGCCTCCATGGCATGGGAGGGGCGAGAGCCCCTCCGAGATTGGATCTATCTCTATGTTTCTCTCTGGTTCTGCGTTCTCAGATTCTTCCCTTTCACCGTTTCTTATATTCCCGGAGATCCGTAACTCCGATTGGGCTGAAATTTTGACACGATCTCTATCCGGAAATTAGCTTTCTTGCAGCGAAAGAAGGGCACCAACCGCCTTACGGGGTGGCCACGAGGGTCAGGGGCGCGCCCCCCTACCTCGTGGGCCCCTCAAGCATCGTCTCGCGTGGATTCTTCTTCCCAAAAATCATATATATTCCAAAAAAATCTCTGTCAGTTTTTATTTTGTTTGGACTCTGTTTGATATGGATATTCTATGAATCAAAAAACATGCAACAAAGAGGAACTGGCACTAGGCACTGGATCAATATGTTAGTCCCAAAAATAGTATAAAAAGTTGCCAAAAAGTATATGGAAGTTGAATAATATTGGCATGGAACAATAAAAAATTATAGATACGACGGAGACGTATCAGCATCCCCAAGCTTAATTCCTGCTCGTCCTTGAGTAGCTAAATGATAAAAAAGATAATTTTTGATGTGGAATGCTACCTAGCATAATTGTTGGGGATATTACTACTGGGCGTAAACCGGCCTATCTGGGCCGGGTTAACTTCGTCAGTAGTTAAGTAAGTTAAATCCCAAGAAGACAGAGGAGGGCTCAAGGCCCATGGTCGGCTCAAGGCCTGCAGCCGTAAAACGGCGTTAGTAGTTAACCTGTATTATAAGTTAGGAATAAGAAGAGACCAAACCGGACACATCTATGAGCCGGTATTGGGACTCCGTAAGCCGATGAGAGTCACCCGTGTATATAAGGGGACGACCCGGCGGCGGTTCAATGACAACAGACAACAACTCAAAACATAGGAGAAGCTTGTTTGCTCCCTAGTCATCGAAACCCCATCAATTCCATCACAACTAGACGTAGGCTTTTACCTTCATCGAAGGGGCCGAACTAGTATAAACTCTCTTGCGTCCTTGTGTCCGCTTTAACCCCTTCAAGCTAACCCGTCGCGATGGCTCCACGACTAAGTCCTTTCTCTAGGACATCTGCCGTGACAAAACCACGACAGTTGGCGCCCACCGTGGGGCTATCGCACAATGGTTTCCGGTTCTTGGAGGGCTGCTTTGAAGGACTCGAGGGCTACGCTATTGGCCGGATGACTAAGAGTCGTCACGGCAAACTCTACATCGACGACGCAGGCTGGGGCCCCGAGGCCGGCTCAATTGAGTACGGGTATCGGGTCCCCTTTGGTAGCATTCACATTTTCATTGGCAAGATCGGTGGACCGGGCCCTGAGCCGGACATCTGCACCGACCTCGTCGAGATGGCTCAGCGTGTGCAATCCGCCCGGGTTAAACCGGCCATGAAGCGTGCCTTCGTGGGAGTCATCCATGGAGGAAGTTATGAGGACGGATCGGAATTTCGCGGGGCGACTGTCATTTATTCCGGTGACGAATCTTCGACCGGAGAAATCGAATCTCTTTATCAGCTACAAGATGGCTGGATTGGGAGCTGTTCCGATGGCGACAGTATTCCGAACCCCTCTGATCTGCCCAACCGGGTTGGAATATTCATGGTCGGAACACAAGCAACGCTTCATTCTTCGACAGCTGCGGCAACGATCTCCGGTTCAGCAGCGGCGACGGCTGCCGGGGCAGGAGGCCCTGTGCGCCCGCCGGCTTAGGTTCTATCAGAACTGTTTGATGCGTTGGTTGTGCTTATGGAGGAAGTTAATCCGCCAGATCAGGACGTTCACAACATGGAGATTGCAAAGGTAAAGGAACAGATCACCCAGGCCAAGGCGGATCTGGCGGCTGAGGACACCAGGATGGCCGCAGAGCGGGCCGCTTTAGACGCACAGGCCTACATGCTTATGTTGGACCAGAGCGCGTCGCATGAAGTCATGAGGAGGAAGCACCGATCCTGCTTACCTCCGGTTTTCGAGTCCAGAGACCTTTTCAATACTCCAGGACCAAGAACCGGCAATCCGCTGGAGGGGAACCGGGTACAAGCCCCTGGGACCGGTGCACCGGTTCAGCCTCGTCAGATGGACCCGCCTCATCAAAACACCGTTATACCTCAGGATGCTTTAACACCTCCGGGTCACTACTCCAACCCAATGGACAATCTTGTTGCTGCTGCTGCACGGCTGGAGGCCATTCCAATTGAAGGTGACTCGCCGCAGGCAGTAGAGACGCGACGGGTCAAGGAACTTCTGAGGACAGCTTTGGCCCAACAGGAAGCGTACTCGTACAGCCGCGACCGGATCCACTCAACCCCCCGTCCAAGCCGGAGCTATAGCAGACATATGGATGAACCAGCAGTGTCGAGTAATGAACGACGTGGAGCACCCCGTGGCAACAACCCGATGGGTGGTGCTGATGACGCTCGGGAAGTGGTGAACCGGGCCCGAGCGCGCAGGGAGGCCGAGTTAGCCGCACAGCATCAGGCTCGGCAGCTCACGCCGATTCGTCCAACCATCTCGATCGAACCTGGTGTTACTTCTAGTTCTTTGGGGGTGCCTTCCCTTATACCCACTTTACGCAACATGTGCCTGCCCAAGGATTTCAAAGGCCCGCGCAAGGTACCAAATTACACGGTGGATCAACCTCCAGAGACATGGGTGGAGAGCTATGAGATGGCCATGGAGATGCTTGATGTGGATGACACGGCGTGTGCGAAATACTTCACCATGATGCTTGAAGGAATGGCATGTACTTGGTTAAAAAGCTTGCCAGCTAATTCTATCAGTTCATGGGCCCAATTACGAGCTCGGTTTATCAGCAATTTCAAGGATACCTGTAAACAGCCTATGTCGATAGTGGACTTAGCTGCATGCGTCCAGGAGGAAGGAGAATCAACGACTCATTAGGTGCACCGGGTTTCACAAGGGTTGCACTCCTCAGACCGCATCAACGCTGACACCGCAATATTAACCCTAGAAGGCAACTGGCGGTTTGGGCCCCTGAAGTTGAAATTGGGACGGATGAAGTGTCATTGGACTGACATGGGGACCCTCATGGCCGCTTTGGTGAAATATGCTGATTCTGATAGTACCAAGGATCCCAAATCTGATGATGACAAGACAGGGAAAGGGAAGAAGAGCAGCAGCTCCAAAGGTCAGCAGCATCACTGGGTAAGCAATGGCGGAGGAGGCAAGCGTAAAGCAGATGGTAACATGGACTTTGTGGCTAATACCAACGCACAGGACAATGTCCAGCGACGCAAGGGTAGGCTGAAAAATCATAATGGAGCACCCAACCCTAACCCAAACCGCCTAAACTATCTGCTAAGCTAGCCCTGTCCAAGACATGGGACGAAGGAGGTGCCAGCAAACCACCTTTGGAAGGATTGCTTTATTATGCAAGAGTTCAAGAATTCTAATAATTTCTGGTATGATCACGAATCTGGCAGTGGCTCAGGATCCGGGCCGGGTTACGGTGGAGGAAGTTCCGGTTCAGGATTTAATGGTAATCCGGGCGGACATAATGGTCAAAATAGTCAGAACAACCAGGGTGGTTACAACCAACAGTAGCAACAGTCAGGTTACCAGAGCAACCCAAAGCAATTGAGTAGTGGGCAGTACCATGTGTTCACCACTAGCTTGGACAAGCGAGACCGGAAGGTTCAGAGGCGGGCAGTCAACTCTGTTGAACCGGCCATACCCCGTTATCTACGTTGGTCTGAACAGCCAATCATATGGAGCAGAGGATCACCCACCCCAGGTCGATAATCCGGGTCAGTTGGCTCTGGTGGTGGCGCCTCAGGTGGGAGGTTATAAGTTCACCAAGGTGCTCATGGATGGAGGGAGCAGCATTAACATCCTGTACTATGAGACCTTCCGTCGTATGGGACTAACAGATAAGAATCTCAAACCGTCTAATACAGTATTCCACGGTGTAGTGCCTGGCAGATCAGCATATCCTGTTGGTAAGATAGCTCTGGAAGTGGCCTTTGGGGATGATCATGATTCAGGTCGGAGACATTGACGTTTGAAGTGGTGAAAATCCAAAGTCCATATCATGCCCTGTTTGGGCGACCGGCCTACGCCAAGTTTATGGCTCGGCCCTGTTATGTGTATTTGCAGCTCAAGATGCCGGGTCACAAGGGGACAATAATGGTTCATGGAAGCCTCAAAATCGCTTTGGAATGCGAGGAAGGAGATGCGGCTTATGCAGAGTCGGTTTGTGCCACCGAGGAGTTGAAGTACTATAAAGACAATGTTGATCCGGCGGACATGACTCCGTTGAAGAAGCCAACTACAGAGCATGATCCAGCCGTGAAGTTCAAATCGGCAGCAGAAACTAAGCTTGTTGACTTCGTACCTGGCGATTCATCCAAGCAGTTCAGCATCAGTGCCAACTTGGATCCGAAATAGGAAAGCGCGCTCATCGAGTTCATCCGTGAGAATCAGGACATTTTCGCATGGAGGCCCTCCGACATGCCAGGTGCACCAAGGCAACTCCCTGAGCACACACTTAATGTGGATCCTAAATATAAACCGGTGAAATAGTTCCTCCGCCAGTTTAACGAAGAAAGACGCAAGGCGATTGGAGAAGAGGTAGCCAGGCTCTTAGCAGCTGGCTTTATTGTTGAAGTTTTTCACCCTGAGTGGCTTGCCAATCCGGTGCTGGTCCTCAAGAAAAACGGCACCTGGCGCATGTGTGTGCATTACATAGATCTTAATAAAGCTTGTCCAGAAGATCCTTTTTCCCTCCCCCGTATTGATCAAATTATTGATGATACGGCGGGCTGTGAGCGTTTAAGTTTTTTGGATGCGTATTCTGGCTATCATCAGATCAAAATGGCAGTTAAGGACCAGGAGAATACAGCATTTATAACTCCCTTTGGAGCCTTCTGCTATGTGTCTATGCCCTACGGGCTCAAGAGTGCCCAGGCAACTTACCAACGATGTGTACAAAATTGTCTTCACAAGCAGATTGGCCGTAATGTACATGCTTACGTGGATGATATCGTGGTTAAATCCAGGGAGAAGGAGACTATCATTGATGATTTGAAAGAAACCTTTGATAACCTGAGAACATACAAGATGATGCTTAATACGGACAAGTGTGTCTTTGGTGTACCGGCAGGCAATCTATTGGGTTTTCTAGTGTCCAACAGGGGAATTGAGGCTAATCCGGAGAAGATCACAGCTATCACCTCCCTGGCTAAACCGAAGTGTATCAACGATGTTCAACGCCTGGCAGGCCGGATTGCTGCGCTAAGCTGGTTTATCAGTCGCCTGGGTGAGAAGGCAATCCCTTTGTATCAGATGTTGAAAAAGATGGATCAGTTTGTCTGGAGTTCTGCTGCTGATGAAGCATTTGAGGACTTAAAGCGGCAATTGGCCAATCCGCCTGTGCTCGCCGCTCCCATTGACAAGGAGTCGTTACTGCTATATGTTGCTGCTAATGTTCGGGCGGTCAGCGTAGCTATTGTGGTGGAGCGAAAGGAGGCAGGTAAGGAGCATCCGGTTCAACGTCCGGTCTATTATATCAGCGAGGTGCTCATTGAGTCCACGCAAAGGTATCCGCATTGGCAGAAGCTGGTGTATGGAGTTTTTATGGCAAGCTGGAAGCTTAAACAATATTTCCAAGGGCACTCAATTACGGTGGTCAGTTCTGCTCCTTTGGGAGATATCATCCAGAACCGGGAAGCAACTGGCCGGATTGCAAAGTGTGCCATAGAGCTGGGGCCGTACGGTTTGAAGTATGTGCCTCGGACAGCGGTTAAGTCTCAAGCACTTGTTGATTTCATCAATGATTGGACGGAAATGCAAGCACCTGAAGAAAAGCCAGATCATACGTATTGGACCATCCATTTTGACGGATCCAGGCAGTTGGAAGGCTCGGGGGCTGGAGTCGTATTAACTTCCCCACGAGGTGATAAGTTTTGTTATGTTCTCCGTTTAATGTTCCCTTGTACTAACAATGCAGCTGAGTATGAAGCCTTGCTCCATGGTCTCCGGATGGCTAAGGAGATGAATCTAAGTCGAGTTAAGTGCTTCAGTGACTCGGACCTTGTGGCTCAGCAAGTGTCTGGCACTTGGGACTCCAAGGACCCACTCATGGCAGCATATCGTCGTGAGGTGGATACTGTCGCAGGTTATTTCAAAGGCTATCAGGTGGACCACGTGGATCGGCGGAAAAATGAAGCAGCAGACGCTTTAAGCCGGCTGGGCTCTCAGCGCAAACCGGTCCCACCCAATGTTTTTCTAGATGTGCTGCACAACCCGTCGGTCAAGATCCCTGGTGAAGAGGATTTGGCTATTCCTGATCCGGAGGCTCAATTGGTGGAGGCTCTTCATGTTATTCCAGATTGGACGCTTCCTTACCTGGCGTACAAGAACCGGGGTGAGTTGCCAGAGGATGAGATTCTAGCCCGGCAGATAATCCGGTGATCCAAGTCCATGGCTATCATCAACGGCGAGTTGCATCATTGCAGTATATCAGGAGCTTTTCAACGCTGCATGTCTCCTGAAGAAGGCCGTGAAATTTTGCGTGAGATCCACGAAGGAGATTGTGGTCACCACACCGGTTCAAAGTCTCTGGTGGCTAAAGTGTTTCGCCATGGTTTTTATTGGTTAACTGCTCATACTGATGCGGAGGATCTGGTCAGACGATGTGATGGTTGCCAAAGGTTTTCAAGGCGTGCTCATGTACCGGCTCAAGAATTGAGAAATGATTCCAATTACTTGGCTGTTTGCGACTTGGGGGCTGGATATGGTTGGGCCTTTCAAAAGGTCCAAAGATAAGAAGACCCACCTCCTGGTGGCGGTTCACAAGTTTACAAAGTGGGTGGAGGCAGAACCTGTTAGCAAGTGTGATGCAGCCACGTCGGTTCAGTTCATCAAAAAGGTGATTTTCTGGTTTGGCTTTCCGCACAGTATTATCACGGATAATGGTACCAATTTGTCCAAAGGTGCTATGAAGGAGTTCTGCGAACAGGAGCACATCCGGCTCGACGTTTCATCAGTGGCACATCCACAGTCCAATGGTCAAGCAGAAAGAGCTAATCAAGAGATCTTGAGAGGCATCAAGCCCTGGCTCATGGTTCCTTTGCAGAGAACGCCGGGTTGTTGGGTAGAAGAATTACCATCTGTGTTATGGAGCATCAATACAACACCCAACAGATCAACAGGATACACACTGTTCTTCATGGTTTATGGAGCGGAGGTGGTTCTCCCCAGTGATATCCGTCATGATTCACCTCGTGTCACGGCTTATATTGAAGCGGACAATGAGACAGCACGGCAAGATGCTTTGGACCAGTTGGATGAACAGCGTGACATCGCAGCCGCCCGATCGGCGATTTACCAGCAGGATCTTCGTCGTTATCACAGTCGCCGGGTCAAAACAAGAACCTTTCAGGAAGGAGATTTGGTGCTTCGGCTCATCCAAGATCAGACTAATATGCATAAGTTATCCCCACCTTGGGAGGGGCCTTTCGTGGTCAGCAAGAATCAGCACAACGGGCCGTACTATCTGATCGATATTCGAGAGCATAAGGACTCACGTACATCAGAGGAGGAGACTAACAGGCCGTGGAATATAGCTCATCTTCGGCCTTACTATACCTGAGCCATTGGCTATACTTATGTACATATTACGACAATGTATATATTATGATTAAATATAATAAACCGGAACCTCAGCTAAAGTGGGGTATCTGTTCTTTTACATCATGTGAGGTTACACGGAGTTGCTCTAAAGCGGCCTCTAGATTACCCCTTGAGTTCGCTTTGCTAAAAGCATCGTGTTATATCACTTGGAGGATTGGTCGTGTCCGAACCAATACCATGCCTCTTGATAGGCGAGAGCCACCAGATCACTTGGGGACTTGGTCATGTCTGAACCAGTCATGCCTCTTGATCGGCCTAAGGCCACAGAATCACTTGGGGGCTTGGTCGAACCCGAACCATGACCATGCCATTTGGTCGGCATAAATGCCACGGTTTCATTTGGGGACCTGGCTGACTAGAACCATAGTTACACCTAACAGGAGCTTGGTCGTGTTTGGCCATGTAACGCCATTTGATTAGCTTAAATAAACCTTTTTGGCAAACGGTTTTGTCGTTGCTTTTGCTTCACACTTTTCTTTGAAGGGAGGTTTTTGCTTTTCATTATGTTTTTTAAACCGACAAAGTTTTTTAACCAATCAATTGACGGAACACAGTTCACGTCAATCCGGAGACTATTTGTCCGGTTTGATCCTTGTTGTTAACATCCTCTTATGGAGTAACACGGTGTTTATTATAACCCGGCACGGTTTACATGGTAAACCAGCGTCATATATATATAGGAGCTGTTATCTCCTCCAACAGTGTGGGTTTGCAAAACTCCGCTTCAAGATTGGCCAAGCCAACTTCACACTCAACGATGGCAGGTATTATGTATCTCAAAAATTTGATCATATACTTAAAATTTTGTTTTGTATGTTTTGATTTCATATATACAGACATCATATTCTGCCTGACGGTACAACCGCGGTGGCACTTGACGAATTTCTCATTTCAGAAAGTGTTTTGGAAAGTTCATTACCACGGGAAGAACAAGTTATGCATGAAGGCATATCAACATCAAAGGTATTAGCTAGCCTATTACAAGGCAACATGGTGCCCATAATAATATAATTGTTTTTCACAAAGGAGAGGCAGTTCTAAAACCGGCTTCCGGTTCAAGCTTGGTCACCAGCCTGGCCTGATGGTTGTGGGTCATCCTGCGCCGCTTCAGCTTCCATTTCTCTACCCAGTGGCTGGAAATCCACAGTTGTCCAGTCGATTCCCATTAATGCTTGAAAAACAGCTTCATCATGGATCAGCAATGATGGGTCAATATCGGGAGCGTAAGTACGCTTACGGATTGGAGGGATCGGATTTTCGATTCATGGATTGGTGCAGCTATTCGCTTATTCTGACTGTCATATTGCGCTTGATAATGAGACAAGTCTGCTTCCTCAGCTAACTGACAAGCTAGTGGACGTACCTCCCGGTTTATTGCTCGCAGATCCGCTTCACCAAATTCTGACCCGTCTTCCTTCAAGCTGGGATAGCCCTGAGCCGCTTCAATAGGATCAAAATCCGGCACCCAGGCTTTTGCCCGGATTAAGGCATTGATTGCACCGGTTCGAGCAACAGATTTCTTCAGCTCTTCAACCCGGGCAGGAAGCACTGACAGTTTCATCAGAGTATCTTGAATCAAAGTGGGCACCGGTTTGTTATGAGACGCGGTACAGATGATCCGCTGGGCACCAGTATACAATTGTTCAACCAATGTATAGGCGGCTTTCAATTTCTTCCGCACATCTGACCCCAAGTGACCAATGCGTGTCCTTGAAATACCATAAAGGGTTAATAAACCGGTGACTCTGTAAGAAGGCAGAGCCAATTCAGAAGGCAAGATGGCTTACCAAAGATAGCAATGGTCATGGCATGAACGTGCCGCTTTATGCTGGTCAGTTCATCCGTCACTGGTTTTAGTGCAACCTCGGCATCCTCTGCTCGTTTGATCAAAGCGGACTTTTCAGTGGCCCAATCCGCCCGTTTCTTCTTGAAGTTCTCCATAAGTTGTTCCATGGCGCTTAAAGCACTGGCCAATTCCTCTTTTTCTTTGGAGGTTTCAGCCTGTTGGGTTTTCAGGTTTTCTTGAAGATCAATGACTTGGTTTTCTTTCGTCTTCAGCTCCGCCTGCATGCATACAGATATATGTTTCAACAAATCAGTAGAAGGATTCAAGTACCAACCACATAACAAGTTATGCGCTTAGCACTTGGGGGCTAATGCATATTCGATCTTCATCTTTCAATTGTTTACAAAGTCCCAAGATCAATACAAGTATTCAACTTGGCACTTGGGGGCTAATGGCTATTTGATCATATATATTCTGATGCGGCAGTTTCAATTACTTAAAGTACCGGTTTAACTACGCTAAGTTGAACCGGCCCTTGGGGGCTACATCAGCGAATTTCAAAGCATCAAGATTTATATTATTAAGTCCCGGTTTGAAAGAATATTTCAAACCGGCCCTTGGGGGCTAGGAGAGTCAGCAAGAATGGAAGCATACAAGCAGGAAGGAGCATATGGAAGTTACCTCATATTTATCTTTCATCATATTAACCAGACCGGCTTCGTAGTCACGGCTGGTATACAGCCGGTTCAGATAGCCGGAATGGATATCTTGGGCGTTCAGAGCAGTGTAAGTCATCAGATCAGCGTTCCACTTGCCTTTGCCAAAGGCAGCAAATTCTTCCCTGGAAGAATGTTTGAATAAAGCAACAGGATTGCTTGGCTCAGTATGGCCAGTGCCAGTAATGACAACCTCATCATCCTTGGTACCGCTGGTTTGCACTGGAGCTGTTGGCTTGTCAGTAGGTTTTGCTGGACCGGTGGAGCTTTCAATCCAGATGGAACCTGTGGGCTGATGGATAGGACCTGAGATATCAGTATGTCTCTCTTCAGCAATAAGATCATCATCTTGCTGCGGTGGATCGTTGGGAATATCCTGAGGAATAGCCGCTTCAGCATTGGGTGTCTTGTCTGCTTCAAGAACGACATCTTCTTCGGCCGCTTTGTCCAGGCGGGCTTTCTTGCTTGGCCTAGGTTTGGCCCTGAGAAGAATAATAAAATCAAATACAGCATATGTTCTAAGGCGATGTACTGCAAACATCACAATAAGTATAGCTTACCCAAGCACCGTTTTAAGCGGTGGGAGCTGAGTAGCCGAGGACTCGCCAGAAGATGAGTGGGAAGTAACCTGGTAATCGGAGTCAGACGGATTAAGAGGTTGACAAAAGCAGCCCGCTTTAGGACAAGCACTGACAAGCAAATTAGAGACCTCTGAATGGCGTTTCCAAACCGGACTATTCGGTCAACCGGCGAAGGTAACTACCTGGCCGTTGTGCCGGGTTGTGCGACGAGCTTCGTGTTGTTGGGTCTTCATAAGAAATTTAGGATCCAAATAAGCAAGAGGATGAGAAAATTTAACTTTCCGGTTTGCCTGGCAGATTTTTTGTGAAGGCAAAGTTTCTGAATCGGAAGAGAGAATAATTACCTCTGCAACATCCGCGTGGCTGGCTTCGGCATCATCCTGACAAATATCATCATCAATAAAACGCATGAAAAATAAACCAAGTGAATCAAGCTCTACCTCAAAGTCCGGATTATCCACATCATCATCAGCGGCCGGATTAGAAGATGCAGTGGTTCTTTTCCTGTGGGCAGTCTTCTTCACAGCTTTAGTCTTTTGCCGGGTTGCTCTTTCCGGTTTTTCTGGTTTTTCTGGTTTCTCCTGCGGCAGTTTTTTTCTCCAAAACGGATCATTGCCCTGATTATGTAGACACTGATATTAAAAACAATGACCAGACATATCAATAACAGATTCAGCAAAGAGAAAAATCAAAGTCTTACAGCTGGCGGTTTGTTGGTGGCACAGAAGGGAAGTAGGCCGGTTCTAGCGCAGACGTGTTCCGGTTCATTCAGTATCTTATGCACAGCCTCTGTGATTTCTTCATCGGAGAGCTGGAGTTTTGAATGTCGCAGTGGGTCATCACCACTATCAGTATACTTGCACATCAAACCGGAGCGCTGACTAAGGGGCCGTATGCTCCATGATATCCGACAGCGAGCGAGATCAACCCCTGTTAAACCGTTGGCCATAAAGGCTTTGAGCTTTGACAGCTGGGGAGCATATTTGCTTCTCTCCTGGGCAGTCAATCTTTGAGGAAAAGGGTGTGTATTGTTGAGTCGCTCCGGACGAAAGCCAGGCAAGGGATTCTCACCAGCAGGGGAGGTGTCTTTGCAGTAGAACCATGTCTGATTCCACTCCTTGGGGTGACTGTGCAGCTTGGCGTGAGGGTATGTGACCTCTTTCCTTTTCTGAATCGCCATGCCACCCAACTCCATATTAGAGCCATCAGTAAACTCAGTACGGCGGTTTAGATGGAAAAGGTCTTTGAACAATTCCACTGTGGGCTCCTCTTGAAAGAACACCTCATAGAGCACTTGGAAGTGGCACATATTTGTAACAGAGTTGGGGCCAGTGTCTTGCGGATGGAGTTGGAAATCGGCTAAAACATCCCGGTAAAATTTAGAACCGGGCGGCTTAAAGCCCCGGGCTAAGTGATCTGCGAAAAGAACAACCTCTCCTTCTCGAGGTGTGTGAGGGCATTCTTTGCCAGGAGCCCTCCAATGGATGGTATCTTTGCTGCCTAAAGCGCTAATCAGGACTAAATCGTCTAGTTGATCCTCTGTGACGCGAGAAGGAACCCAATTGCACTCATATACTTGCTTGGCCATGATGGAATCTACAAGGTAGAAGATCCCGGTTCAAAAATGCATTTGATCAAGGTACGTTGGTATGGGCACTGTTAAATCGGAGACAGAACTATCTGAACCGGAGTTTCATGAAGCAACCAACATCTGGCGGTTCAACAAGGGGACTAATGGCATATACCGGTTTGGAAAATTTTCAGTAAGGTTAAACCGCCTGATCTAAGCATTGAAAAGCTGAGATTGCGGATGGACAATTATGCACAAACAGGTTTCACAAGATTTCTTTACAGCATTGGATCTGAAGCAAATTCAGAGCAGAGATAAATACTTAGAGGTTCAAAGGAGCAGTACCGAACCAATGAGCAAAACATTCATATAGACCCATGGTTTGAGATGCATAAGTAAAGGCAAAGGTCAAACAACTATCATTGCACAGAATAAATATTTGTGGATTCATCTAAAGATCTATTGTATGAGCAAGAGGCAGACGATGAACACTGAAGAACTGCGAAACCCTAGGCCAGATCTACGGGGGAAAAGATAGAAGATTTACCGGAGCTGAGGAAGATGCGGAAGGTTGCCGCGATGTTCTGGTGCGCTCAGGTTGATGCAGCGGCCAAGGATGAGGCAGAGGTCGACGGCGGCGGCAGAGCTCCGAGGCTGGCGACGCGAGGAAGATGAAGGCACGGAAGGAGAAAAGAAATGACCCTTCGGTCCTATTTATAAGGCGAAAGAACATGAGTCAGGCGCGACAATCAAGGGGCCACAAAACGGAGTTGTCGCCTCGATTTCCACCGATCTATTAAACAAAGAAGCATAATGGATAGCTTCGTTATGACAGGTGACGTCACTCTAGTTTACAGCAATTAGAGAAGATGACATCATGGCGGTTTGCCAATTTACAAGAAGATGTTGAAGATGAAGCTTTTATTAAAGGATTGACATGAACCAGTTCAAATCAATCTGGGGCCTAATGTTGGGGATATTACTTGTCGGTGTACTAGAGTAGGGGTACCCTAGTATCCCGAACTTGTGCACGGGCAGTCGTAGCATCCCGCGGCAAGGCTTGCCGGGTGACCGCCAAGGCCCTCCGTGGTTCCTTTGGAGCCATTCAAGAACAAAGTATCCAAGTCAAGGAGACAAGACCCCGGCAAGAGGAGCTTGCCGGGAAGGCCAACTAAGGCAAGGCACTTAAGGAGACAAGACCCCGGCAAGAGGAGCTTGCCGGGAAGGCCAACCAAGGCATTTCAAGGAACTTGCCGCGACGCGCCACACGTCCCGGCAAGGCACGGTGAGTGACAAGCTTCCGGACGCGACAAGACAACGACCGCGCCAAGGCGCTTGCCGCGGCAAGCCACCACTCTGTGCCCGCGCTCCAGCACATCCACCAACGTGTCACTCTAGGACCCTTTCAGGCGTACGTGGCGGGGGGCTATGCAGCCAGCGGTGCGCGGTGGCAAGCGGCGCTGACAAGATTGCCATCGTGGCGAGCAGTGGTGTCCCTGACGGCCCCTTTTTCACTATTTAGACGATGCAGACGGGCATTTAATGCCCTTGTCCCCTGCCGTCAGGGTTAGGTATGATACACTGTAGCAGGTAGCTATACCAACCGCAACACCTTTCCATTTTTACCCTTGTCTACATTGCCACCTGTCGGTGACCCCTTGAGCATATAAAAGGAGGCCCATGCGCAACGTGAGGAAGGGGGAACACTCACGCTCGGTCTCGTTAGCTGCTGGAGTGTACTGTAGCACTCTGCGCTCCCGAGCAAGAACTCAATACAAACCACAAAGCAGGAGTAGGGTTTTACGCATCCGTGCGGCCCGAACCTGGGTAAACTGCTCGTGTGCTTCGCCTCGATCCGCTCTTCGTGCAACCGTCGCCCCCGCCGAACCGAAAGGGACTCGGTCTGCCGGTCCCATAGGTGTTCGTGGATTAGTCCCCTGACATATTTGGCGCGCCAGGTAGGGGGCGTCGAGGTTGTGTGAACCAGATCCGGCATTCACACGAGCTAGATCTTCATCATCTTCATCGACATGCCGCCGAAGAAGAAGGCTTCGGAGGCGGCTGCTCCGTCTGCGCCGAACCCACCACCGCCGGAGCAAGCGGCTGATGGGGCAGACGCCGGCGGAAGAACGGGCGTCGACGAGGGAGATCACGGTGCTGCCAGGTCCAAGGACAAAGCTGCGCTGCCCATCGACGGCGTAGCCGGCTCCCACAACGACCGGGCGCACTCCAAGACCTCGGCGTCCGTACATGCACCGCGCCCATCTCAGGAGGCGCGGGACCGGCAGCGTCATGGTACTCACGGTACCATGCGTTTGCTGGACCAAGATCGAGCTGGTGGATCTCGGAGTGCTCAAGACCAGCATGCACGCCAACATGCTGGCACGAGCGAGGCACGGTCGCCTGGACGGGATACTGCTCCTTCTAACATAGTTAGAAGTCCGAGCATATCCCGCTCCTCGCACCGTTCGCCACCGCCACCCGCCACTACAGCAGAAGCTTTGGCGCGAGCTCAACTGCTCCTGGAATACCCTCCAACGGCAGACAAGATCGACGACTGGAGGGCCACCATTCAGAGTCTCATCGGCTTCGCCAACGGCGACACTCAACGGCAGCCGAGCACGTCGCAGCCGCGGCAGGTCAGCCAGGCACGAGCCGGTGGCGACAAGACCGGTGGGGATGCAACCACTGTGCACTCTCCGCCCCGAAGGCCAAGATCGCCGACTCGCCAGATCCATCTCGACAGCGACTCCACCGCGTCATCAGATCCACGAGCTCGTCGCGATCAGCGCTAAGTTCTTCACGAACGACGGCAAGAAGACGCTCGTACTCGCATCGAGCGTCGAAGAGAAGCGCGACGTCAATCGGATCAGCGCGCTGGGCCCTTTGTCGACATGCATGCGCCAGGGGAACCAGGCGACTTGCCGTACGCGGTAGGTTGCCCTACGTTTACTCGTGAGCTGCGGCAAGTCCAGTGGCCCAGCACGAAGAATTTCAAGCCAGACATACCAGAGAAGTACGACGGCAAGTCGCATCCGTCGGAGTTCCTCAGCATCTACACCATCGCGGTGCAGGCTACCGGGGGGCGGGATGACAAGATCCTTGCCAACTACTTCCCGCTGGTGCTCAAGCCCAACGTCAGGTCCTGGCTCATGCACTTGCCGGACAACTCCATATCCTCCTGGGCAGACCTATGCCATCAGTTTGTCGGCGCCTTTACAGGCGGCCACAAACCTCATGGCCAAGAGAGTGACCTTCATCTACTCGCCCAGAAGGAAGGAGAGCCCCTGCGCAAGTACATTTAGAGATTCAGCCGTGTACAGCACAACATCCTAGATATCCACCCTGCCGCGGTCATCAGCGCGTTCCATCAGAACGTGCGTAACCGCAGGATGCGGGAGGAGATGGCGATGTGCAAGATCAGAGACGTCAGTGAGCTGTATGCCCTGGCCGACAAGTGTGCACGTGCTGAGGAAGGGAGGAAACTCCCCGAAGAGAATACAGGAGCAGGAGGATCTGACAGCGAGGATGCTGCCCCGGCAAAGAAAAACCGGCGGCGGAACAACAGAAAGAAGAAAGGCAAAGATGTGCTAGTCGTTGAGCAGTCCGGCAACGAAGGTGGCGCCAAGAAAGCCAAAGCTGGTAGCTCCGGCAAGGAGATTGCCGCATGCACCAACTGCCAGGCTGTGGCGGTCGCCAACAAACAGGACGGCACCGACAAGCAGTACTGCAAGATCCACCGCACCAAGGGCCATGACCTCCAGAGCTGCAAGAAGGTCGAGCAACTTGTCCAGCAGCAAAAGGCTGAATACGAGCGACGCGACAAGGAGAGGGCCCAAGGAGGCGCTGGAGAATCCGGCAAGAAGCGCGCCGGCCGGGGAGGATGCCGCGGCAAGGCTAAGCAGCGGCAAGGAGACAGACCTCCCCGCGGCCGCGACAAGGATGAAGATGACGATGAAGACAAAGACATGGATGATGTCGAGACCAGTGAGCAGGAGTTCCAGAAAACCACAGAGGTCTTGTGCGTTGACGGTGGTGCTTCTCTGCATACTTCGCACCGCCAACTCAAGCAGTGGGTGCGGGAAGTCAATGCGGCGGAACCACCTGTCGAGTCACGCAAGCTTCTAAAATGGTCCAGCACGCCTATCATCTTTGATATTGAGGACCACCCTGATCGCACAACTACGGTCGGGTGCTTGCCGATGTTGGTTTCACCAACTATCCGCAACCTCAATGTCACTAAGATGCTAGTTAACGGCGGGGCCGGCTTGAACCTGATCTCCTCCGCTGTACTCCAGAGACTCCAGATCCCTGACAGCGAGCTTGAAGAGACCGGCACATTCCAAGGAATCAACCCGGGAAGGAGCAAGCCGAAGGGGAAGGTCACGTTGCCAGTAACATTTGGCAGCAAGGTGAACTTCAGGACTGAGAGGGTCACTTTTGACGTTGCCGATTTTCCATTGCCTTACAATGGGATACTCGGCCGTCCAGCACTCGCCAAGTTCATGGCAGCCTCTCACTACGCATACAACATGCTGAAGATGCCAGGCCCGATGAGCGTCATCTCTGTCCCTGGCGACAAGAAGGATGCTCTTATCTGCGCCGACAAGATCTACCGGGAAGCGGCGGCCGCAACAGATCGCAAGTCACTTGCCGCTGAAGCTCCCGGGGAGAAGAAGAAGACCAAGTCCGGCAAGAGTTCTGATGCCTACTCCGGCAAGCGCACCTCTTCGGAGTGCTGCGCTGCCGTCGAGGACGCACCATCGAGCTCCACCGGCAAGTGTAAGAAGACAATGGCAGCTCCGCCAGAGACCAAGAAGGTGTCCGCCAAGGAGGACGGCACTGGTGGTACCTTCACCATCGGTGCCACTCTCTACCCTAAATAGGAAAGCGCACTCATTGCTTTCCTGCGGGCGAATGTCGACGTGTTTGCGTGGCAACCGTCTGACATCCCCGGTGTTCCCAGGAAAGTAATTGAGCACCATCTTGCCATTTGTCTTAATGCGCGGCCCGTCAAGCAGAAGGTCAGGAAACAAGCAGTGGAGCGCCAAGAATTCATCGCAGAAGAGATCAAGAAGTTGGAAGCAGCAGGCCTTGTTAGAGGAGTGCTCCATCCTACATGGTTGGCCAATCCTGTAGTCGTGCGCAAGGCAAACGGGAAATGGAGACTTTGTATCGACTTTACCGATGTTAACAAAGCTTGTCCCAAAGATCCATTTCCTTTGCCACGCATTGACCAGATTGTTGACTCCACGGCTGGATGTGACTTGCTTTCATTTCTTGACGCATACTCAGGATACCATCAGATCTGCATGGCAGAAGAGGATGAGGAGAAGACCGCATTCATCACTCCATGTGGCACATACTATTTCATACGGATGCCTTTCAGATTAAAAAAATGCTAGTTAAACATTAGCAAGAGTAGTCCATGTCGCTCTTGAGCCACAAATACACAGAAATGTGGAAGCCTACATGGATGACATAGTGGTCAAGAGCAAGGACAAGGCAACTCTGATTCAAGATTTAGACGAGACCTTTGCAAATCTGCGCAAGATCAGCCTCAAGCTCAACCCCGAGAAGTGTGTGTTTGGAGTCCCCTCCGGCAAGCTTCTCGGGTTCTTCGTGTCTCAGCGGGGAATCAAAGCCAATCCCGACAAGATCAAGGCCATTGAGCAGATTGAAGCACCAAAGCGCGTCAAGGATGTACAAAGACTTGCCGGGTGCGTAGCTGCTCTCAGCAGGTTTATCTCTAGGTCTGCTAAGCGCGCCCTGTCATTTTTCAAAATATTGAAAAAGGCAGGTCCAATGAAATGGACTCCGGAAGCGGAGGCTGCGCTGCAAGACTTGAAGAAATACCTGTCCTCCGCTCCAACACTTGTCGCACCTAAGCCGCAAGAGAAGTTGCTGCTGTATATAGCGGCAACCAATCAAGTGGTTAGTGCTGCGTTAGTAGCAGAGAGGGAGGCAGATGACGAGCCAGCAAACACGGCAAGCGCATCCAGCGACAAGCAGGGGGCTTCCCCGACAAGCTCTGGTCCCGACAAGGATGGATCTGCGCAAGCGTGCGAGGAGATACAGAAGAGAATGGTACCAGCGCCCAGTTTACTTTGTCAGTTCCCTTCTGCAGGGGGCTAGGTCAAGGTACTCTGGCATGCAGAAATTGCTTTTCGGCCTTCTCATGGCCTCGAGAAAGCTGCGCCATTACTTCCAAGCACATGAGATCACAGTTGTCACTCGCTTTCCGCTGAAGAGGATATTACAGAATCCAGAAGCGACAGGCAGTATTGTTGAGTGGGCACTGGAACTGTCAAGCTTTGGCCTTAAGTTTGAGAGTACTTCAATTATCCAAAGCAGAGCATTGGCAGAATTCATAGCAGAATGGACGCCAACACTAGATGAAGAAATTCCAGAAACGAGCATCCCCGTCAAGGAAGCAAGCAAAGAGTGGCTGATGTACTCTGATGGTGCCTTTTCACTGCAAGGCGCCGGCGCTGGCGTGCTGCTTGTCGCACCCATCGGAGAGCACCTCAAGTACGTACTCCAGATGCACTTTCCCAAGGAGCAAGTAACAAACAATACTGCAGAGTATGAAGGCTTGCTTGCCGGTCTCAGGATCGCGGCAGACCTTGGGATCCAGAAGCTCGTTGTCAGGGGTGACTCGCAGCTTGTCGTCCGCCAAGTGAACAAGAACTATCAAAGTCCATTGATGGAAGCCTACGTCGATGAAGTGAGAAAGCTAGAAGAGCACTTTGACGGCCTACAGATGGAGCATATTCCAAGAGCTCAGAACGCCATTGCCGATGGCCTATCAAAGTGCGCCGCACTTAAGTTACCTGTGGAACCAGGAATCTTTGTGCTCAAGCTGACTCAACCGTCTGTAACGCCATCAAGTGGACAGAGCAAGAAGAGGAAGTTGATTTCTGGTGACTATTTTCCGGCAGAGCTTCCCAAAGCCGCCGCCAAGAAGGTCCCCAAGATCAACGCCAAGAGCGCTGAGGAGCAGTCTGCTCCGGCAAGCCCTAGGGTTTGTTCCATTGAAGCAGAAGCTCCCGGCAAGTTTTGCTCCGGCAAGCTTGCCGGGGAACGTCAAGCTCTGGCAGAGCCGCAGGTTCTCGCCATAGAAGCGGATGTTCCCGCAGCAGCAGATTTGCCTTTAGTCCTTGTTGTCGAGCCACAAGCTCCAGCATGGGCACAGCAGATTATCCGTTTCCTTCAGACAGGAGAACTTCCCGAAGAGCAAGAAGAAGCGGAAAGAGTAGCCTGGCAGTCAAGTATGTACCAGTTTGTCGACAACACACTGTACAGAAGAAGACTCAATGGTGTGAAATTCAAGTGTATTCACCGGGAAGACGGACAAAAGCTGTTGGCAGAGATACATGGAGGCATATGTGGTCACCACATTGGCGCAAGAGCACTTGCCGGCAAAGCATTCCGGCAAGGTTTCTTTTGGCCAACAGCCCTCTAGGATGCAACTGCACAAGTAACCAAGTGTGAAGCGTGCCAGTTCCATTCCAAGAAGATACACCAACCAGCTCAAGCTCTCCAGACGATCCCTTTATCCTGGCCATTTTCGATCTGGGGGCTCGATATCCTCGGCCCCTTTCCCCGAGCAGTCGGGGGCTTTGAGTACTTGTACGTTGCAATCGACAAGTTCACAAAGTAGCTGGAAGTGGAACCAGTGAGAAAGGTGATAGCACAGTCAGCAGTCAAGTTCTTCAGGTCGATTGTTTGCCGCTTCGGGATCCCTAACAGGATAATCACCGACAACGGTACGCAATTCACGAGCCGCACCTTCATGTAGTATGTCCAAGATCTTGGCGCCAAGGTCTGCTTCGCTTCTGTTGCTCACCCGAGAAGCAACGGTCAAGCGGAGCGGGCAAATGCTAAAGTGCTGCGTGGACTCAAGACCAGAACTTTCGACAAGCTGCACAAGTGTGGAAGAAACTGGATCGAGGAGCTGCCGGTGGTTCTTTGGTCGATCAGGACGACGCCAAATCGAGCCACTGGCCAGACACCTTTCGCTCTACTCTATGGAGCAGAGGCAGTTCTCCCCACGGAACTCGTATACGGGTCACCTCGAGTGCTCGCTTATGATGAGCTTGAGCAAGAGCAGCTGCGACAAGATGACGCGCTGCTCCTTGAGGAAGACCGTCTTGAGGCCACTGTGCGAGCTGCTCGCTACCAGCAAGCTTTGCGCCGCTACCATAGCCGCAAAGTTAACGCCAGAAGTCTCGAGGAAGGCGACCTTGTTCTTTGGCGTGTTCAGTCCGTCAAGAATTCCAACAAGTTGACGCCGAAGTGGGAAGGCCCTTACCGGGTGAAACGAGTCACTAGGCCTGGCGCTGTCTGCCTTGAGACCGAAGATAGCATTCCGGTGAGCAATTCCTGGAACATTGAGAATCTTCGTAAGTTTTACCCGTAAGGCGCGGTTGCCGGAACCTGTTCCGGCAACCACCTTTTGTACATGTCTTGCCGCTGTTGCATGTAATCCTTTGTACAAAGCCGGGCGCAGACCCCGTGCATAAGTAAAACTCATGTGCTCCGCACATCTTGTCAATTTCATGCTTTCAATTTTTTGCATATACGATCTGACACTTTGTGCAGCACCTACTCCCCGGTAAGCAATAACGAGCCGTAAGGCTCCATATCTATATTTTCTCTTCTTTCTTTTTTCTCAAGGAAAGGAAGGTTCCCTTGCCCACAAGTTTGCTGGGTGGGAAAGGAGAAGATAATGGTATGGACCAGGCGTTGTTCAAGAAAGTTTCGCCTTACCGGGAAGCAAACAACAGAAAAGCTAAGTTGCCAAAGTTTGAACAATCAGATTTTTTAAGTTTTTAAGTTATCTCCCTTGAACGACCACACTTTGTATGGAAAACCTGTGCGCGGAGGAACCAACTCGTAGCTAGTTGCGCCCTTACTTTGTTTCGAGTCTGCTCAACAACTTAAGTGAGCTGTGACTAGTTGCGACAAGGTTTCTTGTCGGTAGCGGCACCGCCAGCAAGCTGGTGACGTTTCGCACTCAGCGCTCGCGGCCAAGGTGCCTGCTCCGGCAAGTTCCCTAAAAGCGTAGGGTAAAAACATACAAAGGGAGGAGTCAAGTAAAGGGAATAACGTTGTAATCATTACCCGCAATAGAGTTATATTACAAGGTAGCTTGTCGCGGCTCTAACAGATTGTTCTCATAACATGACCAGCGGCGACAAGAAAAGAAGAAAACGGGCGGCCTAGTCTACATGATCGCCCTCAATCCTCTTGATCCCGCTCACCTTGTCCACAATGGGTGCGACAAGGGCCTTGAGCGCCTCCAGATCAGCATCCGGCAGCAGGGTCTTGAGGACGTTGGTGAGATTGAGGCCCGGGTTGCGGAAGGCCACCTTCACCAACACCTTTTGAAGGGCTCCCGCACAGATCTTGCGCGACTCGTCGGCCAGCTGCTTTGGGATCTTCTCCCGGAGCCGCTAGAGGGCCGTCGCCACGCCTTTGAGGAACAAGATGAGCTTGGCGCTGGGTTGGAGATTCTCGTCGGATACCCGAGATCCTCCATCCCCAGCTGCGCCAGCTCTCTGTCAATGTTCGCGGCAACATTCACGAGACCCTCCGTCCAATGCTCCACATTCTCCCTGAAAGCATTCTGGGCGGCGGCAGCACTCTCCAGCAGCGCCTTGTCGGCCTTGATCTCCTCCTTCAAGGCCACCTCCCGCTCCCTGGCGCCGTTCAGCGTCTCGGTCAAAGTGGTCAGCTTCAACTCAAGATCTGTGTTGGAGTCCTTGGCGGCGCTGAGCTCTTTGCCCTTCTCGGCAAGCTCTTCGCTGCTCGCCTTGAGATCGGCCTCCAGCTGCGCCACCTTCGTCTCCAGCTCTTTCTTGGCGGCCTCGGCGGCTGTGGCAGCATCCTCCGCTTGCTTGAGGGCTCCGCTGAATGTTCGCTCACGCGCGGCAAGCTCCTCCTCGGGGGCGTCAAGGTTGACCTTCCGCTGCGCCATCTCGCCCTCCTGCGCAGACAGCTTCCCAGCGGCAAGCCGCTGTTGCTCTTCAACTTCGGCCTTCTCGAGGAAGAAGGCCTTCTACTCTTCGGCGAGTTGCTCCCGCTCCTCTGCCAGGGACCGGAGAGTTTCCTGGCGGAGACCCCGAAGCTCCTCTGCGCGCTTCTCGATGTCTGCTCCCGCCTTCGCGACAAGTGCCTCGCGGGATTCCAGCTTGGCTTGCCGCGCGCGGTAGAGCGACAACAGCCTCCGCAGCAGCCGCTCCTCTTCAGGCTCGCTGCTGCTGCTGCTCGGCGCGTCAACCAGCGTCAGCCCAGCGGAGGCGAGCACCTCTCCGTCGAATCTCTCTCCCTCGACCGGCGCCCTGGAGCTTGACGCCCAGGGGAGGTTGATGAAGACGCCATTGCCGGCCTTCAAGTAGACGCCTGGCTGGGGCTCTTCGGAGCCTGGCGCTGCGGCAGCGGCGGATGGGTCAGCGGTCAATATAGCGCCTGGCGCTCCTGCGGCCGCAGGGCCGTCAGTGCGATCGCCAGACCCCCCGCCTGCTTCTTCGGTGGCAGCGGCATCATCGGCGGCAACCTCGGTCTCCATCGGCTCCGCAGCAGATGGGTCTGACGGCCGGAAAAGGGAGAAGAGTCAAGCCAATATCCAAAAAGAAGATCAAAAGAAGAAGAATCCAAGGGAAGTCTTGAAGCGAGAGGGTTACCTGTACCGGGTTCTGCAGTCGTGGTCCTCGCCGCCGGAGGGCCGCTGGTGCTGTCCCTTGCCGGAGAGCTCTCCCTTGCCGGAGACTTCTCCCTTGCCAGAGAACTCTCCCTTGCCGGAGGACTCTTCCTTAGCATTTCGGGGGTGGCCTCCGGGCGCTCCTGGTGGGGCTGCTCTGCTCCTACACAAACCAACAGTCACATATCAGCAAATACAGAGTATCCATGCGTGCCTCACAGCGGAAAGCGAACCATATACTTACGCTGGGGGCTGCTCTGGAGAACAGTTGCCGGGTCCGGCAAGGTGGTCTCGCGCGCACCTCCTGCTGTCGTGGTGGGCTCGTCCTCGATGACAATCACCGGGACCTTGGCTCTCTTCGCTGCTCTCTGGGCCAGAGTCCTGAAAAGGAATAAGTTCAGAGTAAAGCAAATGAGATGCAAGACAAAACAGCAAGAATTGAAGAACTGCAAGTACAACAAGAGAATCTTACTCATCTTCTTCCTCGTCGGAGCTGAACGCGGAGAAGTCGAAGTCCGGCTCATGCCCGGCGCGGGGAGGCGGAGGAGTAGTTTCCCTTGGCTGCTTGGCGGGAACAGTGGCGGTGGTCTGAGACGATCCCGCTCCGGCCGCCGCCGCGACGTGAGAAGCGGCAGGAGCAGAAGCGGTGGTATGGCTGGACCCCGCTCCAGTTGCCGCAGCAGTGTGAGATGCTCCCGCGGCAACAGTGCTTGCAGCGGTGGAGCGTGTCGCGCGGCGCGGCGGCTGTTCACTTGCCCGCTGCCCCGCTATGTCCCCGGCCTTGCGGAGACGCCTTCTTGGTGGAGATGGAGGCTCTGCTTGCGGTGAGCTGCCTGAAGATGAGGAGGAAGAGGAGTTGATCTCCAACGAGCCGCTCGTATCCTTGGCGGGCTCGCTCGACTCAACTTTATGCCCGGCAAGCTCTCTCTCGCTGACGCGCTCCTCTCGCTCGGCATGGCTTGCCGCCTCTGCTGCCTCTGCCTCCTCCACGGTGAACCCAAATTCGCCCGCAGCTACGGCTGCCGCCGCTTCTTCCAGCCTAGTGGCGATGCGTGTCATCTCCTCATCGGTGGTGTCGCGGGTGAGGCTATCCTTTTCATCAGAGTGGACCGCCACTTCTACCAAGCTGTCGAAGAACTCCTGCACGACATCGTCTGCTGGCTCTTGCCAAGTTGGGACAATTCCATGCGAATCACACAGCGGCATCATTGCGCAGATGCGGTCAAGCGCGGAGTTGTTGCACAGCGGAACGACGCCCCCCGGCAACCTGAACACTTCGGGATGTTGAGGGTCGTACTTGAACAGCTCCTGGAGCATCGCGTTGAGCTCCAGAATAGTGAAGTTGAAGTTGAGGCCCGGACGCAGCCTCATGATATCCGCCGCATTCTTGAATTCCCAGGCGGGTCTCCCCCGTTCCTGCAGAGGGGCGATGTGGCGACGAAGAAAATCTGCACCGACGGCGCCTACAGTGAGCCCGGCAAGCCTGAGGTGTAGGATCCTGGTGACGGCAATCTTCAGCCTATCATCTTCCGGGGCCACGTCACTCCAATTGCTGCCGCGTGCTACTGGGGTTTGGCGCCGGGTGGTAAATGGCTGCGGGTTCTCCTCGTCAATCCAGCACCAGTCTGCTCTCCATTCCTCCCACTTGCCGCGGAACTCTCCCTCCAGATAAGTGTCCTTCTTGTCGGCCCTTGAGATCCAGGCGATTCCGCCGGCTAAAGGCTCTCCTCTCTCTACTCGGGGCATAAAGAAGTGGCGAAAAAGGGCTACATTGGGATGGACTCCGACAAAGTTTTCGCAGAGATGTGCGAAAACCGCCATGGTCAGAACGGCATTGGGGGTGAAATCAAGGAGGTGGAACCCGTAGGTGTTCATGATATCGCAGAAGAACTCAGAGAAGGGCGGGCAGAGCCCGCAGTAGAAGAACAAGGCGAAGAAGGGATATCCATTTGGAGCCGTCTTCCAAGCGGTGGCTGGAAGTACCTTCGTGCGCGGATGCGCTCGCGTCTCCATCGACCAGAAGAGGTAGTAGTTCCCCCTCAGCTCCCTCGTGGCGAGCTTGGGGGGGAAGACAGCCCGCTCCTTTTGCAGCGCCGCAAGCCGCTGCGCCTTGGTCGACTTCACAACCTTCCCCTTGTCGGCTTTTGGAGCCATGGCGGAAGTGGTGGAGGAGGTCGACGGCGTTGGTGGTGCTGGTGGCGACGGGGGGCGGAGCGCTGCTCTCTTTCGGCTTTGGGAAGATGAGGGAGCGGCGGAGATTTCCGAGATTGAAGCAGCAACCAGCGAATGGGCGAACTACCCCTGTTTCCCCTGCTTATAAGGAGGGAGGGGGCGGACGTTCCGCATTTCCGAATAAAGAAACCACCCACGATCTCTCCCACGACGCCGCATTCAACGCATGTCGTTCGGGGAGGGCGCGGTGGATACGAAGAGAGATACGGCGTAACCCAGGCCGCGCGTGCCCGTGCCCTGTTTTGGGCCTGGCCTAACAACGCTCAGCACCGTGTATGGCCCAGGCCCGGGGGCTCCTGTCGGTGTACTAGAGTAGGGGTACCCTAGTATCCCGAACTTGTGCACGGGCAGTCGTAGCATCCCGCGGCAAGGCTTGCCGGGTGACCGCCAAGGCCCTCTGTGGTTCCTTTGGAGCCATTCAAGAACAAAGTATCCAAGTCAAGGAGACAAGACCCCAGCAAGAGGAGCTTGCCGGGAAGGCCAACTAAGGCAAGGCACTTAAGGAGACAAGACCCCAGCAAGAGGAGCTTGCCGGGAAGGCCAACCAAGGCATTTCAAGGAACTTGCCGCGACGTGCCACACGTCCCGGCAAGGCACGGTGAGCGACAAGCTCCCGGACACGACAAGACAACGACCGCGGCAAGGCGCTTGCCGCGGCAAGCCACCACTCTATGCCCGCGCTCCAGCACATCCACCAACGTGTCACTCTGGGACCCTTCCAGGCGTACGTGGTGGGGGGCTGTGCAGCCAGCGGTGCGCGGTGGCAAGCGGCGCTGACAAGATTGCCATCTTGGCGAGCGGTGGCGTCCCTGACGGTCCCTTTTTCACTATTTAGACGACGTAGACGGGCATTTAATGCCCTTGTCCCCTGCCGTCAGGGTTAGGTATGATACACTGTAGCAGGTAGCTATACCAACCGCAACACATTTCCATTTTTACCCTTGTCTATGTTGCCACCTGTCGGTGACCCCTTGAGCATATAAAAGGAGGCCCATGCGCAACGTGAGGAAGGGGGAACACTCACACTCGGTCTCGTTAGCTGTTGGAGTGTACTGTAGCACTCCGCGCTCCCGAGCAAGAACTCAATACAAACCACAAAGCAGGAGTAGGGTTTTACGCATCCGTGCGGCCCGAACCTGGGTAAACTGCTCGTGTGCTTCGCCTCGATCCGCTCTTCGTGCAACCGCCGCCCCCGCCGAACCGAAAGGGACTCGGTCCGCCGGTCCCATAGGTGTTTGTGGATTAGTCCCCCGACATTACTACTGGGCATAAACCGGCCTATCTGGGCCGGGTTAACTTCGTCAGTAGTTAAGTAAGTTAAATCCCAAGAAGACAGAGGAGGGCTCAAGGCCTGCAGCCATAAACCGGCGTTAGTACTTAACCTGTATTGTAAGTTAGGAATAAGAAGACACCAAACCAGACACATCTATGAGCCGGTATTGGGACTCCATAAGCCGATGAGAGTCACCCGTGTATATAAGGGGACGACCCGGCGGCGGTTCAATGACAACAGACAACAACTCAAGACATAGGCGAAGCTTGTTTGCTCCCTAGTCATCGAAACCCCATCAATTCCATCACAACTAGATGTAGGCTTTTACCTTCATCGAAGGGGCCAAACTAGTATAAACTCTCTTGCGTCCTTGTGTCCGCTTTAACCCCTTCAAGCTAACCCGTCGCGATGGCTCCACGACTAAGTCCTTTCTCTAGGACATCTGTCGTGACAAAACCACGACAATAATCTTGATCACATGTCTAATCATGGCATGAATATTAAGATACGGGTGATTCAAAGCAATAATCTATCTTTCGACATAAAAACAATAATACTTCAAGCCTACTAATAAAGCAATCATGTCTTTTCAAAATAACATGGCTAAAGAAAGTTATCCCTACAAAATTATATAGTCTGGCTATGCTCCATCTTCACCACACAAAATATTCACATCATGCACAACCCCGATGACAAGCCAAGCAATTGTTTCATACTTTTGACGTTCTCAAACCTTTTCAACTTTCACGCAATACATGAGCGTGAGCCATGGACATAGCACTATAGGTGGAATAGAATATGATGGTGGAGAAGACAAAAAGGAGAAGATAGTCTCACATCAACTAGGCGTATCAACGGGCTATGGAGATGCCCATCAATAGATATCAATGTGAGTGAGTAGGGATTACCATGCAACGGATGCACTAGAGCTATAAATGTATGAAAGCTCAACAAAAGAAACTAAGTGGGTGTGCATCCAACTTGCTTGCTCACGAAGACCTAGGGCACTTGAGGAGGCCCATTGTTGGAATATACAGGCCAAGTTCTATAATGAAAATTCCCACTAGTATATGAAAGTGATAACTCAAGAGACTCTCTATATGAAGAACATGGTGCTATTTTGAAGCACAAGTGTGGAAAAAAGGAATAGTAGCATTGCCCCTTTTTATTTATTTTCTTTTTATTTATTTTTATTTGGCCTTCCTTTTTTTGGCCTTTTTTGGCCTTTTTTGGGACAATGCTCTATTAATGATGATCATCACACTTCTATTTATTTACAACTCAATGATTACAACTCGATATCTAGAACAAAGATATGACTCTATATGAATGCCTCCGGCGGTGTACTGGGATGTACAATGATCTACCGTAGCAATGACATCAAAAAAACGGACAAGCCATGAAAACATCATGCTAGCTATCTTACGATCATGCAAAGCAATATGACAATGAATGCTCAAGTCATGTATATGATGATGATGGAAGTTGCATGGCAATATATCTCAGAATGGCTATGGAAATGCATGATAGGTAGGTATCGTGGTTGTTTTGAGGAAGGTATATGGTGGGTTTATGGTACCGGCGAAAGTTGCGCGGTACTAGAGAGGCTAGCAATGATGGAAGGGTGAGAGTGCGTATAATCCATGGACTCAACATTAGTCATAAAGAACTCACATAATTATTGCAAAAATATATTAGTTATCGAAGCAAAGTACTACGCGCATGCTCCTAGGGGGATAGATTGGTAGGAAAAGACCATCGCTCATCCCTGACTGCCACTCATAAGGAAGACAATCAATAAACACCTCATGCTCCGACTTCGTTACATAACGGTTCACCATACGTACATGCTATGGGAATCACAAACCTCAACACAAGTATTTCTACAATCCACAACTACCCACTAGCAACACTCTAATATCACCATCTTTATATCGCAAAACTATTGCAAGGAATCAAACATATCATATTCAGTGATCTACAAGTTTTATGTAGGATTTTATGACTAACCGTGTGAATGACCAGTTCCTGTCATCTTTCTAAATAGATATAAGTGAAGCAAGAGAGTTTAATTCTTTCTACAAAAGATATGCCCACGCTCTAACAAATATAAGTGAAGCAAAAGAGCACTCTACAAATGGCGGTTGTCTAAGTGAAGAGAAACAGGCAATCCAAACTTCAAATGATATAAGTGAAGCACATGAAGCATTCTATAAAGCCATACTCAAAAGATATAAGTGAAGTGTAAAGAGCATTCTATAAATCAACCAAGGACTATCTCATACCAGCATGGTGAATAAAAGAAAAATGAAAACTAAATGCAAAAGACGCTCCAAGATTGCACATATCGCATGAACGAAACGAATCAGAAAACATACCGATACTTGTTGAAGAAAGAGGGGATGCCTCCCCAGCATCCCCAAGCTTAGACGCTTGAGTCTCCTTGAATATTTACTTGGGGTGCCTCGGGCATCCCCAAGCTTTAGATCTTGCCTCTCTTCCTTCTTCTCACATCGAGACCTTCTCAATCATCGAACACTTCATCCACACAAAACTTCAACAGAAAACTCGGTAAGATCCGTTAGTATAATAAAGTAAATCACTACTCTAAGTACTGTTGAAAACCAATTCATATTTCGTTTTTTCATTGTGTCTACTATAATATAACCTTTTCATGGCTTAATCCACTGATATAAATTGATAGTTTCATCAAAACAAGCAAACTATGCATCAAAAACAGAATCTATCTAAAACAGAACAGTCTGTAGCAATCTGAACATTCACCATACTTCTGATACTTGAAAAATTCTACTAAAATTAGGAAAAATAAACAATTTGTATAGGAAGACAGTGCAGAAAGAATCAGAACCATTTTACGTTCCAGATAAAAATGTAAAATTGCGCACTACAGCCAAAGTTTCTGTCCTGCACCGTACAAACCATCAAGCAAATGTAAACGTCCTAAAGGCAAACCTTCGCACATTATTTTTATAATACAATGGAATTGTACAAGGGGATAATTATTTTTGTTGAAAATTTTCTGTAATCAAGATTCACAAAGTTGCCGTGAGCATGAACAAAGTTCAAGGAGTTCTCCCACTTCAACAGTGCTTGTCTTTCTCACTTTCACTTTCCTTTTTGAAAAGTTTTGGGTTCCCCTCTTTATTTTTGTTGTTTTTAAACTATATTAAAGCACTCAACAGAAATAAATGACTCTCTAAAACTTCCGGGTTGTCTCCCTGGCAGCGCTTTCTTTAAAGCCATTAAGCTAGGCATATAGTGCTCAAGTAGTGAATCCACCCGGATCCCAAGGTATATCAAAGCCAATTTTAATTAACAATGATTTGTAATTTAGTAGTGAGCACAAAGCAACATATATCAAGCAATGACGAAGTCTAACTCTCTTCCTATGCATCGGCATGTCATAAAAGAACAATTCATGCACACCTAGTAAAGGCCAGTGCATAGTATAAACAGTTTCTTGCAATTTTATCATGTTGGAAACGTAGAGAGGTGGAAATATAGTTCCTCTCTCATAATAATTGCAAGTAGGAGTATCAAGCACATGCATATTATATTCATCAAAATCATCATGTGCAATGGTAAAAGGCAACCCATCGATATAATCCTTAATAAGTGCAAACTTCTCTGATATAGTGTAGTCGGGAGAATTCAAAAAGATAATAGGACTATCATACGTGGGTGCAATAGCAACAATTTCATGTTTAACATAAGGAACTATAACAAGTTCATCTCCATAAGCATAATTGATATTGGCATCTTGGCCACAAACATCATCAAAAAGGGATATTTCAAAAGAATCCAAGGGATCATAACAGTCATCATAGCAATCATCCTTCGGTAAGCACCAAGGGGAATTAAACAATGTATGAGTTGAAGAGTTACTCTCATTAGAAGGTGGGCACAGGTGATCAATCCACTCTTCCTCCTTTTGTTCTTCGCTCTCTTCCTCATCTTTTTCATCCAATGAGCTCACAGTTTCATCAATTTCTTCTTCCATAGACTCCTGCAAAATATTAGTCTCTTCTTGGACAGCGGAGACTTTCTTAATAAGCGCATTAATTTCGTAATTGTATTCATAATTCTCATAACAATATTTCAGGATAGCTAAATTTTCAGGTCTATAAATAGCATCATCAAAATCTTCAAACTCTTTAAACATAGATTCAACTTCATAAGCACCCTTAAAAGCAACAAATTCTTCTATTTGTTCCACATCATAGTAATCATATATACCATTAGAATAAGAAGCCAAGGTTTCATTATCATTAAATTCACATGAAAAGGGAAGGTGTGGAGCCTTCACCTTAGAGCAACAAGTATAATCATATCTCAAGCATAGTTGCCTAGCATACCAATTCAGTATATGAATTTGATCCCATAATAGTTTCCCTTTTTGTGTCAAGCGGTAATCCCTAAAGTATTCACGTTGATCCAATGTTACTCCCATTACATAATTGAATGGGGTTTTCTCAGGATTATTAAAGTAGTACATAATATCTTTCACATAACCAGCATCGAGGGTTTTAGGAGGTTCCCCATCTCCATGAGCAGAAAGTACACCTAATTTTTTTGGTATTTCGTGTTCCATATCCATAACTAAAGATAGAGAACAACTAAGAACAGAAAATAAAAATTACTTAGTGATAAAGCAAACAAGCACACATGAGAATATTCACCCCACGCTATTGCTCCCCGGCAACGGCGCCAGAAAAAGCTCTTGATAACCCACAAGTATAGGGGATCGCAACAGTTTTCGATAACTAAGAGTGTCAAACCCAACGAGGAGCTAAAGGTAGAACAAATATTCCCTCAAGTTCTATCGACCACCGATACAACTCTACGCACGCTTGACGTTCACTTTACCTAGAACAAGTATGAAACTAGAAGTACTTTGTAGGTGTTGTTGGATAGGTTTGCAAGATAATAAAGATTACGTAAATGAAAAGTAGGGGCTGTTTAGGTTAAGAAACAATAAAGTAAATATAACGAGTGTGGAAAAGTGGTGGTAGGAGTTGCGAAATTGCCCCTAAGCAATTGACTACTTTACTAGACCGATAGCAAGTATTATGTGGGAGAGGCCACTGCTAGCATGTCATCCCTGACTTGGAATTCTATGCACTTATGATTGGAACTATTAGCAAGCATCCGCAACTACTAATGTTCATTAAGGTAAAACCCAACCATAGCATTAAGATATATTGGTCCCCCTTCAATCCCGTATGCATCAATTTCTATGCTAGGTTGAAGCTTCTGTCACTCTTGCCCTCCAATACATAGTCCTATCAACATACAGCTAACCCTATGGTGTCATCCACGCGCGCGCTCATATGATGGGAACCAAAGGACAGCAACATAACCACAAGCAAATTAAATCAATCATAGCAATTCATTAACCACCGATAGGACAACAAAAATCTACTCAAACATCATAGGATGGCAACACATCATTGGATAATAATATGAAGCATAAAGCACCATGTTCAAGTAGAGGGTACAGCGGGTTGCGGGAGAGTGGACCGTTGTAGATAGAGGGGGGAAGGTGATGGAGATGTTGGTAAAGATGGCAGAGGTGTTGGTGAAGATCGCTGTGATGATGATGATGATGATGGCCACGGCGGCGTTCCGACACCACCAGAGGAGAGGGGGAGAGGGGCCCCCTTCTTCCTCTTCTTCCTTGACCTCCTCCCTAGATGGGAGAAGGGTTTCTCCTCTGTTCCTTGGCCTCCATGGCATGGGAGGGGCGAGAGCCCCTCCGAGATTAGATCTATCTCTATGTTTCTCTCTGGTTCTGCGTTCTCAGATTCTTCCCTTTCACCGTTTCTTATATTCCCGGAGATCGGTAACTCCGATTGGGCTGAAATTTTGACACGATCTCTATCCGGAAATTAGCTTTCTTGCGGCGAAAGAAGGGCCCCAACCACCTTACGGGGTGGCCACGAGGGTCAGGGGCATGCCTGACACCCTAGGGCGCGCGCCCTACCTCGTGGGCCCCTCGAGCATCATCTCACGTGGATTCTTCTTCCCAAAAATCATATATATTCCAAAAAAAAATCTCCGTCAGTTTTTATTCCGTTTGGACTCCGTTTGATATGGATATTCTACGAAACAAAAAACATGCAACAAACAGGAACTGGCACTGGGCACTGGATCAATATGTTAGTCCCAAAAATAGTATAAAAAGTTGCCAAAAAGTATATGGAAGTTGAATAATATTGGCATGGAACAATCAAAAATTATAGATACGACGGAGACGTATTACGAAGCGCCATCGCCGGAACCCGACCCCGCCGCCGACCGGTTTTTTCCGGGTTTTCGTCGGGTTTTTCGGTAAACCCTAGATCTACTCCGGGTTTTTTATAGATCGGTTTTTCTTAGTTTTTCTTTGGTTAGATCTATTCTGCGAACGTTCGTTCATTTAGTTCTTATAATGAATGAATTCATTCGTTTGTCTCTGTTAGCGGACATTCGTCTGATAGATTTTTCTTTTTCTGTTTTATTTTTGCACGGACCTATCCGCGATTATTTTTATCGCAGATTAGCCCCTGATCTTTAAACCATTGCAACTTTTTAACCGTTCGTCCAAATCCAGTGAAACCAACGCCAAAATCTTCGTCTCGAACCCCTATTTCCAGTTAACCAACTTGAACATGATTTTGACAATTTAAAATTTGGTTGCAAGCAGATTTGAATTCGAACTTATTTTGATCGTAGTTTGAGTTTCGTAGCTCCGATTTGAGTGTTTTATTTTGCAAATCAAAGCTCTTTAGTTGAAATTTAAATTTGGACTTTCTCATCTGAGTTTTACCCTTGCACCTATTGCTTGAGTGCTTATGTATGCTATTGTTTGTTTGCGATAGAGTTTCCGGAGTGCGAAGCATGCTACTACGAGTCTCTAGGGTTTGCAGATCGTCAGCAAGGCAAGTAACACTTTGATCATGCCCCTTTATTACCCATTTTTTATGCATTAGTTTCAACCCTCAAACATTACATGTGTAGGATTGATAACATGTGGGTATTGGGAAGTATATGATGAGGTAGAACCTATTGTCCTTTATATCAAACCCTGGGAGTTACTTCTACGTTATGCTTATACTGCTATGCTATGCTCGTAGACGTGGTTTGGTTTGAGTGATCCATGACAGTTGTGAGTGTTATTGTGAACTAATGGTTTATTTGAGGTGGCTACTTTAACACACATCTGGGTGGATTGTTTGTGGGCACCTGGGGCAATCCAGTGCTGTCCAAGGAGATCCCGGGGAATCTGTGTGATCATCCTATGGTCCGCCACCCAGGCTCAAAGGGATCATATTGTTACTCATGCTGGAAACTTCCGTGTGCAGCCACAAACCATTATGGGCTCTGGCATAGTTGAGTAGGTTGTGTGACCTCTTTCAGTGGTAAACTAGCAGATGTAGGGGATGTAGGTGGTACGGTTTACCCGTCGAAAGGGCTAATGCTTCTGAAAGACCGTGTCTCGGTCATCCGTTTCTCAAACATCATGTAGTGCGAGAAATCCAACGGAGGATCTTGAGTCTTGTGGGGAAAAGTGCGCAAACCTCTGCAGAGTGTATAAAATAATCATGGTTAGTCGTGTCCCCGGTTATGGACATCTTGAGTATCTGGTGCTTGAATTATTATGTTGATCTCATCACTATATTTAATTAACTTGTTGGGTTAATGATTACTTTAATTGGGATTGAGATGGGGTTTACCATTCTCAATGTTTATCAGCTACCATGATAGTTAAATAAAATATATTCCTTTGTTGTAGGGAAAAATTGGCTTTTCACAAAAACATAATAACCATAGAGCCTCCACCCGCCAAATATGCATATAGTTATAGCTGTTACATGTTCATTGCTCTACAGTGTTATTTTGCCAGCATATTCCATGTGCTGACCCGTTTTCGGGCTGCAACATATTATGTTGCAGACTTTTCAGATGAAGAGCAAGGTGCGCTAGGTCGTTGTTTTGCACTCAGCTATGCCGTTGGAGTTGATGGACTCGCTTTATCTTCCAAGCCTTCCGTTGTTATCTTATTTGATGGCCTTCAGCCACATTATTGTAATAAGTACTCTCTTATGAGATATTCGATGTAATAAGTGTGTCATTGCAACTCTGTTATAAATCTTCAAGTATTGTGTGTGTCAGCATTACCGATCCAGGGATGACACTTATGCACAAAGATTCGACCGTTTGAGGTTGGATCATTACAAGATGGTATCAGAGCACACACTGATTGTAGGACGCGACCATTAAGATAAGCCATAGGTCACTCTTCTCTACTCATTTCTGACTCCTCTCCATTTTCCACTCTATAGATGGCGGACCCAAGGAACAAGTTTGCTCAACCGGATGAAGAAACACCGTTTGGACAACATTTGAAGGAAGTCACTAGGTGTGACGCCCGGATAATTAGGCTACAGTAATCCCTCGTTAATGATGCCATGTCACCTCTGTCACTATAGTTAAACCCGGGTTAGTTCAAAAACCAATTCAAAATTCAAATTCAAAATCAAGTCAAACAATTAAAGTTTTCAAATATTAAAACTAAAATGTTCAGTTTGTGCCAAATAATGCATAGGTAATTATGGTGGAGAGACCACACTTTTTAAAATTGTTTAAATACTCTAAAATGGATAAAACATAGCGAGAACAATTATTTAAATGCTTTTAAAATAATAATAAAATTACAAACTAATTTATTTTAGGTGCCAAGTTAATTGTGGTGGTGGCATATTTGCTCATACTAATTTAGGTACAACTGATGTATTTTATAAAAACTAATGTATTTAATATATAAAATTAAAACAGAAAGAGCAGAGAATAGACAAAATATAAAAGGAAAGCAAACAAAAAAAATAAAAGAGAAAACCCCCCTCCCTCGCTGGACCCCGGCCCAGTTGGCCTCTAGGCCAACCAGGAGGCCCACCCCACTCCTCCTTATCCCCACTCCACCCGAAACCCTAACCGCACTACCCCACTATGCCCACCCCACTCGTCCCACTCCCCCTCCTTGATCCAAATCGGGATCGGGGGCACTCGACGCCGTCGCCGTCTCCCCGCGGCGCCGCTCGGACCCGTCCACGCCGGACCGATTCGTCCTCGACTCCTGCTCGCCGTGCTCTGCACCACCTCGCCGCCCGGACGCCCCTGCCGTCGTGGACCATGCCGACGCCGCCCCGTCCCTGGCCTCCTGCTCACCGGTCGGCCCCGTCGCTTGCCGCTTCCATCGTCTTCGTCTTCCTCCCCGAGACCCACTGCCATGTCCCCTACAGCTCCACGGTGAGGCCCCCCGGGCCTCTCTCTTCCCCTGTCGCCGTACTCACACCCACATGTCCATCTCCGACCGCCCCCGCAGCCACGCTCGCTGCGGCACCGTGGCCGCCTCGTGCTTGCCTCGTTCGTTGCCGCCAAGCTCGCCTGCGCGCTCCCTGCGCAACGCCCTGCGCGCCCCTGGACACACTCGCAGCCCGCCCGTCTCGGCTCACTGTCGCTGGCCCGACATGCTGACCGCCCCTCGCTGGCTCTGCCTTGCTGCGCCTGCTGCCGCCGGCAGCTCGTCCCGTGCCCCGCCTCCCGCCTCTGCCCCCACTGCGCTGCCGCGCCGGTGTGCTCTCCGGCCCGCGCGCACCCCACTTGCCTCCCCCACTGCCCTGCATTACCGGCGCCGCCGCCCTTCGCCGGTGCCACCGCATTCCGGCCACCCTCGCCGCGGTCTCGGTCGTCGCCCGGTACCGGCGCCCGTCTGCGCCACTCAACCGCTCCTGGGATGGGCGCTCGCATCGCCCAGCGCCCGCTAACCGCGTGCCCGATAGGCCCCTGGCCCAATGACAAATGGGGCCCCATGCCCAGAATGTTTTAACAAAAAAAGGATTAAAAATAATAATTAAATAAATAAATAAATAAATAAATAACTTAATTAATTAATTGAAGAATTAATTAAACTAATTAATCCTAATTAGATTAACCTAATCAATTAACTAAACCCTAATTAACCTAACAGAGTATGACAGGTGGGTCCCACTGGACCCACGCGTCAGTTTGACCCACTCAACCCCTGTTGACTGCTGACGTCAGCATGACATCATGCTGATGTCATAAATCCAATTTCGAATTAAATTAAATAATTAATTAAATTCCATAAATTAATAAAATCTTTAGAAAATCATATCTTTTAATTCGTAACTCAGATTAAATTATTTTCAACATGAAAGTTGCTCAGAACGACGAGACGAATCCGGATACGCAGCCCGTTCGTCCGCCACACATCCCTAGCATAGCGAACACACAACTTTCCCCCTCCAGTTCATTTGTCCGAAAACGCGAAACACCGGGAATACTTTCTCGGATGTTTCCCCCCTTCACCGGTACCACCCGTACCACGTTAGGGCACACCTAGCATCACGCTTTGTCATGTCATGCATCGTCATGCTTTTGTTTGCATTATATTTATTGTTTCTTCCCCCTCCTCTCTCGCTAGACACCGAGACCGACGCCGCTGCTACCCAGTACGACTACGGTGTTGACGACCGCTCTCTCTTGCCAGAGCAACCAGGCAAGCCCCCCCTTTGATCACCAGATACCGCCTGCTCTTCTCTATACTGCTTGCATTAGAGTAGTGTAGCATGTTACTCCTTTCCGTTAATCCTATTCTGATGCATAGCCTGTCCTTGCTACTACTGTTGTTACCTTTACCTGCTATCCTAATGCTTAGCATAGGATGCTAGTGTTCCATCAGTGGCCCTACACTCTTGTCCGTCTGCCATGCTATACTACTGGGCCGTGATCACTTCGGGAGGTGATCACGGGCATATGCTATATACTTTATACTGAACATTACTTATGATATTGTTCGGAGTTGGGGCTAAAGGGGCAGGTGGCTCCATCCCGGTAGAGGTGGGCCTAAGTTCCCGAAGGCCCCCGACAGTTACTTTGTGGCGGAGCGACAGGGCAGGTTGAGACCACCTAGGAGAGAGGTGGGCCTGACCCTGGTCGGCGTCCGTGGATATATCAAAATAACACGCTTAACGAGATCTTGGTATTTCATCTGAGTCTGGCTACTGGCCTATACGCACTAACCATCTACGCGGGGACAGTTATGGGCACTCGACGCCGTGGTATCAGCCAAAGCCTTCGTGACGTCAGCGACTGAGCGGCGCGTGGCGGGTTGGACTGCGTAACGCAACTTCTTTTGTAATGGAGGTTGCTAGGTCTGCTCTCCGGCCGCGTACGCAACATGCAGGTGTGCAATGGGCGATGGGCCCAGACCCCTGCGCCATAGGATTTAGACCGGCGTGCTGACCTCTCTGTTGTGCCTAGGTAGGGTTGCGACGTGTTGATCTTTCGAGGCTGGGCATGACCCAGGAAAGTGTGTCCGGCCAAATGGGATCGAGCGTGTTGGGAAATGTGGTGCACCCCTGCAGGCAAGTTAATCTATTCGAATAGCCGTGATCTTCGGTAACAGGACGACTTGGAGTTGTACCTTGACCTTATGACAACTAGAACCGGATACTTAATAAAACACACCCTTCCAAGTGCCAGATACAAACGGTGATCGCTCTCTCACAGGGCGACAAGGGGAGGATCATCGGTTAGGATTATGCTACACGATGCTACTTGGTGAACTTACCATCTACTCTCTTCTCCTGCTGCAAGATGGAGGTGGCCAGAAGTGTAGTCTACGATAGGACTAGCTATCCCCCTCTTATTTCGGCAGTCTGTAGTTCAGTCCACATATGATAGCCTTTTCCATTTGATACCAATGCATACATATGTAGTGTAGCTCCTTGCTTGCGAGTACTTTGGATGAGTACTCACGGTTGCTTTGCTCCCTCTTTTCTCCCTTTCTATACACGATTGTTGCGACCAGACGTTGGAGCCCGGGAGCCAGACGCCACCATTGACAACTACTACTACTACTACTCGGGAGGTGTCTACTACTATGTGCAGCCCGCTGACGACGACCAGGAGTAGTTTAGGAGGATCCCAGGCAGGAGGCATGCGCCTCTTTCGATCTATATCCCAGTTTGTGCTAGCCTTCTTAAGGCAAACTTGTTTAACTTATGTCTGTGCTCAGATATTGTTGCTTCCGCTGACTCGTCTATGATTGAGCTCTTGTATTCAAGCCCTCGAGTCCCCTGGCTTGTAATATGATGCTTGTATGATTTATTTTATTTGTAGAGTTGTGTTGTGATATCTTCCCGTGAGTCCCTGATCTTGATCGTACACGTTTGCGTGTATGATTAGTGTACAGTCAAATCAGGGGCGTCACAAGTTGGTATCAGAGCCGACTGCCTGTAGGAATCCCCCTTCCACACTCCTTGGCCGAAGTCGAGTCTAGACATTACAAAACTTTTTACTAACATGGTTGTGTGCCTTACGGGCCCACGTCGCCATCTAGGTGGTATTAGTATCTTTTACTCCTTGTCTATACTCTGGGACTCTGATCTCTTTTTTATTCGGGTTAAATGATTTTACTAAATCTAACTCTAGGTTCTCGTAACTACTTCCTCCCGGAGAGCCTCTCGATACAGGTGATCGCCTGATGCACTAGAAGATTCCGTAGTTACTCTCCGATGTTTCCTCGATACTTTGTGCCATCGCTTTTGCAATTCCCTTCCATCGATAAACCCCTATGGATAACCACGTATACTCGCCATTCATACAATGTTTCCCAGTTGATCTTGTTACTATAAGATACCTTGAAATTCTCTCTGTTGTTTCAAGAATCCTTTGAGCTTAGTGCCTTGTTGTTCTTTGTCACTTGAATACCTCTAAGGATAATTCTTGCACTTACCGAGTATCCGCTCATCCCCAGTTGATTCAGGTATTTCACAAAAGTCTTCGTAATACCGTTCGTTCTTCTGAAAATCCTCAATAGCTTAATGCTCTTGAAATTCTTGCTCGCTAGCATTATGATTAATCCAATAAGTCTGGTAATCTTATTGGCATCTGTTGTCATTATCATTTAGAGTCTATTGATTCAATATGTTGTGGATGCTTGCAATCCTCAGGAATTATCCTTCCGGCTCAGACATAATTTTAAACATGAGCTGGTTCTCGACCAATCGGATTGCCATTGTTGGTATCCCTAAGCATACGCAACTTATCGATCCTTAATCAGAATGTTTGCTTCTGATCCCTTGATCGGAAATCATAATTCTTTTGCATTTGAGCTTTGAATTAGTCAGTTGTTTCTATAGTCTGATCTCCTTGCATTGTTTCTTCCTCTGGTTGAGTACCGGTGCTCACATCAGATCCTTTGAGGACCACCGAATACTTTGTTGGATTTTATCCGATAGCGTCCTTCATATTCAATCACTTTGGAAGTTCTTTCTCCATTAGTAAATCCTATCCTCTGACTGACCAACCATGCTCTGCTTTCGAGCTTGTGATGTTTACTCCTGAAGTTTGTGGTATATATTCCTAAGAGACCCTGATGGGTTGAAGCTATGCCTTTTCTAATCTGTGTAAACCCGGAAGCTTCTACGGGTCATACTCTAACGGTGTTATGCCAAATAAAATTTCAGCACTACAACTTCATCAAACGCGAGGAGTGAATGAAAGGTTATGCATTGTAGAAGTGGGAGTCGACCTTGAACTTTGTGTTCATGCCCATGGACACGATGTATAACTTATCATGGAAGCTGCTCGTAAAATTAGTTACCCCCTTGTTATAAGTTCATCTTGTATCCGTGGTTCTATCATTTATGATGAAGGTTTCCAACCATGTTCTGCCTTAAATACCATGTCTCGTGCAAGTTTAAGCACTTGTCTTCTGTAGAGTAATACCCCAGTCCAACCTCTATTTTGATTTGTCGTCGAGTATTACCCCCCTGGTATCTCAATGATTATCACGGAACTACATAACTTCTTATGACTTCTTCATCAAGTGCTACATTCTCATTGATTCCAATTTTTCACGGGCTCTAAGTTATTAAACACTCAAAGACACTAATAACTGACTCGAGTCCGCACCGCGATTAAGCTACTCTTGGTAACCTTCATTACTTACGAGTTTGAACTCAATCACGTCATTCCTAGCCTGCTTTGCTATATCCTGGCCGTGCCGATTTTAACTATGCTACCAGATCCTTAATCCTGAAGCACAACTTTCGACGATGAACTAAGCTTACGTCGATCTTTCTCATCATATCATTTCACCTTGAACAACAAGCTTGATTTCGAGTTTGTGTCGTACCCATGGTTCCAATAACCTTTTGCTTCATAATTCCTTTGACTTGATGTCATCGCCGATAGATTACATCTTCATGAAATCTCTCGACAAATGTGTTGTGATCAGCACCAACATTTTGAGCTCTTCCAGGATATCAATCAAATTCATAATGAGAAATATCATCCTTCCCCTCGATGATTTGTGTTATCATCGACAACATTATTGCTTTCCCTTAAACACAAACTTGTTCATGTTTGGTGTTATACCTTGAGTTCCCTGCCATCCAGTAATTGTTCTTCTTTACTCGGAACATTACCATCTCTTATGTCATCATTGTTGAGAGAATTACACCACCTCTTAAGAATTTGTGATACAGTGATGCTTCTCACCATCACCATTCTTTTCTTGGTCCCCATGTTGAGTGAACTCTGTTGTGCAAATTTAATGTCTTTAGCAACCCTATTGCTTCAGAGTTATTGGACAATAATTCCAATTTAGTGTGTTGGTTTCTCAATCGCCATTCCGACGTTGGGCGTGCAACCCAACCCATATTTCGAGTGCACCTTTCAACCCATGTTTAATTGTGTATGTTTTCCTCCAGCATACATCATTAAGCCATTTGATCTGGATAATGTTATCTCCTCGTTCACATAGTTGTGGAAATCCATCCTTTTTGTAAATGTCAATGGATTGTCGCTGAGTCAATCAGTCACCTCCTCACCTCTCCATGATTTAATGATGAACTCTTGTTTCAGAACTTGCCTGCATGGTTTAATTCCCGAGAATCATACAATGTCACCTCGACAATTTGTGTTGCACCTTTCTTCTCAAGCATCCTGAGTCTAAGCTATATTGACACCAATCAGATTTGAATCTCGGTCAGATATGATGGTTGGAACATATTTTCAAGAGTTATAACATTGGTCTCTATATGCCCCGGTAAGGTGATGTCATGCCTAGAACGTCTGACCAGAGGACCTAGTGTTATAGTTTCCTTTTTCACAAGGTTAATCATTTTTCCATGAGGAAATTGAATGCCATGTTTAATAAGTTTATCCTGATGGATCCTTTGTGTATACAAAGTCCCATTTTTGCTTGAAGACCATGTCGATGCTATCCCGAAGCATGTCTGTGGTACTCCGATTTTCAATAAGAGCATTTGAAGTACAATGCTAAATTTTCCTTATGAATTATCCAAACACCGTTGTATGGGTAATGTCAGGAAAGTTCTCTCCCCTTTCCTAAATGGTTTTCTACCTTCTATCATGTCGTGGATATCATCTACTTGTCCTTGGGAAGGATATACCCTTGAAATACGTGTTTAAACACATGTTCCTTTCCATTGTTCTGTTTAATCTGATGATCACATTTTCCTTTACATTCTTTTGTTTAACCTTTCTGGTGATCTATATGATCTAAGCAGTAATGTTCTTCTGCTTACGTAAACACCTTGGTGGACAACCGTGTCAGTAAGACCCTGTTGCTTTTGTTGATAGCATTTCGGTAACCACCGATGGACGAGAACATTGCCTATTGGTCCACCTCGTTCAACGAGCAGGAAAATAGTTCTCTTCGTCCCTCGCCCTTGGTACCGATGTTATTGTCGACATAAATGACAGGCTATCCTCTGACATGCCTTGTTATCATGACTGTGTAAAATATCACCACCGTTTCTACTTTTAACCCACATGGTGGGCCCATAACCCACAGGCCCCAGGATCGAAACCTGACTCTCCTTTACACCCTATTGCCAAAGATATTCCTCGCACTTTACTTGATATGTAATTCGCGAGCCACCTTCCTAGTGATCTACTCTGGTATCGGACGCGATACTTATTCTCGTGCCCTGAAACCCTTTCACCTTATAATTGAGCATTGAACGATTGCATATCCGCTTGATACTCCTTACTGTACCTTTTTGCTTGGCTCTCGATGTGTTTCATTTTACCAACTCGAGAGATACCCCTGTGTTCATTCGTGGGATAACCCCCGATGGTTAACCCTTATAGCATTCTATCATTGTCGAACTGCCCCTTACCTATTCGTAAGTACGGGACAGACCCCGAAGAAAGGATGCGACTTCGTCAAGATGACCTGAAGTAGAAAAATGAAGACATCAACGACAGGGATCAACTTCTTCGCGAAGAGCAAGCCAGGATGAGAAGACCCGCTAGATTCTTAACCAAAATCTTTCCCCTTTCACTACCTCTTAAATCTCGGGACAAGATTTCTTGTAGTGGAGGAGAATTGTGATGCCCAGATAATTAGGCTACAGTAATCCCTCGTTAATGGTGCCACATCACCTCTGTCACTATAGTTAAACCCGGGTTAGTTCAAAAACCGATTCAAAATTCAAATTCAAAATCAAGTCAAACAATTAAAGTTTTCAAATATTAAAACTAAAATGTTCGGTTTGTGCCAAATAATGCATAGGTAATTATGGTGGAGAGACCACCCTTTTATAAATTGTTTAAATACTCTAAAATGGATAAAACGTAGCGGGAACAATTATTTAAATGCTTTTAAAATAATAAAAAATTTACAAACTAATTTATTTTAGGTGCCAAGTTAATTGTGGTGGTGGCATATTTGCTCATACTAATTTAAGTACAACTGATGTATTTTATAAAACTAATGTATTTAATATATAAAATTAAAACAGAAAGAGCTGAGAATAGACAAAATATAAAAGGAAAGCAAACAGAAAAATAAAAGAGAAAGCCCCCCTCCCCCTCTGGACCCCGTCCCAGTTGGCCTCTAGGCCAACCAGGAGGCCCACCCCACTCCTCCTTATCCCACTCCACCCGAAACCCTAACCGCACTACCCCACTATGCCCACTCCACTCGTCCCACTCCCCCTCCTTGATCCAAATCAGGATCGGGGGCGCTCGACGCCGTCGCCGTCTCCCCGCGGCGCCGCTCGGACCCGTCCATGCCGGACCGATTCGTCCTTGACTCCTGCTCGTTGTGCTCTGCACCACCTCGCCGCCCGGACCACCCCTGCCGTCGTGGATCATGCAGACGTCGCCCCGTCCCTGGCCTCCTGCTCACCGGTCGGCCCCATCGCTTTCTGCCGATGTCGTCTCCGTCTTCCTCCCCAAGACCCACTGCCATGTCCCCTACAGCTCCACGGTGAGACCCCCCTGGCCTTTCTCTTCCCCTGTCGCTATACTCACGCCCACATGTCCATCTCCGACCGCCCCCGCAGCCGCCCTCGCTGCGGCACCATGGCCGCCTCGCGCTCGCCTCGTTCGTTGCCGCCAAGCCCCGCCTGCTGCCGTCCTGAAGCCGCGGCCTCCACCCCGCGGCAACCCGCTCCCTGCGCAACGCCCTGCGCGCCCCTGGCCACACTTTCTGCCCGCCCGTCTCGGCTCGCTGTCGCTGGCCCGCCACGTTGACCGCCCCTCGCTGGCTCTGCCTTGCTGCTGCGCCTGCGCCTGCTGCCGCTGGCAGCTCGTCCCGCGCCCCGCCTCCCGCCTCTGCCACCACTGCGCTGCCGCGCCGGCGTGCTCTCCGGCCCGCGCGCACCCCACTTGCCTCCCCCACTGCCCTGCATCGCTGGCGCCACCGCCCTTCACCAGCGCCGCCGCATTCCGGCCACCCTCGCCGCGGTCTCGGTCGTTCCCCGGCGCCGGCGCCCGTCTGCGCCGCTCGACCCGCTCCTGGGATGGGCGTTCGCATCGCCCAGCGCCCGCTAACCGCATGCCCGATAGGCCCCTGGCCCAATGACAAATGGGGCCCCATGCCTAGAACATTTTAACAAAAAAAGGATTAAAAATAAAATTAAATAAAATTAATAATTAATCAAATTAATTAACTTAATTAATGAATTAAAGAATTAATTAAACTAATTAATCCGGATTATATTAACCTAATCAATTAACTAAACCCTAATTAACCTAACAGAGTATGACAGGTGGGTCCCACTGGACCCACGCGTCGGTTTGACCCACTCAACCCCTGTTGACTGCTGACGTCAGCATGACATCATGCTGATGTCATAAATCCAATTTCGAATTAAATTAAATAATTAATTAAATTCCATAAATTAATAAAATCTTTAGAAAATCATATCTTTTAATCCGTAACTCGGATTAAATTATTTTCAACATGAAAGTTGCTCAGAACGACGAGACGAATCCGGATACGCAGTCCGTTCGTCCGCCACACATCCCTAGCATAGCGAACACGCAACTTTCCCCCTCTGGTTCATTTGTCCGAAAACGCGAAACACCAGGAATACTTTCCCGGATGTTTCCCCCCTTCACCGGAACCACCTCGTACCATGTTAGGGCACACCTAGCATCACGCTTTGTCATGTCATGCATCGTCATGCTTTTGTTTGCATTATATTTATTGTTTCTTCCCCCTCTTCTCTCGCTAGACACCGAGACCGACGCTGCTGCTACCCAGTACGACTACGGTGTTGACGACCCCTCTCTCTTGCCAGAGCAACCAGGCAAGCCCCCCTTTGATCACCAGATATCGCCTACTCTTCTCTATACTGCTTGCATTAGAGTAGTGTAGCATGTTACTCCTTTCCGTTAATCCTATTCTGATGCATAGCCTGTCCTTGCTACTACTGTTGTTACCTTTACCTGCTATACTAATGCTTAGCATAGGATGCTAGTGTTCCATCAGTGGCCCTACACTCTTGTCCGTCTGCCATGCTATACTACTGGGCCGTGATCACTTCGGGAGGTGATCACGGGCATATGCTATATACTTTATACTAAACATTACTTATGATAGTGTTCGGAGTTGGGGGCTGAAAGGGCAGGTGGCTCCATACCGGTAGAGGTGGGCCTAAGTTCCCGAAGGCCCCCGACTGTTACTTTGTGGCAGAGCGACAGGGCAGGTTGAGACCACCTAGGAGAGAGGTGGGCCTGGCCCTGGTCGGTGTCCGTGGTTATATCAAAGTAACACGCTTAACGAGATCTTGGTATTTGATCTGAGTCTGGCTACTGGCCTATACGCACTAACCATCTACGCGGGGACAGTTATGGGCACTCGACGTCGTGGTATCAGCCGAAGCCTTCGTGATGTCAGCGACTGAGCGGCGCGCGCCGGGATTGGACCATGTAACGCAACTTCTTTTGTAATGGAGGTTGCTAGGTCTGCTCTCCGGCCGCGTACGCAACGTGCAGGTGTGCAATGGGCGATGGGCCCAGACCCCTGCACCATAGGATTTAGACCGGCGTGCTAACCTCTCTGTTGTGCCTAGGTAGGGCTGCGATGTGTTGATCTTCCGAGGCCAGGCATGACCCAGGAAAGTGTGTCCGGCCAAATGGGATCGAGCGTGTTGGGAAATGTGGTGCACCCCTGCAGGCAAGTTAATCTATTCGAATAGCCGTGATCTTCGGTAACAGGACGACTTGGAGTTGCACCTTGACCTTATGACAACTAGAACCGGATACTTAATAAAACACACCCTTCCAAGTGCCAGATACAACCGGCGATCGCTCTCTCACAGGGCGGCAAGGGGAGGATCATCGGTTAGGATTATGCTACACGATGCTACTTGGTGAACTTACCATCTACTCTCTTCTCCTGCTGCAAGATGGAGGTGGACAGAAGCGTAGTCTACGATAGGACTAGCTATCCCCCTCTTATTTCAGCATTCTGCAGTTCAGTCCACATATGATAGCCTTTTCCATTTGATACAAATGCATACATATGTAGTGTAGCTCCTTGCTTGCGAGTACTTTGGATGAGTACTCACGGTTGCTTTGCTCCCTCTTTTCTCCCTTTCTATACCCGATTGTTGCGACCAGACGTTGGAGCCCAGGAGCCAGACGCCATCGTCGATGATGACTACTACTACTCGGGAGGTGCCTACTACTACGTGCAGCCCGCTGACGACGACCAGGAGTAGTTTAGGAGGATCCTAGGCAGGAGGCCTGCGCCTCTTTCGATCTTTATCCCAGTTTGTGCTAGCCTTCTTAAGGCAAACTTGTTTAACTTATGTCTGTGCTCAGGTATTGTTGCTTCCGCTGACTCGTCTATGATCGAGCTCTTGTATTCGAGCCCTCGAGGCCCTGGCTTGTAATATGATGCTTGTATGACTTATTTTATTTGTAGAGTTGTGTTGTGATATCGTCCCGTGAGTCCCTGATCTTGATCGTACACATTTGCGTGTATTATTAGTGTTCGGCCAAATCGGGGGCATCACACTAGGTACCTGAACATCGGAATACCAAGCTTCACCGGGACCTACACCGCCACTTTACCAGAAGAGGAGCATTGGATGATTTGAGTTCATGTTCCAGGAAGGACATTCACGCCAGTTACTGAGCCCATAGAGTTTTCCTTTGATGCACCAACCTGGAGTCTAGGAAAGAGCATGACAGCCCACATCGCCATGGCACAACAAGGATCTTAAGGATATAATCTACCAGATATGTGAGCGCCAAGATGAGCAATGGGAGATGATCAGTACCAGGAGGGACAGATCCATTGCAGCCTTCATCCAGGAGTTAAACCAGCACATTCGTCGCCAGGAGAACCAAATGTGTGCAAGCATGATAGATCTGAAGAAGTTGATGACTAGGAACATGGAGCTTGAAGAGGAACGCAAGTCTACACGCGACGGATACGAGGAGGAAATTGCAATACTAGTAGAAAAGAATGACGACCTGACGAGGAAGCTAGGAGTATTCATGGGAGACCCCGCGCCAGGAGGAGATGACGACCATCCCAAGGACTACATCATCATCGACGACACCGACTCCGACACCGACAGTAGTGATGATGATTAGGAAGACGAAGCTAGAGCGGATATCATGGAGTCTTCCACCGATCAAAATTTCTAGTCGACCACCATATTATCAGTAGTATTCCCCCATGTATATAGTAGTAGTCCGAGTATTTTGTAACGGTGGCTAGATTGATTGTATGACCTTGTTTGAATTGAGTGGTGTGATATGAATGTGTTTATCTCATGTGCATATGGGTAGTGTTTTTCTCCTTATACCTCATTATATTCTAATCTCTCCCCTCTAAACCCATCAGATGCCTCCAAGACGTGTCCCCGGATTTGTCTTCCCACCGGAGCTCACTCAGTTGATCCAACAGCAGAATGCCTTGATGCAACTACTAGTCCAGAAGCAAGGCAACAATAACAACAACCCACCGCCACCACCTCCAGTGGACAACTTAGCCCGTTTTTTGAGGTTGAATCCGCCGGTGTTTTCCAGTAGCACCGAGCCCATTATTGCTGATGATTGGCTACGTGGGATTGGAAGGGAGTTGACCACCGCAGGTTGCACAGATGCGGAGAAGGTGTGCTTTGCCGCACACCAACTGGATGGACCCGCAGCCTCATGGTGGGAGAATTACTCAGCCACTTTTCCCATAGCTAATGTCACATGGGATCAGTTTCAGCAAGCATTCCGCACAACCCATGTCTCAACTGGAGCTATGAATATGAAGAAGCGTGAGTTCCGCAACTTACGCTAGGGAAACTGTATTGTGGGGCAGTGCGTGGATGAGTTTAGCAAGTTAGCCCGTTATGCCCCAGATGATGTGGCCACAGATGCCGTGAAGCAGGAGAAGTTTATGGAAGGACTGAATGATGAGATGAGTATGCAGTTGATGGGGGAAACATTCACTAACTATCAGGAGTTGTTAAACCAGGCCCTAATGATTGAAAGCAAATAGCAGCAGATAGAGAGCCGCAAACGGAAGTATGAACAGGGGAAGTACAATTCTGGAGCTCGGCAGAAGCCTCGCTTTACCCCTAACTCCAGAAGTTACACCCATAACCACGGAGGCCATACTCACAATGGAGGAAGTTCCCATAACCACAGTGGGCCTAAGAATGGAAACGGGAATGGAGCAAGCAGTAGCCAGAACCGCCCCAACCCAGCAATGGCCGCCAAGAAGGACCTGACCCATGTTACCTGTTACAAGTGCAGGAAGACAGGGCACTATGCCAATGACTGTTCTGAGTTGAAGAATGGCAATGGAAATGGAAACTCTGGGAAGAAGCCCAATCCCTTCACCAGAGGTCAAGTGAACCACATCAATGTGGAGGAGGTTGAAGAACAGCCTGACGCAGTGATCGGTAAGTTTTTGATTAAGTCATTTACCGCACTCGTTCTTTTCGATACTGGTGCATCGCATTCATACATATCAATGGGATTTGTGGACAAGTTTAAGTTACCAACCTTAGCCCTTAGGTCACCCATGTTAGTAAGCTCACCAGGAGCAGAGTATATGGCCAGCCGATGGTGTGATCGGTTACCCTTGACCATTGGTAGCCATGTTTTCCCCTCAGACTTAATAAATTTGGAGTCACAAGGATTGGATATAATATTAGGCATGGATTGGTTATCGAAGTATGGAGGAAACATTGACTATGCTAGTAAGTCAATTCTGCTCACCACCCCGGAGGGAAAAAGGATCAAGTATGTATCTACACATTCGTCAACGAGGACCCAAGTAAATTCTCTTTCGGGGGTTGTTCAGGAATAAGTGCCTGTTGTGAGGGATTACCCGGATGTATTTCCAGAGGAACTACCAGACATGCGACCAGATCGGGACATAGAATTTCTGATAGAGCTATTGCTAGGCACCGGACCAATATCAAAGAGACTATATCGGATGCCCGCAAATGATCTGGAGGAAATTAAGAAGCAGATTAAGGAGCTACTGGAGAAAGGTTATATTCGACGAAGTTCATCCCCGTGGGGAGGCCCAGTGCTTTTGGTTGAGAAGAAGGATGGATCTTTGAGAATCATTGTTGATTATCGTGCATTAAATGAAGTAATGATCAAGAACAAGTACCCACTACCGATGATCAATGATTTGTTTGACCAGCTGCAAGGAGCTAAAGTATTTTCCAAGATCGATCTGCGATCAGGATACCACCAGTTGAAGATCCGGGAAAAAGATATACCTAAGACAGCTTTCACCACAAGGTATGGGCTATATGAGTACACGGTCATGTCATTTGGATTGACCAATGCCCCTGCTTACTTCATGAGTATGATGAATAAGGTGTTCATGGAGTTTTTGGATAAGTTTGAAGTGGTGTTCATTGATGATATTTTGGTGTACTCGAAGAATGGAGAGGAACACAAGGAACACTTGCGCTTAGTTCTCGAGAAGCTCAGGGAACATCAATTGTATGCCAAGTTCAGCAAATGTGAGTTTTGGTTGAAGGAAGTAGGATTTCTTGGACATGTTATATCAGGAGAAGATATAGCAGTAGACCCCACCAATGTTCAGTCTGTAACTGAGTGATTGGCACCCACCTCAGTTGGGGAGATCCGCAGTATTCTAGGACTTGCAAGATATTATCGGAGATTCATTGAGAATTTTTCCAAGATTGCGAAGCCTATGACGGAGTTGTTGAAGAAGGACACCAAGTTTAAATGGACGAATGAATGTGAGTCGAGTTTTCATGAGTTGAAGAAATGTTTGGTTACAGCCCCAGTACTGATTCTTCCGGATATATGCAATGATTTCCAAGTGTATTGCGACGCTTCTTGCTTGGGACTTGGAGGAGTACTTATGTAGGACGGAAGAGTTGTTTCATATGCCTCATGACAACTTCGATCGCATGAATTGAATTATGCCACGTGTGATTTGGAGTTAGCAGCTGTGGTGCATGCGCTCAAGACCTGGAGACATTTTCTTATTGGAAACCCATGTAATGCGTACACGGATCACAAGAGTTTGAAGTACATTTTTACACAGAAGGAGTTGAATCTCGGGCAAAGGAGATGGTTGGAGCTTATAAAGGATTATGATATGAAAATGCATTATCACCCAGGAAAGGCCAATGTCGTAGCAGACACTCTGAGCCGGAAGAGTTATGCCAATACCCTTGTAAGCGGAAGATTACCGCAGGAGCTAGTCAAGAACCTCAATGAGTTTCGTTTGAAGATAGTTCCAAGAGGTTTTGTGGCAACAATGGAGGTTCAGTCTACATTATTGGGAAAGATTCAAGAAGCTCAGAAGGATGATAAGGAAATCACTGAGATAAAGGAGAAAATGAGCAAAGGAAAATCCAAGGGTTTCCGTGAGGATGAGCACGAGACCTTATGGTTTGAGGATCGTATTTATGTACCCAATAATGTTGAGATAAGGAAGTTAATACTTTGAGAAGCTCATGACTCGCCATACTCGATTCACCCCGGAAACACCAAGATGTATTTGGATTTGAAGGAGCGTTTCTGGTGGACGGGTATGAAGAAGGATATTGCCAAGTATGTAGCAGTGTGTGATGTATGTCAGAGAGTGAAGGCAGAACATCAGAAGCCAGCAGGATTACTGCAGCCTATGCCGATACCTGAATGGAAGTGGGACAAGCTTGCATTGGATTTCATCACGGGATTGTCCAGGACCCGATCGGGATATGATTCAATCTGGGTAGTAGTTGATCGTTTGACAAAGGTAGCTCACTTTATCCCCGTGAAAACCACCTATACAAGCGTGAAGTTGGCCAAAATATATATGACCAGGATCGTATGTCTGCATGGAGTTCTGAGAACCATCATATCAGATAGAGGGACACAATTTACCTTGAAGTTTTGGAATCAGTTGCACCATACTTTGGGTACTAGGCTAGAGTTCAGTATAGCCTTTCATCCGCAGACAGATGGACAGACGGAGAGAGTCAATCAGATTCTGGAGGACAAGTTGAGAGCTTGTGTGCTAGATTATGGATCTAGTTGGGATGATAATTTGCCTTACACCGAGTTCTCATACAACAACAATTATCAGGCTAGTTTGAAGATGGCTCCGTTCGAAGCCTTGTATGGAAGAAGATGACATGCACCGTTAATGTGGGATGAAGTTGGAGACCGACAGCTGTTTGAACCGGATTTGGTCAAAGAGTTCGAAGAGAAGGTTAAGTTGATTCGAGACAAACTGAAGGTTGCTCAGTCCAGGCAGAAGAGTCACTACAAGAAATATGTCAACTTGTTACCACCACTATTGGTCACTAAATGGTCACAAATTTCCATTAGTGACCTTTTTGTGACCAAAAACATAAGGTCAAAAGTTGGCCGTCATAAACTGACTATAGCGACCTTTCTTCTGGAATGGTCGAAGACGTTTACGACCAAAATACGTATACTATTTTGTTTTGGTCACTAGCAACCTCCCCATGCCACGAAGGCATCCAGCGTGGCAATCTGACGTGGCACAAGATTCAGCCCGGTCCAATTCAGTGTTTATATGGGCCGAGCCCATTAATTCAGCCTTTTTTATATATTTTTTCCTGTGAACTTTTGGTCGACTTCATGGGCCAAGCCCAACAATTCGGCCTTTTAATTTTCTAGGCCATGGCCCTTTTGTGGACCATTTCGTTAAGCCTTTTTGTTCAGGTTTCCCAGAAGTAAATAATGTTCCAGTCCACTATTATTTGGGTCGTAGCCTTTTTAGAGCCCATATATTATTTGGTCCAATAGACCATTTGGTCTTTTTATTCACTGATTTCCAGTTTACACGCTTGAACAACAAACACTCAATAATTCTCTTGATTAAATGATTAAATTTAGAAATCATTTAGCCAAATACACACAACAGCGCATACAATCCGCACGTCCAACATCAACTAAAACAAGCAAAAACAAATACACAAGCACATACAAGTATGCTTACAAGCAAAAACGGATACACAAGCACCAAAACATGGTGCAACATCAACTAAAATGGTAGTGCGCATCTCCAGACCTCTTCTGATCTTCCGTCACAGCAGCAGCAGCCTAAACAAAATTAGATCCTGATCCAGATCACCAAAAAGAAACATTATTAAATGTTTAGAGACAATGCCATCAACATGAGGCGGTAATCCAACTTAACACTTTGTCAACATATTTTACATGTGCAAAGGTATTGAGACAATGACATCAACAAGAGAATGCCTCTTGTAATTGTTGTACGCAGCTCTATATGTACCATGTACTGAACACTAAGGAAGTACCAACTACAGTTTCAGTAAAACTACATTGATCAAAGGGACCAGGATAAACAAATAGTTGAGAGATCTTTCTTTTTGTTTGAGCAGTCATGGGCTCGCAGAGAAGGTATAGCTACAGAAGTAGAATATGACCAGTTAATATATTGCAGAGAAGGTTTTTGTGCATCAGCACTGAATCAAAGAACATATTCTCAATAATTTAGACACATCATTTCCAGTTGTTGCAACATCAGCTTGAGGCTGCTTCTCTATTCTCAATAATTTGTGCATCGGTCATTTCTACAGTTTCAGTAAAACTATAAGAACACAAAGTAAAACTACAAAAACTATAGTTTCAGTCAAATTATATGTACCATGTACACATAGATTCAAGTATGATACTAAGTGAGCAGGTAGAATCATCCAAGCATGGAGGCAAGTGTCTCACCTGCGGCAACTGACCAGGAGCGAAGTTGAGCATGGCCGGGGCAGGAGCAGCTGGAGTAGCACGGCCGGCCTTGAGGTCTGGGGCATCCACAGCCTGCCTGGCATCGGGTGCCCAGACCGAGGGGAGCATCGGGGCGTGCCTGCATGAGGAAGGAAAGCAGCATCAGAGAGTTGAAGGGAAGAAATCAAAGATGAGGGTACCTTGAGGAGCAGAGCAGAGCAAAAGTACTATAAATTAACAAGGCAAGGGTCATTGTTATCCTGGTGGCATTGACAGGCTGCAAAATTGCCTCTACAGTTTATTGTTTAGCTATGATAAATAAGTTGGTACAAGAATGATTGTGGCAACAGTAGATACAGTAAGAATGCAAAGTACATTTAGTGAGAATTGTATTCTTATAATTAAGCTACCAGCAGAGAAGCAGAAAACTGCCGAACAGACTAAGGCACTGATTGTAGTACAGAAAGCACTCCAAATTCAGATGTGCTGGACCAATTCAGAACTTCAGATCAGCTCAGAACTGTTTTCCTAATCAGTTCATCCATTGCTAACAAATCTATACAGAAAGTAATAAATTGTACCCCCTAATAGAGACCAGGAATTGGGCCAAATAGCTCGTGTCAACTGGCTACCATTCGAATTATTATTGTACCATGGCATAGAAAAAATTCAGTAACCTCACTTCTACAAATTAACCTGGTGTTGTTGTACTCCTACACCATTCAAGCTCATGGTCGGATAAACAATACTAATAAGTAATAACCCATAGATAGCTTGGTACAGAAGCAAGCAACCAGTTAATACTAGCTATCTGAAGGAACAACAAACAGTGACAATTGACAGCAGCTGAAGAAAAATACGATCCTACTGCTACTCTCATCCATTAAACTGACATCATATAATACAAGATATCTCAAGGAAGGAGAGAAGGGAATATGGGGTTGGCGTCGGTGAGGAGGTGCATGATCTCCATGGTGTGCTTGATGATGCGGGTCAGCATGACATTCTTCCTGTTCTGCTTGGCCTAGTAGCGCCCCGCCAGGACAAAATCAAATCAGTAACTGATGAGTCAAAGACCAATCAATCTTAATATGTCGACTGACGCTTCTGAATTTACTTTAAGAAACATATTCTCACTTGCAGATTTTCTCCATCAAGTACAGGGACGAAGCTGCCGTAAACGGCCTTGATGAGAATGTTCGCCTTCAATGACCTGACAAACATGATTTGAGATGGCAAGTAGTTTCTCAGTAAGGTAAGATAGATAGATGCCACTCCCTCCATCCCACAAGAAAAGATGTTATTACATCAAAAATACTGAAACAACATGGCGGAGTACACTGTAATTAGAAGCGCGTGCAGATTTAAGATTGATGTGTGCATACCTGAAGGCGTCTTGGCAGAAGTGAGTGTTGAGCTTCCCGTCCGCACCCTTGACCAGGTAGAAGTAAACAGCGGTCTGCTCCGATAGGCCGTCGTTGACCAGCACGAGTAGCCCGAACGGGCCGAGCAAGCCCCGCCCCGCCGCGTCGGCGCTCGCGCTGAAAAAGAGAGGATCAATGAAACTGAGAAACTTGTCCGAGTAGAACTAGATCGAACAATATTGAATGTCTATCTAGGATAAATTTCACAATGAATTGAGCTGGATTTTAAGAACTGAGAAAGCTAAGAGCTAAGAAAGCACAACCATGTAAGCTGCAGTTTGAGAGCTAAAGAAAAAACATGTGACTGTACTAAAGAAAAAGAAAGGTGCTCAGCTACAACACCAACTGATGTACTATGTGAGCTACAATTTTCAAATCAAAGAACAAAAGTCTGTAGGAATGATCCGACTACTCATCACAGAAATCTCATATTATACTGAAAAATGGCAACTCTTGTTTGGATAGGAAAGTTCTAAGCAATTCAGTTCAGACAACCACCCCAAAAAAATCATGTGTTTTTTGAAAATTCTAGTGCAAAGAAACATGACTGAGTGCGCCACACCAACATAAGCAACTTACTACGGTACCAACTAATCTGTCACTTTGCCCCTCAAAAAGAAACAATCTGCCACTTTGGCCCCTATTTTTATAGCATTTTAGTTATAGAAACTGCAACTTTAATTGCTAAAACATGTCGCTAGTACATTGCAAACTGGTTTATACACAGGCAGTAACCGTGGTGAATGTACACTTGGAGCTATACTAGGATGTAAAAGGTTCTTACCAGTAACCGCAGTCAGTAACCAAGCCATGCCTCGCTTGTCTACTCGCAGCTAGTTGGGTAGCCTCGGCAGTTCAGAATCTTCTTAGGAGCGCAATGCATTCGTCTCGTTCATCCACCACCCTAAACATTCAAGTAAACGGAAGTGAGAGCTGGGAGCTAACTTAAGAGAGACTGCAGCGAATGAAATTAACAACTAGTTTTTTAATGGCTAGGGGTACACACAGCACATATATACAGTTAGAAAAATTGAGCAGCGGGGGGGGGGGGATTAAGTGGAGATGCTACATCCTCTTCATAGGAGACAATTCATAGGCAGCACTCAAGGTTTTTTTGGTGGCAATTGTTCTCGATCTAATTGTGCAATTGAATTCAAAACATCAAATGGATTGCAAATGAATTGATTCTAGGATGCAAATCAAATCATCTAAAGATGGACACACAGAGCATCTCTAAAGACAGACACAGAGCATGGCAAGGACCAGATGCTACGCAGAGCTACCACCTAGGCAGATGGGATCGAGCGGGGGGCAAAAAGAGAGAGTGGGAGGTGGATGACCGACGACCTGAAAACGCGCCAGGCAGTGGAGCCGGGGCCTGGAGGTCTCCGCGACGATGACCACGGCGCTCTGTGTGAGGAGGGAGGGAAGCCACAACGCATCAGGTAAGGGAATTGAAGAGAAAGGAAGAGCAAATCGGGAGAATATCTTACCTCGACGAGCAGTAGAAGGACGCAGACGGCCGAGCGGAAGCAGACGACGCCATGGAGATGGAGCACTAGGTCCAACCCATGGGGGCGCGGATCTGGAAGCCGACCCCATGGAGGATACGGAACCCCAGGTCCAGGCCCATGGCGGACCTGTCAACCGCAGCCGTCGCCGCTGCCATGGGGTTGGAGCTCCAGGTCCAAGCCCTTGCGGATCTGGGAGTCGGCGCCGTCGCCTGACCTGCTCGCGCGCACGATCTCTGTCTTCTCTTCCGATGAGGTGAGGGGAGGTGAGGGAGGGGGAGAGGGCGGGAGCACCGGCGGCGAGGTCGGAGGGAGACGCGGCAGCCAGGATCTGGCGCCGGAGGTGGCGGCGGCAAGGGAGGAGTGCAGCGCTAGGGTTAGCGCGAGAGAGAGGAGGGCTTGCTGCCGTGGGTGGGGTTCGCGCGAGAGAGAGAGGGGGTTGGGTGGGGTTCGCGAGAGAGAGGGGGGTTTGCTGCCGTGGGATGGGATGGATGGATGGACGGATGGACGGATGGATGCCAGGTCATCGATCCAAGCCACAAGTGATTCCACCAATCAGAATTAAGCTTAGGTAGTTTTGTTTTTTTTCTTTTGTTTCTCTTATAATTTACACCCTCTATTTCAGGGTAAACATTCAACATATTAACCACTTATAGTTTGCTAAAATGAACAAATAGTGTGCACATGTGTGTATCTTGGGATGACAAACAATGTTGATTTGGGGGGTTTTCACTTTCATTGCACAAAAGAGCCATTTTCCATTTTTCGAGTGCCCAAAATGAGTTTTTTGTGAAGAATCTACCATATATTTGTTGAAAAATTGGACCAACTCATTTTTATAAAATACTAGGCCATGTTTAATGGACAATTAACACAATGGTTGGGTGTCAAAAGCCTTGATCCACCTCTGGTGAAAAAGACAAATTCCCGCTGATTTAGTTGGAAGCGGGTCAAATTTGAACTGCAGCTGCCTCATAGTTTGCTATTTATTTTTTCCAAAAATCATTTCTAGGTACATAAGTACCTATTTAATCAGAGAAACACCAAAAAAAATTCCAAGATTCAACCACTAGCTAGGAACGGTCATTCCCGCCGTTTTGAGCGCATTTTGAAACGGGCATAAAAAATTCAAAAATTGGGAAACCTTCGCATTGTGTCATTATATGTGGCCAAGTTCCCAAGAAAAATAACAAACTTGTAATATGGCAATTATTTTAAAAAAAGTGTTCTCAGAAACGAGCTATCACGTGTGGAGATCAATGGCTTTCAAGCCAAATGATCAATCTTATGGCCATATTCATGGCATAGTTTGTTCAAATGATCTCATATTGTGCACAAGGGTGCATATTGGAATGGCAAACAATGTTGCCTAAGGAAGTTTTCATTTTCTTTGGACAAAAAAACCATTTTCCATTTTTCGAGTGCCCAAAAGGAGTTTTTTTGTGAAGGACCTCCAAAATAATTGTTGCAAAATTGGACCAAATCATTTTTCTAAAAAACTAGGACATATTTAATGCACAATTGACAAAATGGTTGGGGTGTAAAAAGTTTGGATCCACCTCTCGTGAAAAAGATAAATTTCCGCCGATTCAGCTGGAAGCGGGTCAAATTTGAACTGCAACTCCCTCATAGTTTACTATTTATTTTTTTCCAAAAAACATTCTAGGTACATAAGTATCTATTTAATCATAGAAACACCAAAAAAATTCCAAGATTCAACCACTAGCTAGGAACGGTCATTCCCGCCGTTTTGACCGCACTTTGAAACGGGCATAAAAAATTCAAAAAAAAATTAAAAAAATTGGGAAACCTTCGCATTGTGTCATTATATGTGGCCAAGTTCCCAGGAAAAATAACAAACTTGTAATATGGCAATATTTTAAAAAAGTGTTCTCAGAAACGAGCTATCACGTGTGGAGATCAATGGCTTTCAAGCCAAATGATCAATCTTATGGCCACATTCATGGCATAGTTTGTTCAAATGATCTCATATTGTGCACAAGGGTGCATATTGGAATGGCAAACAATGTTGCCTAAGGAAGTTTTCATTTTCTTTGGACGAAAAAACCATTTTCCATTTTTTGAGTGCCCAAAAGGAGTTTCTTTTTGTGAAGGACCTCCAAAATAATTGTTGCAAAATTGGATCAAATCATTTTTATAAAATACTAGGACATATTTAATGCACAATTTACAAAATGGTTGGGTGTAAAAAGTTTTGATCCACCTCTCGTGAAAAAGACAAATTTCCGCCGATTCAGTTGGAAGCGGGTCAAATTTGAACTGCAGCTGCCTCATAGTTTGCTATTTATTTTTTCCAAAAATCATTTATAGTTACATAAGCACCTATTTAATCATAAATACATAATTGGTGGCGATACGTCAAGGTTTGGACGGTGGACGAGGGCTCCAACTCTAGAGCGCGTAAACTCGCATGCCCGCCGCGTGATCACCGCGTGACCATGGCGTTGCCATGTGTTCTGGGTGGCCTAGGCATGTCTAGTGGGTTGGGCACTCCCCAGGTAGGTGCTAGGAAGAAAATTACAACATAAGATTCTCACGAGGAGACCGATCGATGCTCAAACATGAATTAGCAGCCAAGTGTTTGATTAGCGGTACAGGAAATGTACATGGCTAATGGGCGTGTGTTTTGGCTGAGTATGATCATTTACTAAGAAGTCCGTCTTCACAAATTTTTAGCTCAAAAGGAGGAGCCTAGGTGGTACTTGCTTTGCAAACTACCACACTCGACATAAATACGAATGTTGAAGCTCGGCTCAAAATAATGAATGGATTGAGCTGGAATTTGGTGGAGGATGGTTATTTGAGCATAGGAAAGCACTATAGAAAATGGATACTATTTGGACATGTCAAAGTGGTACTTCCTTCACAAACTGTTGTTGTGAACAGAATAGGAAAATGAATATTGTTGAATTATTTTTGAACTAGGCAAGGAAGGTTTTTACATATTTGATGAAGATATGACCCAAAGAATTTATGAGATTTTTTTGGGAATTTTGGGAATGACAGAAATATAGGTTGCTTCACAACCTAGGGCAAAAACTGCCACATGGACATGACACATAGGCAAAACTGATGAGGTGGCGCCTAGTCATAGCAACCCACCACAATTTACAAGGCTATGACCATCTATATTGGTCGTTAACAACTAGAAATAAGGCAGCGGACTAGTGTTGTTTGCTTTATGACTATTTCCTTTAATGAAATTATGACCTTTCTGACCAAAATGGTTGTTATGGTTTAGGGTTTAGAGCCCCCCAGACAGCTTTTGACCAATTGGTCTAAAATGGTCATAAATTTATGACCAATTGTTCGAGGGTCACTGACAGAAGGTCATAAGTTGACATATTTCTTGTAGTGAGTTATGCAGATACTAAACGCAAGGAGATAGTCTATGAGATTAGAGATCGGGCATATCTCCGTGTGTCACCTCTACGAGGACTTTAACGTTTTGGAGTTAAGGGAAAGTTAGCCCCGAGATTTGTAGGACCGTACCGAGTTTTGGAACGTATGGGAGAGGTTGCCTACAAGTTAGAATTACCCAAAGGATTGTTAGGAGTTCATGATGTGTTTCACGTTTCCGAGTTGAAGAAGTGTCATGCTGAGATGGTCGATATTCCACTGAGAGATACAATGCCCCTGGAAACAATTCAGTTGGATAGTGATCTGACCTATGAGGAGAAACCTGTCAAGATTCTCGAGTTTGCCAGCCGGGTTACATGCAGCAAGGTTATCAAGTTTTGCAAAGTTCAGTGGAGCCACCATACCGAGGATGAAGCCACCTGGGAACGAGAGGAAGATCTACGGAAAGACCACCCACACCTATTTTCTAGCCAACTCGAATTTCGAGGGCGAGATTCATCTTAAGGGGGGTAGGTTTGTAACATCCCAATTTTCAATTTGGATGCTATACCTAGGTCATCATATGCATATCATATTTTATTTGCATTTTGGTTTGATCCTAAAAATCTTAAGCAACTCAAGGACCCAAGGAGAGAGTTGGAGGTTTCGTTTATTTTCATATTTGAATTTTCTCAAATTTAAAAAAGAGGATCATTTTGGTTTTAATATTTTTCTCTCCGAAATATTTCCAATATTAAAAAAAGAGAGGGGATAAAAGGACTTCTCCAAAATAAAAGGAATATTGGAGGAAAAATGTTAAAATCAAATAAATATTTTATTTGGATTTTATTCGAGGTTTTTATTGAATTAGAAAAAATATGCATTTTTTTAAAATTGCATTTTAGGCCAGAAAAATTTTCACTTTGTTCCCAATATTTTATTTAGATGGTGAAAATTGTTTTGGCATTTTTAAAATTTTGTTTATATTTATTTAGGATTTTCTTCGGCGGAATTTATTTTATTTAAAAAAACGCGAACTGACCTACGAGCCGGCTCGGGCCGGGACTCCCACGCGCCCCGAGGCCGCCAGCCCCAAGCTGCCGCCAGCCCAAGCCGCGCCTCACGAAACCCTAGCTGCCGTCGCTGGAACCTGACCTGCCGCCGCTGACCCCACCGCCGGCGACCGATGTTTTTTTCCGGGTTTTCATCGGGTTTTTCGGTAAACCCTAGATCTACTCCGGTTTTTTTAAAGATCGGTTTTTCTTCGGTTAGATCTATTCTGCGAACGTTCGTTCATTTAGTTCTTATAACGAACGAATTCGTTCGTTTGTCTCTGTTAGCGGACGTTCGTCCAATAGATTTTTCTTTTTCCGTTTTATTTTCGCCAGGGACCTATCCGCAATTATTTTTATCGCAGATTAGCCCCTTCAAACTCTCGCAACTTTTTAACCATTCGTCCAAATCCAGTGAAACCAAAGCCAAAATCTTCGTCTCGAACCCCTCTTTCCAGTTAACCAACTTGAACATGATTTTGACAACTTAAAATTTGGTTGCAAGCAGATTTGAATTCGAACTTCTTTTGATCGTAGTTTGAGTTTCGTAACTCCGATTTGAGTGATTTTTTGCAAATCGAAGCTCTTTAGTTGAACTTTCAATTTGGAATTTCTCATCTGAGTTTTACCCTTGCACCTATTGCTTGAGTGCTTATGTATGCTATTGTTTGTTTGTGATAGAGTTTCCGGAGTGCGAGCGTGCTACTACGAGTCTCTAGGGTTTGCAGATCGTCAGCAAGGCAAGTAACACTTTGATCATACCCCTTTATTACCCAGTTTTTATGCATTAGTTTCAACCCTCAAACATTGCATGAGTAGGACTGATAACATGTGGGTATTGGGAAGTAGATGATGAGGTAGAACCTATTGTCCTTTTATATCAAACCCTGGGAGTTACTTCTACGTTATGCTTATACTGCTATGCTATGCTCGTAGACGTGGTTTGGTTTGAGTGATCCATGACAGTTGTGAGTGTTATTATGAACTAATGGTTTATTTAAGGTGGCTACTTTAACACACATCTGGGTGGATTGTTTGTGGGCACATGGGGCAATCCAGTGCTATCCAAGGAGATCTCAGGGAATCCGTGTGATCATCCTATGGTCCGCCACCCAGGTTCAAAGGGATCGTGTTGTTATTCATGCTGGAAACTTCCGTGTGCAGCCACAAGCCATTATGGATGTAGGGGATGTAGGTGGTACGGTTTACCCGTGGAAAGGGCTAATGCTTCTGACAGACTGTGTCTCGGTCATCCGTTTCTCAAACATCATGTAGTGCGACAAATCCAACGGAGGAGATCGAGTCTTGTGGGGAAAAGTGCCCAAACCTCTATAGAGTGTATAATTAATCATGGTTAGCCGTGTCCCCAGTTATGGACATCTTGAGTATCTGGTGCTTGAATGATTATGTTGATCTCATCACTATATTTAATTAACTTGTTAGGTTAATGATTACTTTAATTGGGATTGAGATGAGGTTTACCATTCTCAATGTTTATCAACTACCATGATAGTTAAATAAAATATATTCCTTTGTTGTAGGGAAAAATGGCTTTTCGCAAAAACATAATAACCATAGAGCCTCCACCAGCCAAATATGCATATAGTTGTAGCTGTTACATGTTCATTGCTCTACAGTGTTATTTATTTTTTTGACTGGGAACTGCAGGGCTTACACCCCACAGCATTTTATTAAAATCAAGAACAGCAAGTACAAAGAAAGGTTCCTTAAGAAAAGGAAAAAAACAGAAGAAGATAAAAGAAAACTATGTACAATCTAACCTAAAAGAGAAGGAAAATCTAACTATACATGTCACCTCTCAAGGAGGAAGGAAATCAATCCATTTAAGCAGTGCCTCCCTGTGTTTTGACTTGATTCTGTGAGCCAAAAGGGAAATGTCATGGACAAAACCATTTCTCCACTATCTGAAGGTAGGTCTGATATACCTGAAAGCTTTATCATTTCTGACTTTCCAGATATTCCACCAAGTAAGAAACACCACTTCAGAAAAGAAAGGCTTATTGAACTCCTTCCTAGCATGGCATGCAATCTGAACCATATTCCATGTGCTATTTTGCCAGCGTATTCCATGTGCTGGCCCGTTTTCGGGCTGCAACGTATTATGTTGCAGACTTTTCAAACGAAGAGTAAGGTGCGCTAGGTCGTTGTTTTGCACTCAGCTATGCCGTTGGAGTTGATGGACTCGCTTTATCTTCCAAGCCTTCCGTTGTTATCTTATTAGATGGCCTTCAGCCACATTATTATAATAAGTACTTGATACGTCTCCCTCGTATCTACTTTTCCAAACACTTTTGCCCTTGTTTTGGACTCTAACTTGTATGATTTGAATGGAGCTAACCCGGACTGACGCTGTTTTCAGCAGAATTGCCATGATGTTGTTTTATGTGCAGAAAACAAATATTCTCGGAATGACCTGAAACTCCACGGAACATCTTAGAAAAAATTAAAAAAATCCTCGCCAAAGATGAAGACCAGGGGGCCCACACCCTTCTCATGAGGGTGGGGGTGCGCCCCCTACCTCGTGGGCCCCCTGGATGCCCTCCGACGCCAACTCCAACTCTATATATTTGCTTTCTGAGAGAAAAAATCAGGAGAAGAAATCATTGCGTTTTACGATACGGAGCCGCCGCCAAGCCCTAAAACCTCTCGGGAGGGCTGATCTGGAGTCCATTTGGGGCTCCAGAGAGGGGGATTCATCGCCGTCGTCATCATCAACCATCCTCCATCACCAATTTCATGATGCTCACCGCCATGCGTGAGTAATTCCATCGTAGGCTTGTTGTACGGTGATGGGTTGGATGATATTTATCATGTAATCGAGTTAGTTTTGATAGGGTTTGACCCCTAGTTTCCACTATGTTCTGAGATTGATGTTGCTATCACTTTGCTATGCTTAATGCTTGTCACTAGGGCCCGAGTGCCATGATTTCAGATCTGAACCTATTATGTTTTCATGAATATATGTGAGTTCTTAATCCTATCTTGCAAGTCTATAGTCACCTACTATGTGTTATGATCCGGCAACCCCGAAGTGACAATAATCAGGACCACTCCCAGTGATGACCATAGTTTGAGGAGTTCATGTATTCACTATGTTCTAATGCTTTGTTCTTGTTCTCTATTAAAAGGAGGCCTTAATATCCCTTAGTTTCCAATAGGACCTCGCTGCCACAGGAGGGTAGGACAAAATATGTCATGCAAGTTCTTTTCCATAAGCACGTATGACTATATACAGAATACATGCCTACATTACATTGATGAATTGGAGCTAGTTCTGTGTCACCCTATGTTATGACTGTTACATGATGAACCGCATCCGGCATAATTATCCATCACTGATCCAGTGCCTACAAGTTTTCCATATACTGGTTTACGCTTATTTACTTTCCCGCTGCTACTGTTACAATCACTAGAAAATACCAAAAACATTACTTTTGCTGTCTTTACTTTTGTTGCCGCTACCACCACTATCATATTACTTTGCTACTAAACACTTTGCTGCAGATACTAAGTTTCCAAGTGTGGTTGAATTGACAACTCAGCTGCTAATACTTGAGAATATTCTTTGGCTCCCCTTGTCTTGAATCAATAAATCTGGGTTGAATACTCTACCCTCGAAAGCTGTTGCGATCCCCTATACTTGTGGGTTATCAAGACCAATTTCTAGCGCCGTTGCCAGGGAGCATAGCTCTATTCTTTGAGTCACTTGGGATTTATATCTGTTGGACACTATTAAGAACTTGAGAGATCCAAAAACCAAGATCTATTCCTCAACTACGAGGGGAGGTAAGGAACTGCTATCTATCTCTGCACTTGATTCACCTTCTGTTATGAGTAAGTTTGGGACACCTACACCTGCTTCTGCTATTCGTTCCGATATGTCGCATGTTATTGATGATGCCACTTGTGCTATGCATGATACTTATGATGAAACTTCTTCTATGCCTGATACTACTGTGCCCCTTGGTGAATTTCTTGATGAACAAATTGCTAGGGCTAGAGAAAAAAATTATTGAATCTGAATACGATGATGATAGTGATGATGAAAATATGTCTGTTATTCCTGAGGGTTATCTTTTTGATATGGAATCTTCTGCCGCTATTTTAGCTTGCAAAGATAGATATGAGCTTCACTTAGAGATAAAATGAAACCTGACCCTGCTTTTGCTACTTCACCCATATGTGTTCCTGATAAGGATTATGAATTCTCTGTTGATCCTGATATAATTACTTTGGTTGAATCTGATCCGTTTTATGGCTATGAATCTGAAACTGTTGTGGCACATCTTACTAAATTAAATGATATAGCCGCCTTGTTTACTAATGATGAGAGATCGCGTTACTTTTATATACTCAAAATATTTTCGTTCTCATTAAAGGGTGATGCTAAGATATGGTTTAATTCTCTTGATCCTGGTTGTGTGCGTAGTCCCCAGGATATGATTTATTACTTCTCTACTAAATATTTCCCTGCTCATAAGAAACAAGCTGCTTTGAGGGAAATATACAACTTCGTGCAAATTAAAGAAGAGAGTCTCCCACAAGCTTGGGGAGGCTTCTCAAGTTACTTAACGCTTTGCCTGATCATCCTCTTAAGAAACCTGAAATACTTGATATCTTTTATAATGGACTAACTGATGCTTCCAGAGATTACCTGGATAGTTGTGTTGGTTCTCTTTTCAGGGAAAGAACACCGGATGAAGCTGAAATCCTATTGAATAATATGTTGACAAATGAAAATAATTGGGCACCTCCTGAGCCAACTCCTACTCCAATTATTGAGCCTATTCCTAAACCAACTCCGAAGAAGAGAGGTGTTCTATTCCTCAGTCCCGAAGATATGCAAGAGGCAAAGAAATCTATGAAAGAAAAAGGTATTAAAGCTGAAGACGTTAAGAATTTACCTCCTATTGAAGAAATACATGGTCTTAATATACCACCTGTTGAAGAAACATATGATCTCAATTCTTTATTTACTGAAGAATCTCCTGATCCCGATATCCCGACACAGGTAGTAAAGGTAAATTCTCTCTATAGATATGATAAAGCTGAAGTCCCTCCTACTAAAATTGCTAGTCAGTGCTTGGATGAGTTTGATAACTTTATGTTTAAGCAAGATGACTTCAATGCTTATTTTGGTAGACGATTAAAAGAAAATGCTTATATGATTAGACGCTTGGGTGATTATATGGCTAATATTAAAGGTGAACTTAAACTTGTTAGCAAACATGCTTCTATGGTTACCACTCAAGTAGAGCAAGTACTTAAGGCTCAAAAAGAAGTGCTTGATGAAATGAATAGTAAGAAAAATGATTATGCTGTTAGAGTGGCTACTAGGACTGGTAGAATGACTCAGGAACCTTTGTATCCTGAATGCCACCCTAAGAGAATCGAGCAAGATTCTCAAAGAAATAATATTGATGTTCCTAGTTCTTCTAAAAAGAAGAAGAAGAAAAATGATAGAACTGTGCAAACTTCTAGTGAACCTATTGCTGAACCACCTGATAATCCAAATGATATTTCTATGTCTGATGCTAAAACACAATTTGGTAATGAACATGAACCTAATGAAAAAATTGATAATGATGTTCATGATGATGCTCAACCTAGTAATGATAATGATGTAGAAGTTGAACCTGTTGTTGATCTTGATAACCCACAATCAAAGAATCAACGCTATGATAAAAGAGACTTTGTTGCTAGGAAACATGGTAAAGAAAGGGAACCTTGGGTCCAGAAACCCATGCCTTTTCCTCTGAAACCATCTAAGAAAAAGGATGATGAGGATTTTGAGCGCTTTGTTGAAATGATTAGGCCTATCTTTTTCCGTATGCGATTAACTGATGTGCTCAAAACAAATCCTTATGCTAAATATATGAAGGATATCATTACTAATAAAAGAAAGATACCGGAAGCTGAAATTTCCACCATGCTTACTAATTAATCTTTTAAGGGTGGAATACCAAAGAAACTTGGAGACCCCGGAGTACCTACTATACCTTGCTCCATTAAAAGAAATTATATTAAAACTGCTTTATGTGATCTTGGAGCCGGTGTTAGTGTTATGCATCTCTCTTTATATCGTAGACTTGACTTGAATAAGTTGACACCTACTGAAATATCTTTGCAAATGGCTGATAAATCAACTGCTATACCTGTCGGTATTTGTGAGGATGTGCCTATTGTGGTTGCAAATGTTACTATTTTAACAGACTTTGTTATACTTGATATTCCCGAGGATGATAGTATGTCTATTATTCTTGGAAGACCTTTTCTTAATACTGCAGGGGCTGTTATTGATTGCAACAAAGGCAATGTCACTTTTCATGTTAATGGTAATGAGCATATGGTACACTTTCTGAGGAAACAACCTGAAGTTCATAGTATCAATTCCATTGGCAAAATTCCATCAATTATATTTGGAGGTTTTGAATTTCCTCTTCCTACTATCAAAAAGAAATATGATATACTTATTATAGGGGATGTGCATATCCCCGTTGAGGTAACTTAGTGTTATTCGAAATTTCTCCGGTTTCATGATTATCGGAATGAGTTTGTTAACAAGACTTGATCAACCTTGTTAGTGGATTCTTTTTGATGAGCATGAGATGGATGAAACTAGAAGCACAACCTTCTGTACCCCACTTTTACTTGTTGTTATTTATATTAAATAAAGTAAAAATAGTATTTTTCTGTCTGTTTCCTGACTTATCCGTGCAACATAAAAATATCCCGAAAATAAAAGTCCTCAGAATGACATGCCAATTTAATATGATTTTTTCGGGAATATTTGAGGATTTACTGTGCAAAAACTACCGCGGGAGGAGCTGCCACCTGGCCACGAGGGTGGTGGGCGCCCCCCCCCTCTAGGGTGCGCCCCCCTGCCTCGTGGGCCCATGGTGGCCCTTCTCCACTTATCCCAGCACCCATCTCCTTCCTCTGTCTCACACAAACCCGAAAAACCAACTCAAGCACGAGTTCCAGCCACTTTTGTTGTGATTTTCGATCTCCTTGCTCAAAGCACCTCTCGCAAAACTGCTTGGGGAGATTGTTCCTTGGTATGTGACTCCTCCATTGGTCCAATTAGTTTTTGTTCTAGTGCTTTATTCTTTGCAAATTTGTGCTGCACAGGTGACCATGTTCTTGAGCTTGCATGTCAAATTTATATGGTTCTAAGTAGTTCTAATGCTTGATATAGGCTCTAGGCACATGTAGGAGTAGTTGCTATTAATATTATTGAAGTTGGTTCACTTTTGTTTGAAGTTACTAAAAATTTCAGATTATTTCAGAAAAATAATGAGGAGATTTTTGAGGGGCTCATCGAGCCAAAGCTCGAAGGAAAAGGCACCGAAGCCTAAGTATAATTTGCCGCGCACCGCGGAGATTCGGGCGTGTGAATGGCCTTCTGATGATTTCTTGAGAGCAGCCGGTATCTATGAAGATTTTCATGAATTGGCTCACAATGCAGGCCTCACCGCTTTCCTCCACGACCAATGCAATCAGTATCTCTTACTCAAAAATACTTTTGTGCAAAACTTTCACTTTCATTCTAGGAACTCACCACCTACAGTGGAGTTTCATTTATATGATGAGCATAAGGAGATGTCACTTTATGATTTCTGTCGGATTTGTTTAGTCCCTTTTGAGGGCAAGACAGAAGAACCACATCATGATGATGTGGCTAGGTTTATTGATACTATCACTATAGGAGAAACTAGAAAGGTTTCCGATGCACGAATCACTAGCATACATTTTCCTGTTTTACGTTACTTTGCATTATTTGCTAGTCGTTGTTTAATTGGATGCGGAAACTGTGGAAACCTTAGTATCTCTGATATAATTATTCTGCTCCATGGTTTATACAGTGATAACACTTTTAGTATGGGCGGTATTATTGCTAGACGGTTAAGTATGAACCGTACCAAAGGCCCCATCTTTGGAGGCATCTATGCTACACGCCTAGCCGTACATTTTAACATACCTATTAGGCATGCTGAGAAGGAAGAAAAGGTGCTACCCCGTGTTTATCTAGATCATAAAAGTATGGTGGCACATGATTTTATTGTTAAGAATAGGGCAGGAGAGCTTAAATATCAATTGTTCTTTAACAAACATCATCTTGAGACTATTATCCTACCTGCTCCTTCTTTGTTTGATTTGACTGTAGGCACGTACCTTGTTCTGTTGACGGCTATTCACGCCTACGGAACCCTGCACCAGCCAAGGAGCCAGAACCGGAACCACAATTTGATCCTTCACGACAGTCTAACTATCAGTGGGATCCGGAGATGATTGCCAGCCAGTGGCAATCGGAGCCTTCTTCTTCCTCATCACAGTACGACCCCAACAACTATTATTATGGATATCCGCCAAGCCAGCCGTGGCCATAGACCAACTTAGGCCAAAAGCCTAAGCTTGGGGGAGTACGTATTTCTCACCGACATATCATTTATGTTCACACACACTCATTGCTAGATGTCGGTGCTCATACTTTTTCACTGTAATATCCATGCTAGTTTATTTTCCTTTTCCTGCTTTCTTCTTGTGTGTTTGTTAAACCTTAAGAAAAACCAAAAAAATTAGTAGTAGTTATTTTTCTGCTGTAGTAATAATAATTAAAAAGAAAACCCAAAAATATTTCCCGTTCTTCTTTTGCTTGTTGGGAACTTTCCCGTGTAAATAGTTTTATTTCTTTTATTTTCTTTGGGGGTCAGTAGGAGAAGATCATAATCAAATTGTTGAAGTGGCTCTTATAAGCATTGTTGTTGATTTAACCAAGAGCCCATATTGCCTTGTCTTCTCCTGTTTATCGAATGCTCGCAGATTCCAGCTTAGTCCAATGCACATGCACTCTTATTATTATTCACACCGTTCGGTCGTGCAAGTGAAAGGCAATTATGATGATATATGATGGGCTGACTGAGATGAGAAAAGCTGGTATGAACTCGACCTCTTTTGTTTTTGTAAATATGATGAGTCCCTCGTTCTTGATTCAGCTTATTATGAATAAACATGTTTGCAATGACAATTAGAGATCATAGTTGCTTATGCCATGCTTGATTAGCTATGAGTTATAATGGTTTACCTTGTGTGCCAACATGCTATTGAGATGGTTATGATGTGGTATGATGGGGTGGTATCCTCCTTTGAATGATTTAAGTGATTTGACTTGGCACATGTTCACACATGTAGTTGAAACAAAATCAACATAGCCTTCACGATATTTATGTTCATGGTGGATTATATCCTACTCATGCTTGCATCCAATGTTTATTAATTTTAATGCATGTACATGGCTGTTGTCGCTCTCTAGTTGGTCGCTTCCCAGTCTTTTGCTAGCCTTCACTTGTACTAAGCGGGAATACTGCTTGTGCATCCAATCCCTTAAACCCCAAAGTTATTCCAGATGAGTCCACCATACCTTCCTATATGCGGTATCTACCTGCCGTTCCAAGTAAATTTGTATGTGCCAAACTCTAAACCTTCAAATAAACATTCTGTTTTGTATGCTCGAATAGCTCATGTATCAACCAAGGCTGTCCTTATCTTCCGTGTTAGGCGGGTTATTATCAAGAGGAGTGGACTCCGCTCCTCACTCGCGAGAAAATGGCTGGTCACCGGGATGCCCAGTCCCATGCTTTATGCAAACTAAATCAAAATTAATTGCAAACAAAACTCCCCCTGGGACCTGATGTATGTTGGAGGCACTCGTTCTTTCGAGCAAGCCATGGATTGATGCTTGTTGGTGAAGAGGGAGTATAAAATTTACCATTCTGTTTGGGAACCGCCTATAATGTGTTTAGGATGGAAGATATCACCATCTCTTAGTTGTTACGTTGACAATGAAAGTATATCACTCAAAATAAAATTTATCTCTATTTCAAAACTGAGCTCTGGCACCTCTACAAATCCCTGCTTCCCTCTGCGAAGGGCCTATCCATTTACTTTTATGTTGAGTCATCACCCTCTTATTAAAAAGCACTAGCTAGAGAGCACAGCTGTCATTTGCATTCATCACTGTTAATTTATATTGGGTATGGCTATGATTGGATCTCCTTTACCATGAATTACAATGTCTAGTCAGTCCTTGATCTTTAAAGGTGCTCTGCATTTATGTTTTGTGGTCTCAGAAAGGGCTAGCGAGATACCATCTTGTTATATCATATTATGATTGTTTTGAGAAAGTGTTGTCATCCGAGATTTATTATTATTGCTCGCTAGTTGATTATGCCATTGATATGAGTAAACTTGAGACCTAAGCGTTATTGTGAATGTGGTTAGTCATAATCTTTGCTGAAAACTTGAATGCTGGCTTGACATAGTTACAACAACAAGAGCAAACAGAGTTTGTAAAAGTTTTTCTTTCTTTCAGTTTGTCAACTGAATTGCTTGAGGACAAGCAAGGGTTTAAGCTTGGGGGAGTTGATACGTCTCTGTCGTATCTACTTTTACAAACACTTTTGCCCTTGTTTTGGACTCTAACTTGTATGATTTGAATGGAACTAACCCGGACTGACGCTGTTTTCAGCAGAATTGCCATGATGTTGTTTTATGTGCGGGAAACAAATATTCTCGAAATGACCTGAAACTCCATGGAACATATTAGAAAAAATAAAATAAAAATCCTCGCCAAAGATGTAGACCAGGGGGCCCACACCCTTCTCACGAGGGTGCCCCCCCCTAGGGTGCGTCCCCTACCTCGTGGGCCCCCTGGATGCCCTCTGACGCCAACTCCAACTCTATATATTTGCTTTCCGAGAGAAAAAAATCAGGAGGAGAAATCATCGCATTTTACGATACGGAGCCGCCGCCAAGCCCTAAAACCTCTTGGGAGGGCTGATCTAGAGTCTGTTCGGGGCTCCGGAGAGGGGGATTCGTCGCCGTCGTCATCATCAACCATCCTCCATCACCAATTTCATGATGCTCACCGCCATGCGTGAGTAATTCCATCGTAGGCTTGCTGGACGGTGATGGGTTGGATGAGATTTATCATGTAATCAAGTTAGTTTTGTTAGGGTTTGATCCCTAGTATCCACTATGTTCTGAGATTGATGTTGCTATGACTTTGCTATGCTTAATGCTTGTCACTAGGGCCCGAGTGCCATGATTTCAGATCTGAACCTATTATGTTTTCATGAATATATGTGAGTTCTTGATCCTATCTTGCAAGTCTATAGTCACCTACTATGTGTTATGATCCGGCAACCCTGAAGTGACAATAATCGGGACCACTACCGGTGATGACCATAGTTTGAGGAGTTCATGTATTCACTATGTGCTAATGCTTTGTTCCAGTTCTCTATTAAAAGGAGGCCTTAATATCCTTTAGTTTCCAATAGGACCCTGCTGCCATGGGAGGGTAGGACAAAAGATGTCATGCAAGTTCTTTTCCATAAGCACGTATGACTATATACAGAATACATGCCTACATTACATTGATGAATTGGAGCTAGTTCTGTGTCACCCTATGTTATGACTGTTACATGATGAACCGCATCCGGCATAATTATCCATCACTGATCTGGTGCCTACAGTTTTCCATATACTGGTTTACGCTTATTTACTTTCCCGCTGCTACTGTTACAATCACTACAAAATACCAAAAACATTACTTTTGCTGTCTTTACTTTTGTTGCCGCTACCACCACTATCATATTAATTTTCTACTAAACACTTTGCTGCAGATACTAAGTTTCCAGGTGTGGTTGAATTGACAACTCAGCTGCTAATACTTGAGAATATTCTTTGGCTCCCCTTGTGTCGAATCAATAAATTTGGGTTGAATACTCTACCCTCGAAAGTTGTTGTGATCCCCTATACTTGTGGGTTATCAGTACTCTCTTATGAGATATTCGATGTAACAAGTGTGTGATTGCAACTCTATTATAAATCCTTCAAGTACTGTGTGTGTCAGCATTACCGATCCAGGGATGACACTTATGCACAGAGATTTGACCATTTGAGGTTGGATCGTTACACCTCTCAAACCACCTCTGTGGTCAGGAGGCGAGGAAAGTTTTCATACAACACCCACGGTTCAATATTGAAGTGTTCCTGAAGAGGTCAAAGGATGGACGGTCAATCATCCACAGGCACTGGCCTAAAGTTGCAAAGACCTTCAACATGAATGAAAGCTCAATATTTGCCTTCCGCTTCGGCAGTTTTCCAGATGAGATGCATCTCTCTATGTACCGTCTATGATGCTAATTTCGGAAGGTTCTAGATGTTGCATGTGAAACTTGCTGCTGGTGTAGTTGTGTAATGGGGTAGCTGAGTGCTGAAGCTATATCATGTTGTACTCCGATGTATTTCAATTATGAAATCCTACTTCCTTGATATGGAAATGGAATATATTATGTGCTTAATATGAATGTCAATTAGATTAGTAAATGGATTACTAATAATAGGGCAATTAGCCCGCTAATTTGTGTAATACTGGAATTATTAATTGTAAACTAGTAAACTTGCTAAATGTGTCATGGACCTTTGCAAATGGTTCTAGCAGAAAAAGCGATTGTGATGGATAGCCCAATGCCACACAGTTTTCTTCATCAAATCGTGTGTGATATAGTTGATAAAAGCAAACAGTTAACCATGGCAAACCGTGTGTGATAGTTACACCTTTCACACACGAGCCTACACATAAAATTATGTGGGATATACATACGAACGGAAACGTTTTCCCTCAATTGACTGTGTGGGATGTACATAAGAATGGAACCGTATTCCTTGGATTGACTGTGTGTGATATACATACCTACGGAAAAAAATATGGGATTCACCGTGTGGGATGTACATACCTACGGAAATGATTTTCTCGGATTACCGTGTGGGATGTACATACCTACGGAAATGATTGGGTTTTGATGCCTCGCTCGATCGCACACGGCCCCAGCCTGGGTCCCAGGAAGGCCTATCCCTGACGATTTCTGGGTCGTGTGTGAAGGACACCCTATCGCACACACTCACTTGGCGACGGTTCCAAATGCCATCATGGAAAGGGGTTAAAAACCGTTTGTTTAGGACCAACGCACACCAGTGTAGAGTCATCCGGATCAGTGTCAAAGCTTGCATCGACATAACCATTTACGACAAGCTCTTTGTCACCCCACATAAACGAGAAACATATCCTTACTCCTTTTCGGGTATTTCAGGATGTTCTTGACCGATGTCCAGTGATCCATTCCTAGATTAATTTGGTACCTCCCTACTAAACTTATAGCAAGGCACACATCAGGTCTGGTACACAGCATTGCATACATGATAGAACCTATGGCTGAGGCATAGGGAATGACTTTCATTTTCTCTCTATCTTCTGCAGTGGTCGGGCATTGAGTCTGACTCAACTTCACACATTGTAACACAGGCAAGAACCCTTTCTTTGACTGATCCATTTTGAACTTCTTCAAAACTTTATCAAGGTATGTGCTTTGTGAAAGTCCAATTAAGCATCTTGATCTATCTCTATAGATCTTGATGCCCAATATATAAGCAGCTTCACCAAGGTCTTTCATTGAAAAAATCTTATTCAAGTATCCTTTTATGCTATCCAGAAATTCTGTATTATTTCCAATCAACAATATGTCATCCACATATAATATTAGAAATGCTATAGAGCTCCCACTCACTTTCTTGTAAATACAGGCTTCTCCAAAAGTCTGTATAAAACCACATGCTTTGATCACACTATCAAAGCGTATATTCCAACTCCGAGAGGCTTGTACCAGTCCATAAATGGATCCCTGGAAATCTTATACAGTAACATTACCGTCAGCATCAGTCTTCTTCTTGAAAATCCATTTATTCTCTATGGCTTGCTGATCATCGAGCAAGTCAACCAAAGTCCACACTTTGTTCTCATACATGGATCCCATCTCACATTTCATGGCTTCAAGCCATTTTGCAGAATCTGGGCTCATCATCGCTTCCTCATAGTTCATAGGTCCATCATGGTCAAGTAACATGACTTCCAGAACAGGATTACCGCACCACTCTGGTGCGGATCGTACTCTGGTTGACTTACGAGGTTCGGTAGTAACATGATTTGAAGTTTCATGATCATCATCATTAGCTTCCTCACTAATTAGTGTAGGAATCACTGGAACTAATTTATGTGATGAACTACTTTCCAATTCAGGAGAAGATACAATTACCTCGTCAAGTTCTACTTTCCTCCCAGTTACTTCTTTCGAGAGAAACCCCTTCTCTAGAAAGGATCCATTCTTAGCAACGAATATCTTGCCTTTGGATCAGTGATAGAAGGTATACCCAACAGTCTCCTTTAGGTATCCTATGAAGGCACATTTCTCCGATTTGGGTTCGAGCTTATCAGGTTGAAGCTTTTCCACATAAGCATCATAGACCCAAACTTTAAGAAATGACAGCTTAGGTTTCTTGCCAAACCACAGTTCATATGGTGTCGTCTCAACGGATTTAGATGGTGCCCTATTAACGTAAATGCAACCGTCTCTAAAGCATAACCCCAAAACGATAGCGCTAAATCGGTAAGAGGCATCATAGATTGCACCATATCTAATAAAGTACGGTTACGACGTTCGGACACACCATTATGTTGTGGTGTTCCAGGTGGCGTGAGTTGTGAAACTATTCCACATTGTTTCAAATGAAGACAAAACTTGTAACTCGAATATTCTCCTCCACGATCAGATCGTAGAAACTTTATTTTCTTGTTATGATGATTTTCCACTTCACTCTGAAATTCTTTGAACTTTTCAAATGTTTCAGACTTATGTTTCATTAAGTAGATATACCCATATCTGCTCAAATCATCTATGAAGGTTAGAAAATAATGATACCCGCCGCAAGCCTCAACACTCATCGGGCCGCATACATCAGTATGTATTATTTCCAACAAGTCAGTTGCTCGCTCCATTGTTCCGGAGAATGGAGTCTTAGTCATCTTGCCCATGAGGCATGGTTCGCAAGTATCAAGTGATTCCAAAATCCCATCAGCATGGAATTTCTTCATGCGCTTTACACCAATATGACCTAAACGGCAGTGCCACAAATAAGTTGCACTATCATTATTAACTTTGCATCTTTTGGCTTCAATATTATGAATATGTGTATCACTACAATCGAGATTTAACAAAAATAGACCACTCATCAAGGGTGCATGACCATAAAAGATATTACTCATATAAATAGAACAACCATTATTCTCCGATTTAAATGAATAATTGTCTCGCATCAAAGAAGATCCAGATATAATGTTCATGCTCAACATTAGCACCAAATAACAATTATTTAGGTCTAAAACTAATCCCGATGATAGATAGAGGTAGCGTGCCGACAACGATCACATCGACTTTGGAACCATTTCCCACGCACATCGTCACCTCGTCCTTAGCCAATCTTCGTTTAATCCATAGCCCCTGTTTTGAGTTGCAAATATGAGCAACAGAACCAGTATCAAATACCCAGGTGCTACTATGAGCATTAGTAAGGTACACATCAGTAACATGTATATCAAATATACCTTTCACTTTTCCATCCTTCTTATCCGCCAAATACTTGGGGCAGTTCTGCTTTCGGTGACCAGTCCCTTTGCAGTAGAAGCACTCAGTTTCAGGCTTAGGTCCAGACTTGGGCTTCTTCCCTTGAGCAGCAACTGGCTTGTTGTTCTTCTTGAAGTTCCCCTTCTTCCCTTTGCCCTTTTTCTTGAAACTAGTGGTCTTGTTCACCATCAACACTTAATGCTCCTTCTTGATTCCTACCTCCGCGGCCTTTAGCATCGCGAAGAGCTCAGGAATTGGCTTCTCCATCCCTTGCATATTATAGTTCATCACGAAGCCTTTATAGCTTGGTGGCAGTGATTGAAGAACTCTGTCAATGACACTATCATCAGGAAGATTAACTCCCAGATGAGTCAAGTGGTTATGGTACCCAGACATTCTGAGTATGTGTTCACTGACAGAACTATTCTCCTCCATTTTGCAGCTGTAGAACTTATTGGAGACTTCATATCTCTCAACTCGGGCATTTGCTTGAAATATTAACTTCAACTCCTGGAACATCTCATATGCTCCATGACATTCAAAACGTCTTTGAAGTCCCGATTCTAAGCTGTAAAGCATGGCACACTAAACTATCGAGTAGTCATCAGCTTTGCTCTGCCAGACGTTCATAACATCTGGAGTTGCTCCTGCAGCGGGTCTTGCACCTAGCAGTGCTTCCAGGATGTAATTATTCTGTGCAGCAATGAGGATAATCCTCAAGTTACGGACCCAGTCCGTGTAGTTGCTACCATCATCTCTCAACTTAGCTTTCTCTAGGAACGCGTTAAAATTCAAGGGAACGATGGCACGGGCCATTGATCTACAACAACATAGATATGCAAAAATTATCAAGTACTAAGTTCATGATAAATTAAAGTTCAATTAATCATATTACTAAAGAACTCCCACTTAGATAGACATCCCTCTAGTCATCTAAATGATCACGTGATCCATATCAAATAAACCATGTCCGGTCATCACGTGAGATGGGGTAGTTTTCAATGGTGAACATCTCTATGTTGATCATATCTACTATATGATTCACGTTCGACCTTTCGGTCTCAGTGTTCCGAGGCCATATCTGCATATGCTAGGCTCGTCAAGTTTAACCTGAGTATTCTGCACATGCAAAACTGGATTGCACCCGATCATCACGTGGTGTCTCGGCATGATGAACTATAGCAATGGTGCATATTCAGGGAGAACACTTGTACCTTGAAATTTAGTGAGGGATCATCTTATAATGCTACCGCCGTACTGAGAAAAATAAGATGCATAAAAGATAAACATCTCATGCAATCAAAATATGTGACATGATATGGCCATCATCATCTTGTGCCTTTGATCTCCATCTCCAAAGCACCATTATGATCTGCATCGTCATCGGCTTGACACCTTGATCTCCATCGTAGCGTCGTCGTCGTCTCACCAACTATTGCTTCTACGACTATCGCTACCGCTTAGTGATAAAGTAAAGCAATTACATGGCGATTGCATTTCATACAATAAAACGACAACCATAAGGCTCCGGCCAGTTGCCGATAACTTTTACAAAACATGATCATCTCATACAACAATTTATATCTCATCACGTCTTGACCATATCACATCACAACATGCCCTGCAAAAACAAGTTAGACGTCCTCTACTTTGTTGTTGCAAGTTTTATGTGGCTGCTACGGGCTTCTAGCAAGAACCGTTCTTACCTACGCATCAAAACCACAACGATTTTTTGTCAAGTGTGATGTTTTAACCTTCAACAAGGACCGGCCGTAGTCAAACTCGATTCAACTAAAGTTGGAGAAACAGACACACGCCAACCACCTGTGTGCAAAGCACGTCGGTAGAACCAGTCTCATGAACGCGGTCATGTAATGTTGGTCCGAGCCGCTTCATCCAACAATATCGCCGAATCAAAGTAAGATGTTGGTGGTAAGCAGTATGACTATTATCGCCCACAACTCTTTGTGTTCTACTCGTGCATATCATCTACGCATAGAACTGGCTCGGATGCCACTGTTGGGGAACGTAGCATGCAATTTCAAAAAAATTCCTACGATCACTCAAGATCTATCTAGGAGATGCATAGCAATGAGACAGGGAGAGTGTGTCCACGTACCCTCGTAGACCGAAAGCGGAAGCGTTAGGTTAACGCGGTTGATGTAGTCGAACGTCTTCACGATCCAACCGATCCAAGTACCGGACGTACGACACCTCCGTGTTCAGCACACGTTCAGCTCGATGACGTCCCCCGAGCTCTTGATCTAGTAGAGGGTCAAGGGAGTGTTCCGACAGCATGACGGTGTGGTGAAGGTGATGGTGATGTGATCTGTGTAGGGCTTCGCCTAAGCACTATGACGCTATGACTAGAGGAGTAACATGTGGAGGGGGGCACGGCACACGGCTAAGAGAAATCTTGGTATGCCTTTGGGGTGCCCCCCGCCCCTGTATATAAGGGGGGAGGAGGAGGTGGCCAGCCCAAGGGGGCGCGCCAAGGGGGGAGTCCTACTTGGACTCCCAGTACAAGTAGGATTCGCCCCCCCCCCCTTCCTTCCAACGGAGAGGGGAAAGGGGAAAGCAGGGAGAAGGAGAAGGAAAGAGGGGGACCGCGCCCACTCCCCTTGTCCAATTCGGATTGGGCAAGGGGGGCTCGCCTCCTCCTATGGACTGCCTCCTCTCCTCCATTATGGCCCATTAGGCCCATTAACTTTCCCGGGGGGTTCCGGTAGCCTCCCAGTACTCCGAAAAATCCCCGAACCTTATCGGAACCATTCTGGTATCTGTATATAACCTTCCAATATATCAATCTTTACCTCTCGACCATTTCGAGACTCCTCGTCATGTCCGTGATCTCATCCGGGATTCCGAACAAACTTTGGTCACCAAAACACATAACTCATAATACAAATCATCATCGAACATTAAGCGTGCGAACCCTATGGGTTTGCAAACTATGTAGACATAACCGAGACACATCTCTAGCCAATAACCAATAGCAGAACCTGGATGCTCATATTGTCTCATACATATTCTACGAAGATCTTTATCGGTCATACCGCATAACAACATACGTTATTCCCTTTGTCATCGCATGTTACTTGCCCGAGATTCGATCGTCGGTATCATCATACCTAGTTCAATATCGTTACCGGCAAGTCTCTTTACTCATTCCGTAATGCATCATCCCGCAACTAATTCATTAGTTACATTGCTTGCAAAGCTTATAGTGATGTGCATTACCGAGAGGGCCCAGAGATACCTCTCCGATACTCGGAACGACAAATCCTAATCTCGATATATGCCAACTCAACAAACACCTTCGGAGACACCTGTAGAGCATCTTTATAATCACCCAGTTATGTTGTGACGTTTGATAGCACACAAGGTGTTCCTCCGGTATTCAAAAGTTGCATAATCTCGTAGTCAGAGGAATATGTATAAGTCATGAAGAAAGCAATAGCAATAAAACTAAATGATCATTATACTAAGCTAACCGATGGGTCTTGTCCATCACATCACTCTCTAATGATGTGATCCCGTTCATCAAATGACAACACATGTCTATGGTCAGGAAACTTAACCATCTTTGATTAACGAGCTAGTCAAGTAGAGGCATACTGGGGACACTCTGTTTGTTTATGTATTCATACATGCACTAAGTTTCCAGTTAATACGATTCTAGCATCAATAATGAACATTTATCATGATATAAGGAAATATAAATAACAACTTTATTATAGCCTCTAGGGCATATTTCCTTCAACAGGAGCATATTTTTCACCGAAATCAATACCTTCTACCTGTGTGTACCCTTGAGCAACAAGACGAGCCTTGTTTCTCACCACAATGCCATTTTCATCTTGCTTATTGCGAAAAATCCATTTTTGTGCCGATGATATTGTTCTTCTTAGGATTTGGTTTGTCAACCAATTCCCACACATCATTCAATTTGAATTGCACCAACTCCTCTTGCATAGCATTCATCCAATCTGGATCATTCATGGCTCCTTCATACTTGGTAGGTTCTGCCAATGACACAAAGGAGAAACTGCCACAGTAGTTAGCTAAGCAAGTGCATGACTGAGTTGTGGGTCGATAACCTGGATTCTCGAGTTCAATGAGAATTAATGAAGGATCAACTCGATTAGCCACTCGTGGATGAGGCTTTTTCATCTTGATGATCATTATCGTTTTCATCAGCATTAGCATTAGCATTCCCATTCCCTTCAGGATTGCCATTTTCATCAGCATTTGCAATTTGATTGCCATTTGCATTCGGAGTGGAATTTCCTTCGGCAGTAGCTTGATGAGTTCTGCTTTGAGTCATAGGGGCATCATCATCAGAGGACTCGGGTGCATTTCCTTCAACTGGCTTGACACTCCCAATAGCCATTTGCCGAATAGCATCCGAAATTGGTAGTTCATCTATCACATTTGGCGGGTACTCCTTTTGGGAGCAGTTAGATTCATCAAATTGCACATTTACCGTTTCCATAACTTTCCCATGGTGAGAGATATAGACACGATAAGTATGCGAGTTCGACCATAACCAAGAAGAAAACCTTCATGTGCCTTAGGTGCGGGAAGAATGATTCATATCAAGAATGTAGCAAGGTGCACCAAAAACACGTAAATAAGAAACAATAGGTTTCTTGCCAGTGATAAGCTCATTTGAAGTTTTTATAAGGAACTTGTGAAGATAAACACGATTGATAACATGACAAGCAGTGTTAATAGCATCAGCCCAGAAGCGAATAAGAGCTTTATACTCATTGAGCATTGTTCTTGCCATTTCGATGAGAGTTCTGTTCTTTCGTTCAACAACTCCATTCTGTTGGGGAGTGTATGCGGCAGAGAACTCATGAGTAATACCATTTTCTTTGAGAAATTCATCAATACAAGTATTTTTGAACTCAGTTCCATTGTCACTCCCAACGTGCTTAATTCGCACATCATATTCATTCTAGGCCTTCTTGGCGGAACTTTTGAACATATCTTGGGTGCAGGTTTTGTCTTTGAGAAAGAATACCCAAGTGTATTGAGAGAAATCATCAACAATAACCATACCATAATGACTGCCACCGAAACTTGCATAATTTTGAGGACCGAATAAATCCATATGAAGAATTTCCAGAGGTCTTGTTGTGGTCATAACAGTCTTTGATTAATGATGCTTCTTGGACAATTTACTAGCCTCACATGCAGCACAAAGACGATCCTTGGTGAATTTTACATCAGGAATGCTGTGAAGATGATTTTTCTTCACTAGGGTCTGCAAGTTCCTCATACCTGCATGACCAAGCCTTCGGTGCCACAACCAACCTTTGGTCGCTTTTGCAAGCAAACAAGTTTGGACTGAGGGACCCTTAGAGAAATCCACAATATATAGATCACCTTTTCTAATTCCCTCGAATATGAAGGAATTGTCAGAGGCTATGAAGACAGGATATTGAAAATAAAACTAGCATGCCTGGATCACATAGCTTGCCAACTGACATAAGATTGAATCCAAGAGACTGAATAAATAAAACATCATCAATGGACTTGTCTCTGGATATAGCAATTTTACCTAGCCCAATTACCTTTCCTGTGTTGTTGTCGCCAAAAGTGATATACTTCAAAGGAGAAGCAATTAAGTTTGGGTCAATAAAAATGACTTGTCTCCGGTCATATGACTAGTGCATCCACTATCCATTATCCATTTAGTACACCCAGAGACAGTCTTGCAGAAGAATTAGGCTTTATTAACCACCCACATCTTTGCAGGTGGCTTCCAAATAGTAGAACAAGCAGGATATGATTTCTTTCAATAAACATAATTGTTGCTCGAGGAAGTGTGAGCTTAATCAAAAGAATAAGCATTGAAATTCCTTCCAGATGAATGAGCATAGTGATTGTATGAGGTATGCATATACTCATTCTGTCGAACTTTTTCAAGTAAGTAACGAGCATTTTGAGCCTGCATGGTTAGTAACATGGTAACAGGTAATGTTTCAATAGTTTTCTTAGGCACCCATATAGCCTTCTTTGGTGGGGCATTTCTGCTGTTTGGTCCAACATAGAAACAACAGCCTCACCGTGTTGATTTTTGAACAGCTTATAGTTGTCCAGAGAATCATTATTAGGATATTCAGGGATGGGAGAGTTATATCTCGAAAGTAATGCTGGATCAAGTGTTTTGCTCTTGGCAGGCACCCAGACAGTGCGAGGATATTGATGAGGTTCCTAGTATGAACCATTTTCATTCAGTTTCCTTTCGAAACTGATACCTTCCTTCCTGGGATTTTTGTGAAGAATAGATTTCTTCAGAACGTCACAAAGGGTTTGATGCCCTTTGAGAGATTTGAGCATTCCTGTCTGAAGAAGATCCTTCAACCTAGAATTTTCATCAGAAACAGAACCATTTTCCTCGACCGAGTAGTTAGCATTTATAGGAGATTCAACATTTGATTCAGCATTGGTTCTTTCAAGGCATTTTAAGCAAGGTGGCGCAAACACTTCAGGTTTATCCTTAAGTTGTTGGGTGAGAAGAGAATTTTCTCTTATCAAATCCTCATGAGCCTCTCCCAGCGCCTCGAGTTCCTGTTTCCTTTGGTAAACATAGGTCAACCTTTCATGGTCAGCTTAGAGAAAATCATGACGAGTTGATAGTTCATCCATTTGTGACTTGAGAGTGGAATACACTTCGGTCAACGACTGATTTTTCTCCATCTCCTCAACTAACAACCCTTCAGATTTCCTGAGGGTTTTCTCAATTTTCTCAAGAGAGTTTTATTGAATATTTGCAATTTATATTAGTTTAGCATGGTCATCCTCATCCGAAGAATATTGATCACTAGAGTGAACCTTGTTATGTTTGGAGGATACCTTTTCCTTCGAGGCTTTGGCCATGAAGTAGTAGGCAGGAGATTCATCGTCGCTTGACGGATTCTCGAAGAAGTTTGTTGTAGGAGAAGAGGCACATGTTATGCCAGCCATGCCGGAGTCGAAATCCTCATTGGATTCATCAGCTTCTTCGGAGTCAGATGATTCTTCTTCATCAGAATCTATCTCCTTGCCGATGTACGCTTTGGCCTTGCAAGAGTTATTCTTGCTGTTGGAGGAGGACTTGTAAGGATTCCTTGAGGAAGATCTTGACGAAGATTTGAAGTGGAGTTGTCCTTCTTCTTGAAGAACTTCTTTGTTTTCTTCTCATTATCGGAGTCGTAGTTCTTACTCTTGCTTTTCCCTCAACAGTTGCCAGAATCATATCTTCCACTAGCCCGAATTTCAGCTTCCCAGAGAGGGCAGCCCGAAATGAAATTTCCAGGCTTTTTGCGCTTGAAGCGGGTGTATTCTCTAGTAGGTTTTGATGAAGATTTTGAACCGCCAGAGTTGTTTGAACCTTTCTTATGGAACTGGCTCTTCCTATGAAGACGCTAGAATATTTTCGTGATTAATGCGAGATCTTCGTTGAGCCTTTCTGTGTCATCTAAATCTGCATCGGCATTTCCATCGGAGGATGAATCAGCTACAACCTTGAGAGCATGATTTTTGCATTGACTTGAGCCGTAGAGATCTCTTTTCTCTTCTTCTTGTTCCTCGTGGGTATTCAGTCTTTCCATGATATCAGTAGAGTCGGGGATTTTGAAATCAGCTCGTTCACGAATCATCAGAACAAGTGTGTCGAATGAACTGTCAAGTGATCAGAGCAGTTTCTTCACAACTTCATGGTCAATGATGTCTTTGGCGCCGAGACCTTGAAGCTCATTTGTTATGTCACTTAGACAATCGAAGGTTTGCTGACAGCTTTCATTTCCAATGCACTTGAATCGATTGAATTTTGCTCGAAGAGTATCAATTCGGGCTTCTTTTTTAGTTGAAACACCTTCATTTATCTTCTCGGGGACATCCCACAAATCCTTCGCAGTTTCACACTGGCGATAGCGAAGAAATTAGGCATGAGACAGATGGCCACCAAATTCATCTTTGGCGTGAGCATCCATCTGAATGAGTTTCTTCTCCTCGTAAGTGGGTGCTTGAGGTATTGCAACCATGAACCCGAACTGCACCATATTCCACATATGATCATCTATTGCTTTGAGACGGATCTTCATCTTCTCCTTCCAGAAGGGATACTCCATCCCATCAAATATGGGAATCTTGAGATGCGACTTGTAGCTCACTGAAGACATACTTAAAATCCAAGGTTGTTAGACCAAAATGAGTACAGTCAAGGAGTACCTTGCTCTGATACCAATTGTTGGAACAAAGTATGTCTACCAGAGGGGGTGAATAGGAGTTTTAAAATTTCTTCGAAAAACTAGAAACTCTTGGAACCCAGCAGCGGAGCGAATGAAAAACAAACTACAACAAGCTAAAACTAAGTACCGAATGGAAACTGAAGTATGCATGAAGACAATTTACACAAAGGAAAAGCAGATCGAATGTAAATATGGGTAGTAGAGGTAACCGGTGGTGCTCGATGGTGGCAGGGTATTTGTTCGACCAGTTCATCCTTCTGCACAAGGACTACGTCTGGTTGGAGGGGATGTGACTTAACATAGAAGATAAACTCTCTTCACCATATTCTCCTCGACAATTGGTTTGTCAACCATTGCCGATCACTCACGGTAGATACTTGAGGTGATCTTCGAACCTTTACAGACTTCTTTTCGAGAACCACAATCACACTTGGTCTCTGAAGAAATTGACACCTAACCGGAGTTTGCAGCTCTCAAGAGTAATAGGCGGAGCGTACTGAACTTAGATTTGAGTGATACTGAACCAATATCTAATTCTTCAACTCTAGGGGTTTTCTCTTAGTGGATTTAAACTCAAATCCCTCACAGAGGGGGTTTGCTCAACAATCTTCTTAGAATCAAACGGAGCAGCCACCGGACAAAGCCCGCGTGGGGTGGCTATTTATAGCCGCAACCTTCCCTGGAGGGAAATGACCATTTTGGACACGTGCTCCAGCCAATGGCCAACCGACACGTTTACAATAGTCGGATTTTGAATTAACGGTAACATTACTTGAGGAACAAGTAATGCTAACTCCTTGGTCTGAGACAAATCTCTTGCAGCGAAGAAGATCGCAGTCTCTTGCTGGCAAGTATTTGCTCGGAACACAAAGAGATTTCTCTCGCAACTTCTATAGGATTTGGGTTTAGCATCAGAGAATCAAAGTTTTGAACGCTACACCCCTCTTAATAGTATGGTGGTCCTATGACTCAATAAAGAGAAGAAGAACAACGAGATATATGCTACGTCTGCAGTTCGTCTTCAATCTCTTCGAACGCAGTCATTTTTCTTCGGACAGACACCGAACCAATTGCTTCACTTCAGAAACTTTTGAGGGGTCACTCTTGTTATCATAATCTTTGGTGATAACCTTCGTGGCACTGCAGGGAGATTATCTTCATCATTTGCATCAAACTCCTCGATATTGTAGGGACCTGTTACTTTGTGTGTACTAGCAAACACATAAGTCCCAAACTGTTTATGTCAACAAACTCCAAAACACAAGGGGCCTATCTTGCACCAACAAAGATGATGTTAGAGATACTCAGCCCTATAGTGTTAATTTTAATAAACTTGATATCCCTTGTGGATAAAGATGTCCAGAGGAACTTAGGTGAAAGGTGAATGAGATTATGCCAAAATCTGTGTTTGCATTTTTACATGACACTTCAGCTTCTCGATGGTGTGATGACCTTGTCACTCTATGTGAGTTCACGTGTGTAAATGCGGCTTTGTCACATTTCTTAAATGTTATATATATTGAGAACTCTGCTGGCCAATGAACGGTCTACCGGTGTTTTGGCTCGGATTTCGGCTATGAGCTTGTTACTATGCATAGTGGTAGCACTACATCAAATATTATCCAGCTTTCTCTTGAATGTGTGTGTATATGGTAATAACCTCACAAGAGCTCAAAAAAGACAACATATTGGTCCATATTACTCAAACTTAAGCCACCAGACAAAAAGAATTCCAACATGCAATGACTGAAGTAAAGTGCTTGAGAGCCTTGATAGCGAGTCACTTGTGGGTGTTAGCGAGTTACTCTAGTATTGTGTTATATTTACATACCTTTCGCTCCCTAATTCATGTTTTGTCTAACTAGGCTAAATAATGTGTTCCCGGCAAGCAAGTGTTAACTAGGCTAAATAGTCTAACACTTGCATAATAACCATGCCACCGCTACAACTATACTAGGTTTTCACGTGAAGAAGTGGAGGGCTATCTAGTCATACTGATAGTAGGGAACCAAAACCTTCACGTTATTTCGGTTTAAACAACTGAGTTCCTTACGGTTTGGATTTCTATCTATGTTGCTCGAGGATGATCAAGTTTAAGCTTGCGGGAGTTGATGAGTGTTAGTTTACACTCATCACACCTTAGTTTAAACTGGTTTATTTCATAAAAACCCGAGAGATGCGCTCCGATATTGCTACTAATGACTAATGAATGCAAACGATTCCAAAATCCCCTCTTTATTTTGTTTTCACATGGAATTGGGATAAATAAGGATGAAATCAAGCATATACATGGAAAGGAGTAGACTGGAGATAAGAGAGATCAAATGGGAGGCACACCAGGCGCAAAAGAGCACCTCATACCAGCACTCATACCAGGCACATGCGGCTCTAGGAGGTCTAACCCAACAACTATTACAAACTGGCCTTCGTCTAATTCGCAAAAGAGCACCGTCCAGAACCTAATATGCGCAATAGAAGCCATTCATCAACCCTAGCCGCCGCCATCTCCCATCTCATCTCCATAGCCACCACCATCTTGTTGGAAATATGCCCTAGTGGCAGTAATATTATGTTATTATATTTCCATTATTCATAATTAAGAGTTTATATTTCATGCTATGACTGCTATGATCCTGGTATATGTGATTCAGTGGAAAACTCATATGCACATGTGAAATGATAAGGCCTCCTTTGGTTTAGAGGAATTTCATAGGAATTCTAGAGGATAGGATTCTTATAGGATTTTTTCCTTTAGAGCCCTTTGGTTCATAGGAATGGATTCCTATTCCTACATAGGATTGGTTCCTATCCTCCACATTTCATAGGAAAATAAAAAAGAGCCTAGACTCAATGGAAAAATTCCTTTGGTGTCAACCAAATGACATCTTGTTTTCTATTCCTACTCATAGGATTTGAGATACATGTCATCTCATTTCCTACAAGATTCCTATTCCTATAATAATCCTATCCTATGAACCAAAAGAGGCCTAAACAGTTAATAATACACTAGTAGAAAACAGGGCTTTGGTCTAGGCCGGGTCAGGCCATTAGTCCCGGTTCAGTCCAGAACCGGGACCAATGCCCCCATTGGTCCCAGTTCGTGAGCCCAGGGGGCCGGCCGGGCCACGTGGGCCATTGGTCCCGGTTCATCTGGACCTTTTGGTCCCGGTTGGTGGGATGAACCGGGACCAATGGGCCTCGCTCCTGGCCCACAACCATTGGTCCCGGTTCGTGCCTCAAACCGGGACTAAAGATTAGACCTTTAGTCCTGGTTTGAGGCACGAACCGGGACTAATGGGGTTGAGACCTTTAGTCCCGGTTCTTGCCACGAACCGGTACTAAAGGTCCCATTTTCAAACTCTACCCCCCCCCCAGTGGATCGCCTTTTCAGTTTTAAAAAAATAAAAGAAAATGATGGAAATGTCAAAAAAAATAAAAGAAAATAAGTTTCCCATGTGATATGTGGTCTAGTTGTTGGGAAAATTTGCAAATGTGAATTTTGACTTTATTTGCAAAATCTCTCTGAAATTTGTAAAAATGGGCATAACTTTTGCATACTAACTCAGATGAAAAAGTTTTTTATATGAAAAATCATCTACTCGAAAAGTTACATCCAAATTTAATGGGGGAACCCTGTTAAACATTTTCAAAATCCTCAAAAACCTAATAGAAAAAAGTTACGGGGCTTTTAAGATCTAGAGTGAAAAAAATCGAAAAAAAATTCAAACAGTGGGCAAACTGTGGTCAAACAATGGTCAAACTAATTATTCTAGAATATTAGTGTTACTAAATAATTATTTTTGTTATTTCAATTTTGGTCAAATCTGGTCAAACTGTGGTCAAACAATGGTCAAACTAATTATTCAAGAAATATTAGTGCTACTAAATAATTATTGTTTTTTAAAACAATAGTTTCAAAATAAAACTATGAAATGTGTCACTTCATGCTCAAGCAAAATTCCTGAAGGTTAATAGGATTGACATCTTAGTATTGTCAGGAAAACAACAAGTGCAGACTTGGAGCGAGGGAGAATAGAACCCGGAAGTTAAGCGTGCTCAGGCTGGGGGAGTGGGAGGATGGGTGACCGTTCGGGAAGTTAGATGATTTGGAATGATGAGGGGTGATTAGAGGATAAATTGAGAAGTGATAAGGGGTGGTGATTACAGACTAGAGGTTAAAATAATTCAGAAATTTGAAAATCAAAAAAAATTCAAAAAAAATTCATAAAATTCCCTTTAGTCCCGGTTGGTTTACCAACCGGGACTAAAGGTGGAGCTCCACGTGGCTGCGCCCTTTAGTCCCGGTTCTGGATTGAACCGGGACTAAAGAGATAGGCATTAGTACCGACCCTTTAGTCCCGGTTCCAGAACCGGGACTAAAGGCCCTTATGAACCGGGACTGAAGGCCCTTTTTCTACTAGTGATAGGTTCCCTGTTTCACCTCTAAGACTAGCTCAAGTGTTGTTGGTGATCACGTTTTCCAAATCTTAGGATATCGTTAAGTGTAACGATAGTCCTAAAACAACATTGAGGGTATGATGTTAGAAGAATGATCATATCAAATCAGCCCAATACTTTTCTGTTATACTTTGTGATTATCTCGTCTGAATCATCTTTCATAACATAGAGTGTTAGCATGTGTTTTAGTTCCTCAGACCATGAGAGTTTTTCGGTTACTTCCTACCAGATGGTGGGCTTTGGGGTTGCTCAAACATCATCTGTAACAAGGTGATCATAACGACAACTTTCAGGCTCACTGAAAAGTTTGACAAGTGACCGGATACCTCGAGAGTGGGATTTGCTCTTCTGATAATGGAGAAATATTCTTAGGGCCCTCTCGGTGCGACGACATCCATCATCGTCTGGCCAGACACACGTGACTATGTCACAGGGATGTCAGAACACGTCAACGAGAAAGAAGAACAAAACCGGTAACATGAGCAATGGTATAGTGAGCATGGTGATGACTCAGGAGGATACCGATGCACAGTGGGTTTTGTAAAGTATCGCGAAGCAAAGGGAACCTCACATGATAACCAAATGTTCACTCGAATATCATTCATGTAATCATAGGGACCGATATGGATGTCCATGATTCTGCTATCGGTCATTGCATATAGGGGTCACAAGCTTAAGGTATTCACGATCTACTGAGTTTTAGTGGGACGGGAGTGATGAGAATATATTTGTGATATTGTTTCATTAATATCTGAAATAGTTCCGAGAGGTTTCAGAAGTGTTTCGGGGTCACCCGTAGGGTTTCGGTGAATATCGAGTAATACAGTGTATTGTCGATTAATATATATAGGTGGAAAATGTTTCTAGGGATGTTTAAATTATATATATAGTGGTTTGAAATTATTTAGAACATTTTATATTTAATTTAAATATCAATGGGCCTTAAAAGGCCAAGTGGTGGAAGGAGATATGGGCCACAAAGGCCCATATGGAAGTGCCCCCCCCCCCCTCCTTTCCTTATGGGGGGGTCCTACTTGGGAGGGGAGTGGAACCCCCCCCCCCCCAAGGCTACCGCAGCAAGGGGGACTCTTTCCCTCTTGGTGGCTGCCCTCTCCCTCCCCTCTAACCTATATATACTAGAGGATTTCCGCCCTATGTGCATACAAGTTTTGGAGCCTCCTCTAGTTGATCTAGTTCTAGTTCTTGTTGGTCCTAGTTGACTAATTAGAGCTAGCCCTAGCCACCTCTAGTCTTTATAATTAGAAAGGAAAGTGTTTAGTTTTATAGTGCTCCCACACTGTAATTCTCCTGCCTTGGCCCCTCTTGATAGTGTGGTTGCCCTACGACTCAAATCAAATCAAAATAAAACCTTCGAGTAGCCGGAAAACATAACCTTTGATCTTTTTTAAGTGGGGGGGCGGGGTCAACCATCTCAACAAAAAACGTCCAAGGAACCAAACACCTGAGATAAACCTTAGCAATCGTCATTAATTCCACTAACCACATTGTCACCACACTGAAATACCATTTAGAAATAAATGAACTTTCAATAGTGTCTAGTGTTATTATCACCTTCTATAATATATGTTTCTTTACATTTTTGCACACATTTCAGTGGCTAAAGATGTAGTAATGTGGAAACAAGAATTTACAGGGAAAGCAACACACTCATGATGTTGCACGAGAGGTGCATTCGAGCATACACTGTGACCACTACTATTTTAGGAAACTAATATGGAGCAAACATTCTAAATAATGTCCCTAATAGCGTGACAACGGTGCCACTGTACAATCACATGGTGTTGCAGCATGGATGAGATTATTGTGATATCATGGGTGCGTGGATGTTGTTTTCGGCCATTGAGCAATAATGCGCTGCACGAGTGCCCTTCTTTAAGAAAAATCAATGCCGGTAAATATGTAGGTAAAAATATGATACACAAATGTGGTTTAACAATTGTGTTAGTCGTATATGAGAAATCCATATTTTTTGCATTTTAGGTTGTTGATGGCCATTCGGCGGTGACACACTCAACCCAACTGTCCATGCGCATGTCGACAATGTCGTTGACGTGTATCCTACCCCTCCACCACCCCGCCTCATTATATCTGCCCCTCCCCTCCTCATCCCTCTCGCGTTTCTCCACCTACCCAAAGCCCTTTCTCCACCAGATCTGACGGCCTCATGGCTAGGTTCGGCTATTCCTCGAGGGGACGGAGGCACTGTCGACCTCCTCTCATGGCTTTCCTCGGCATAGTCGCCGTCATGGTCTTCCTTTATGACGAATTCTACTCGGTTCGTCCCGGAGGTACCCTTCAAACTAACCCCCCTTCCTATTCATTGCATTCCCTAGAGATTTTCTCTCCTTTCGGTTCTTGGCACCGCTGTGGTCCTAGGCCCTCAGCTAAGGTCTGTATCTGGGATCCCACTGGTTCGAAGCCCCTTCCATATCCCTTAGTCTCCTGTCAGGCTCTCCCCATCCCATTTACGAAGACACAAGAGATCTTATTTATACGAAGATCTGGCGCTTCAGTTTTGATTTCAAGGAAACTGAAGCAGGCAGTCGTGGAACCGCATGCCCTATCTTCCATGGATTGGTGTCGATTCTCTTCGCTCGAGTCGAGGAATGTATCATGCCCCATCTTCTGCTCTGGCTTGAGTGGAGTCTCATCTGAAATCCCGCGTGTGTCTAAAGGCAGTCATCCCTCTCAACCTCCTTCACTGGAGGCATACATCATGGTCTTTGGATCCAGATCTTCGCCAAGTAGGTCTTCGTCGTTGGTTCATATTCCAGAGTTATGCCACCAACCGTACAAGGGACTTATTTCTCTCCTACTTATGATGCTCTGTGTGATCCTCGTCATCGACGAGCTCGCGCCCTTCCTTGTCCAGAGGCTATCAGATGAAGTTGTCCTTGTCCTCTTTTCGGTGGGCGGCCATCATCTTCATCACTGGCGTTCAGCTATGGGCCCCGTATGATTGCGGCCTCTCCCTGCACGGCTGGGTGGCACAAGTTATCTGGTGCGTTGTTGTAATTTGCCCCCTTGTGTGTATGTTATTTACTTCTTGTAAATAAATAATAATTGAAGGTCTTTTATTTTCAAAAAAATAAAATCCCATCCCACGGGTCATTGATGAGGATCCACCTGGCCTGCCTTTTATCGACGTACCAAAAAAATATTTTTTGGTAAGCCAATAAACGACTACCAAATAAGTTTTTATTACAAAATAAAATCTTTTTTATACTACTACATTTAATATTGACAGATAATCATGAGCTAGCGTATTAGCATATTTATACCCCGTTGTGACGCAAAGTTTTCTTTTTCTTTTTTTGAGATGCACGCAAAGTATATACTATCTTTTTATAAAGAAGAGAGAGAAAACGTGTTTTCTACCGCTTATTTCTTCCCGGGGGGGCCACCGACGAGGCCCAGCTGGAATGGACACGCGGACGCCGCCCGCTTGCATCCCTAACTGAGGTGACACGTGGCACATGGTCCATAGGGTAAGCCCCGCAGGTAACATAGGTGCTGGATCACGAGGCCGCCCCACAGCCGTCCATCCGATGATCCGTAGGCAGGAAGTTTCCGCTGCGCAAGCGGCCACTGCCAGTCGATGCGTACTAGCCACGGCCAGGGCAGCAGTACACTGAATGCCGCTGGAGCTTGCCAAAAAAACGGTGCGTCGCCAGGCTGTGAGCCGCGGTGCAAAAGTGGCGGCTTGCGAGGCCCAGGCGAGCTCACCAAAGGCAAGCAAACGGGCCGGGCGGGCGAGCGATCGAACACGCGCACCGCGCACGCACGAGCCACCGGCACCGTCCCAACGGACGGCGATTAAAGGCCTCCTTAAAAGCGCGTCGTCTCCCACCGCTCCCAACCTCGCGATTCGATCCATCACCACCGTCTCGACCAGCACGACCCATTTCCGCCGCCGGCGCTGCTTGCTTTGCACTACTACCACGGCGGACGTCCCCGGCGCGAGCGGGCAGGTAAGCATGGAGCGCATTGGCGAGGCCCACCAGGTGCACCAGCTGCAGCAGGCGGCGTCGTTCGGCGTGGTCGAGCACTCCGTGGTGGCGGCGGCGGCGGCGGCCAAGCCGAGGGCGCCGGGGCTGCCGCCGACGCCGCCCGCGTCCTTCGCCGGGCAGCGGGGTGGTGCGAGCGGCGACGTGTGCATGGACGACTCCTCGGGGGCGGCGGGGCGCAAGCAGGTCGTGCCGGCGCACCGCCGGTCCCGCAGCGAGGTGCCGTTCGCGGGCTACTTCCCGCCGCCGACGCAGCAGCTGCCGCAGCCCAAGGCGGAGGCCGGGGGCTGGGGCGACGGTGCCGGCGGCGACGACCTCTTCAACTCGTACCTGAACCTGGAGGGGATGGACGTGCTCAACTCCTCGTCGCCCGACAGCAGCGCCAAGGCCGACAGCAGCGAGAACGGCGACTCCGAGGAGTGGGTCGGCGCGGGCGTCAAGAGGAGCGCCGCCGGGGAGCCGGCGATGGCCGGGCGGCACGCCCGGAGCCTGTCCGTGGACAGCCTCATGGGGAGGTTCAACTTCGCCTCCCCCGGCGGCGCCGCCGCCAACGGCGCGGGGGGCATGTTCAGCCTGGAGTTCGGCAGCGGCGAGTTCTCCCCGGCCGAGATGAAGAAGATCATGGCCGACGAGAAGCTGGCCGAGATGGCCCTCGCCGACCCCAAGCGCGTCAAGAGGTACGTACGTCGTAATCCATTCGAACATCGCCTCAACCAATCAATCGATCAAGATCGCGAATCCTTGCCAAAGCTTCGCCATTGATGATCGGCGATTGCTGCTTGCCTAAAACGTGCTGTGGATTACGGAACTGAGATCGAGTTTGGATTGTGCGCAGGGTGCTGGCGAACCGGCAGTCGGCGGCGCGGTCCAAGGAGCGCAAGATGCGGTACATCGTGGAGCTGGAGCAGAAGGTGCAGATCCTGCAGACGGAGGCCACCACGCTCGCCGCGCAGATCAACCTCCTGCAGGTACACCATCTTCTTCCTCCTCTCGACCTCGTGCAACATCCATCCATTTTTATCTCATTGACTGAAATTGAGTTGACTGATGGTTCGAATTCGATGGCGCAGCGCGACTCGTCGGCGGTGGCGACGCAGAACAACGAGCTGAGGTTCCGGCTGCAGGCCATGGAGCAGCAGGCGCAGCTGCGCGATGGTGCGTTGCGTGTCCCCTCTCTCTCCCACACCCTGCTTGTCGTGCGTACAACATCCGCTCGTCAACGTCCGTCCGTCCGATCCATCCATCCACTCATCCATCCACCGATGTGCTTGGCACTAGACTAGAGTCTACATAGATGGTCCTTATCGTATCACGGCTCCTGACGTTGACATGTTTATCTGCGTGTCCTAGTCGTACGTGTGCTCCGCTCACGACCGCAGCTCTGAATTCCCTCGGTAGGTACGCAGGTAGCTCCCTCCATGCCGGTAGTCGTTGGCATGTAGTCTAGCGTCTAAGTACTAATCCATTACGGATGTGCTTGGCACTTGACAATGATCAAGCACCAAGATTTGCTTCTGTTTTAAAATTGACTCTTCAGATAAAATATGCTGCTTTCTCTCATCATGTTGTTAGTTGCTACCATGGAGTAGAGTAGAATAGATTGATTTGCACTCCAGAGTCTTCATTCGTACTCTAATTTTGGAAGTGTTTCTTTAACCGCTCGGGTGGCATGTGCTGGCTTAGTCCGAGTCCACGTATCTCCAGAGTCTTCATTCATGATTTTGCAAGTGTTTCTTTTAAACTCATGGTTCTGACATTCAGTTCTTCTCCTTGTGTGCTTGAGCAGCTCTGAACGAGGCGCTGACAGGCGAGGTCCAGCGCCTCAAGATCGCGACCATCGAGCTCGGCATCGGCGACTCCTGCTCCTCCAACGGCATGGCCCAGCAGCACAACCTCATGTTTCAGCAGCAGCAGCAGCTGCAGCAGGCTACACCCATACCATTCTACCAGCTGCAGCACCAACAGCAGCAGCAGCAGCAGCAGCAGAACGGCACAGCCAGCAAGCATGAATCAAGAGAGTGATGGCGATGATGGCAGAAGCATTTGATTGGACTAGAGAAGAAACATTGCAGATTGCAGACCCAAAGGAAAACCTTGGTTTAGAGTTGAACTGTGAATTCATGTGGTTTTATTGACTCTTTTGTTTTAATGTCGTCGTTAATAATCGTTGTTGTTTTCCAGGCAGTGAGCCCTGCCTGTACTTTCTTTTTCTTTCTTATTATGTTCATTGGTTCTGTGGATATGTTACCTTTCAGTCACCAAAACTGGTGGAGCAGTAGTTGATTAATAACATATTCTTTTGTAGAACTAGTTTCTATTTGTTGGGTATTTTCTGCCTCTTCGTCGCTTCGGAATACACCTAACATCTCTGTTCCTAAATACAAGATGTTTTGGCCTATAAGTGAATAGCGTGCGATTTCAAAAAAAAAAATGCCATGCTTTACCACATTCTTATTTAGACAAAATATGAATGCGGTAAGCATGGCATTTTAATTTTTTTTGAAATCGCACACTATTTCACTTATATTTGTTATTATCCGACTCCTACAGTTATACTATCTTCAGACAAACACCCATGGGTTTGTAGGTACTCCCTCCGTTTTTATTTACTCCAATCAGCTTTGACTGAAGTCAAACTTTTTGGAGTTTAATCAAGTTTGTAGAAAACAATACAAACATTGACAATAATAAACGTATATGGTGCAAAAATATATTCAATAGTGAATCTAATGGTATTGATTTGGTGGTGTATATGTTAACATATTTTTCTACAAACTTGATAAAGTTTATAAAAATTGACTTTAGACAAAAGCTAACATGCAAAGTAAATAAAAATGGAGGGAGTACATATAACTACTTAACTGGAGTAATAACAATTGCCATGATATTCCCTTTTAAGAATCCATAGAACGAATGTCATGGCAATGCCAAAAACTAACAACAAGAACTAGATATTTCAGATTGGACTAGTGATACAAAGAAGTCAGAAGCACAAGGAGACACAATGATAAATGCTCATAAACCGACTCAAAGGGTGCAGAAACTTAAAAATCGACATATGTACGAGGAAATCAGTTGTTTTTAGGCCTAACCCACAGAGTCCTCAACCATGGCTTCACTGTCAATATCTGCATCCCCGGCCTCGCTACCGTCCCGAGTCTCAGCATCAGACTCACTATCTTCAACGAAGTTTCCTGGAAGCTTCTTTTCAGGATCAAGAAGTCCAATCATATGATTAATAGCACGACGACCATCCGCATTAGTCTGGCTACCCGCTGAGTGGCCATCAGAGTTCACCAAACTGGTCAGGGCATCAGCTGCTGTTCTTTCCCCTGCGTCATCATCGTGTCCTTCAGAGGGGTCACCACCCACGTCTTCCGAGCAGCACGGGGACTCATTCTCCCCATTGACAGACGGTCCTGTTTCCACTGCCCAGCTACCGGCAACTTCTGAGGCCAACAGATCAGCTGTGCGAATAGTTCCATCCTGCGTGTCGTCAGGTTTGCTCGCAGAGCAGTCGCCCTCATGTTTCCCTTCAGAACACTGACCAATGCCATCTTTGAGGGTTAGGGATTGCTGTTCCTCATTAACTAGTGGCCGCCCTCCCTCTTTTGGAATCAAGTTAGATTCCTCGGTTTCTTGTTGTGCCTGCATTTCATCCTCTAGCTGCAAAGTCTCTCCCCCCATAACGCTGTTAATGGAATTATGATCATTGCAGCCAACATTACCGATTTGGCTTTCAGTCTCCAGAACTTGCTCGGTCTCTTGCTCAGGAGCTGTTGCAGTGTGGTCACCATGAGAATCAGATCCGATTTTCTCTATTGTCCTTTCTGGACTGGTGCACTCTAAGTCTTGAGTGCCCCCTTCAATTCTGGTACCACCGTCCTGCTGCTCGGTCATTTCTTCATCGGTGGAACTACGTTCACTTGCTTGGGTATTCTCTGCTGAAGCACCCGACATTGTATCTTTTGCATAGTCTACTGGCTTTGCACGGGCAACATCGGTGTTCACATTTGCTACTGGTACTTCATTGAGATCAAGACCCAGCAAGGTGCTCTCATAGTTCTCTTCGTCCTCTAAAGTTCTCTGCATAGCCTTAAGCTGTTCCTGCTGTTTCGCAAATAGAGAAGAGATCTCTTCCGTAGTTGAATAGAAAGCACGCAGTTGGGTCTCTCTGCAATTAGCAACAGAGGAAAGGGATTGTAGAAAAAGTTAGTTCCACAAGCTTGGACTCATATTGCCTATATATGATGCTGAAATTAAATGCTTACCGTAAAATAACTCTTTCTCTGGCCCCTTGATACCTACGTTTTTCAATTGATAGATCTCTCATTGTAGCAGCTACTTCAAGCTCAAGAGATGAGACCTTTGCCCACGCTTCTTCCCGAGCAGCCTGCTAACGAAGCACATGTATTATCAGATTGTAAGTAGAGGAGTGTAGCCTCTCAAACGATGAATAGAATAAATTTTTGCTGTCTGAAATATATGATACAACTTCGAACCCATGAACACCAGAGGCAAAAGCACAACAGAAAAGGAACTCTAGCCTTATGAAGAAAGCAAAAGAAAACCAATATAATTTGCTCATGTGATGAAACATCAGAGAAACAGAAAGAGTCCCATTATGTGACTGGAACATTTTTCTACCTTTTCGTTTTCAAGTTCTTTCTTGAGCTTTCGCAGTTCAGTTTCCAGATTATCAGATTTCTACAATTGCAACAGCAAGAAATAGAAAAAAAATGTTATACACAATTACAAAAGATAAAAATACTTTTCACAGATGTAAATTGTACAAAGTATAACATGTGCGGAACCTCATGATACCTTTTGACTTTTAGCAGACACGAGTTGCTCATCCTGGAGTTGAGTTTCCAGTTCTCGCACTTTTTTCTCAGATGTTACAAGGCTTTCACGAGAGTCTTCCTGCATGAGAGTGCAGCAGTTGAAGTACAGTAATGGAACGACATAACTTAATATGAATAATGCAACCAAAATAATTGTGCATACCAGCTTGGACCTCAATGCTTCCACAAGCAAACGGGTTTCCTTTTCCGATTCCTGAAAAATAATGAAACTCTATTTTAAGTATGTGATATCACGAACATGAATTAGTCACCTGAACTTTGACTAGAATTGGAAGAGGGTTAAACCTGAAGCTTGACGATAAACTCTTTCTGTTCCTTTTGTTGTTTAAGGTAAGCCTCTGTCTGTCTCTTCATTTCGTCTTGAGCCTCTGCTTGTACTTTATGCAGCGCAGATTTAAGGTCTTCTGTAGCCTTATCACGCTCCTCTATTCTTAAGTTTCTCTCCTCGCTTAGCTGTTCCTCAAGCTCACATATATTTACCTTTTGGCTGCAAGCATTTCAACTTTATATAAGTGGTGCTAGTACCAGAGCTCATACATGGCAAAAAAAACTAATTTATTTATTTTCATAAGGTTAACCCTTCATCAGCGGAACAACAAAAGTGCAGTATGGAAACTTAGAGTTGGCCTGTTCGGAACGCATTTCACAGCTTATTTGTAGGGAATATAGCAATTCCTCTGGACTTCCTCCTATCAAAATCATGATTCCTACCCAGGAGTTTTTTCACAGATTATGGAATATATGCACCCTTATGATATAGAAAGTTACAAGCAAAATCCTCTGTATTGTCAGAGTGGTGGTGCAAAAAATCGATCCAACAGCTATGAAGCTCACCTGTGAATTATCTCGTCAGCATCAGCACGTGATTGCTTAGATGCACTAAGCCTCTCATCCAGATCTTTAATGGAATTCTGCAACTCTGTGTTTAATGTACTAAGAGAATCTAGCTGTTTCTGTTTCCCCTCTAGTGCTAGCTGAAGAGATTTAGTTTGCTCGAGATAAGAACTTGATGTAGTTTCTTTGAACTCCTTTAGTTCCTGCATCATCAGATTTGCACCAAAAATTTGGTTACAGGGAAGGGCAGTCATGCGTATAATTTGATAATCATATAGTTGCTGAAAACAGATGGATAAGTTTAATCGAAAAGGGACCAAAATGTTTACATTTGAAATCGGAATACATACTAGTGTATTACATCAACAAGGCAGTAAATATAACTTGGCAACACCAACAATCTTTCTTGACATTAGAATATACAAGAGCATTATTGTCTTATTACATTGACTGAAGAAAAAATAGAAATGACCCTGTGACATGCGGTACACTCATGTATCCTCCAAAACTATAAGCAAGCAATTATCTGTGTTTGTAGATACCTTTTCATGCTGCGCTTCAGCTGTTTTGCTTTCAGCTCTCAATGTCTCAATTGTCACAACATGTGCCTCGAGTTGTTCCCTGAGCTCCTGCATGGATTTTAGCTTCATAAGATAATGGAGATACAAGGGAGATTAACTTTTGCCATCTTGAAGGAGCAAACTTACTGCATTAGATTTTTCTAGTCTTCGAATATCATCTAGTGAAACAGGACCATCAGATGAACCAATGCCCAGACCTTTTAGCCTCTTGCTTTCAGAACCAACCTCCCCTTTAGGATCAAGTACAAATGGACGGCCATATCTCAGAACATGCAGTGTAGTTGCCAAATGTGATGAGCAAACATAGGACACCATATTCCCTCTTACCTGATTTTCTTTTGAGTATGGTAGTACCATTCCCTACGCAGCTGACCGCATTAACTTCCCGATAGACAAATGCATAAGAGGCATCTGTAAAATCAATATACAAGTTAAATGGGCATCAACAGGTAATATCACTTCTATAAAATTAGAGTGTTCATGCATGCAAGAGAAACCAGAAGCATGACAGTGACAACATAATTAAGTGCACGGAAGTAAATAAGGAGGGACGGGCACAAAATGTGAGGAAACACGAAAAATGCTTATAGAGAACAGCAAGCCAGACAGCACAGACCAGGTACAGGCCAATGGATAACATACCCCAACAAAACCAACGAGGATTAGACTAGTAAAAGCGGAATAAGCAGAAACATTTTACCGTGATGAGGAGGTTGGGTAAATGATATGATGTCCCCATGATTAAGCTTGGTTGGAGGTGATCGTTTCGTAACCTTATTCCAGTTGACATATGTGCCATTCGTGCTGCACAGATACAGCAAGTTAATTTAAGAAAAGGAAATTATTGTTGTCAGATAGAGCAAGATCCAGAAGCAAAAGAAACCTCGTGTCCTTGAGGTAAACAGGCACAGGTTCATCGCGTTGCAGCTCCCCTATCACAGTGTCCTTATATATCTTGCAATGATTCCCACTGACTGCCAAAACAGAAATCCTGAAGCGCGGGTTCTCGGTCGTGCGGCCCAGAATGTGCTCGTCAGCACTCAAAAGAATGTTCATCCCCTAAGATTCCAATCAGCAAATTTATGCCTCCTCATTACAGTGGTGGTATGCATAACACAAGTAAAGGCCACTATGTCTCAACTCTCAACCATTGACTAATCAACAACATATGTCTGAGCTTATGCCAAGAAAGTTCCTTGAAGGCAAAGCTTTGCACTACGAATTAGACCAAGCCGGCTATTCGCCGCAGATACAGCTTACTAGCAGAACCAAAGCTGCTAGACTGTTACTCTAGTGGTATCAACAATTAAGCAGATAACTGTACCAGGGCCAGACATGCGAGGTAAATTCTTCACAGGTAAAGAGTACAATGCCTGTTTCTGTCCATGGACCATGGGTGGTATTGTCCATAAATAAAACAGATTAATCAGCAATGCGGACAGGAACATGGCAGAATGACAGCAATGCCGAGTACCCCACCCAAAAATAAAAAGACGAAATATTGGATTCTGGGTCTAGGGTTTAAGAATGGGAGGGAGTGGACCTCGGCGCGGAGGCGGGCCTTCTTGGAGATGGCGGTGAGGACGGCCCAGACGCCGGGCTCCGGGTTCTGCACGGGCTGGTCGGCGAACTTGCGCGCGACGGCGCGCATCTCGTCGGCGCCCACCGGCGAGGGCTTGGGCGGGGTGCAGGAGACGGGCGACTCGGCCTTGGAAGCCATCTTGGGCGTCACCAGCATATCAGGCGCGCGCGTGGGGGGCGCGGCCGGCCGGCGGCGGAAGAGCGGGCCGGGATAGCGGGGAGGGGCGGGGAAGGGGGGACGGCGGCGGCGCGAGTGGGGTGGTGGCAGTTGGTGGGCGCGGGGCCGACGGCGGAACCCCTCGGCGTGGGGGCCGCGTGGCGTGGAGTTGGGCTGGTGGGGTGCCTCGGAGAGGGCGCAGAGGGTTATGATTTGCGCGGGTGAAGGTTAAGATTAGTTGAGAGGATTTGCGGGAAGATGATGGTGACTGTGTTGTGTTTGAGAAGGAACCGAACTGATTGGGATGGTCAAGAGACACGGCGCGTTTGGCAACTGGAAATGGCGATTTAGTAATTAGTAGCAGAGACATTAAAACTGCGCAACTTTTCATCTCAGGTCATTAACATTCACAGCCGTCGGATTTTCGGTGTTAGGACACTTCCGACCGTCCGATCAAGCTCTGTTACAACGCTTTTTTTTTGCAAGGTGGGCTGGGTAGCTGCTCCCACAACAAAATTGGAGGTATGCGGTTGAGTGGGTCCCCCTCGCTCACACGAAGCCCCTTGTGGGCTAAATGTCTTGCTTTTCCACAAGAAAAATCGCAAACCATACAGCAAAGCGAAGAAAGCCGCCCCTTCCCCTCACTGACCTCACGTCTCTCTCCCACGATGTATGCGATCATCACCGCCGCAACTCCGCCAATGTAGGCCCGCTGCACATCAGGTTATCCCCATCGTCGCATCCTCACTTACGCTCTTGCGGAAACGATGGTGACCTAGGCGCTCCCTTCCCAGACAAGACCTCCTTCTCGACCTCTCCTTATCTCTACCGACCGACGAACATGTGGTCGCCGTCACAAAGCGTAAGCCGACGAGATCTTGCATTTATCCACAAAGCGCACTGTAATGCCCCTGGATCGGATCTGAGAATTTTGGGTGAGGAAGGAGAGAACAGAGTAGGTGAGGGGCAGACTTGGAGGAAGGGAAAGGAGTTCATTCATCACACGCTGCCAATCTCGTTCGGTGGTTCGTACATTTGTAGATGCCCCCTTGGGCCACCCTTACATGGCCTCTGGCCCAACGCACACACACACTGGCCCAAGGCCCACACACATGCACGTTGCAGTTTAGTTATCTGAATAACTAACTGCACTCGTTCAGTCCGCTACTGATGCATCAGTAGGCGTGACATTGTCCTCCTCTTGAGATGGAGCCCCGTCCCAGACGCCGGCTGCTGGATAGCGCTGGCGAAGAACATCATAATCTTCCCAGGTGGTGGCTGTAGGTGGCATGTTTGTCCATTGGACACGGAGTTGCACCACTGGTGCATCACCTTTCTTCATCATCCTTCGCTCCAGAATCGCCACGGGCTCTGTTTCACCGCCAGTGAGCTCTGGGACTCGTGGCAGCTCAGCGAAGACTGGAGTGTAACCTGGGGTGAAAGGCTTGAGCTGAGAGACATGAAATACCGGATGGATGCGACTGTCCGGCGGCAACTGTAGGCGATATGCCAGGGTGCCAACCCGCTCTGTCACCTCAAACGGACCGGAGAACTTGTAGAGAGCTTGCGGCACGGGCGGTTGGCGACTGTTGATTGCGCGTACGGCTGCAGCTTGAGGAGAACCTGTTCGCCGACGTCGAAGGCGCGTTCTGCGCGGTGGCGATCGGCTTGCTTCTTGAAACGAGCTTGGGCGCGCGCAAGCTGTGCGCGCAGCATCTCGGTGTGCGATGTCCAGTCCAGTTCGGGCGAGGCCGCTTGATCTTGCAGGGAGGAGCTCAGGTGCGGCAGGCCGCCCAGGTTCGGTTCCTTGCCGTACAGCGCCTTGAACGGCGAACACTTGAGCGAGGAGTGGTGAGCGGAGTTGTACCAGAATTCTGCTGCGGGAAGCCACTTGCGCCATTGCCGCGGCGTATCGTGAACTGCGCACCGCAAGTACATCTCGAGGCACTGGTTGACGCACTCCGTCTGGCCGTCCGTCTGGGGGTGGTACGCCGTGGAGTAGAGCAGTTTGGTGCCGGCAGCGGCAAGCAATTCACGCCACATGGCGCTGGTGAAGATCTTGTCGCGATCCGAGACGATGGAGTGAGGAACGCCGTGCAGCTTGATGACGTGCTCCCAGAATGCTCGGGCAACTTGAACCGCCGTGAAGGGGTGATGAAGAGGGATGAAGTGCGCATACTTGGTTAGGCGGTCGACGACAACCATGATGGCGTCAGACCCCTCGGACTTGGGCAGCCCTTCGACGAAATCCATGGTCAAATCATGCCATGGTTCGGTTGGAATTGGTAGTGGCTGAAGCTTGCTGGCGGGGTGCGAGTGCTCGTGTTTTGCATGCTGACAAACGGCGCATTGCTTGACAAAATCCTCCACGGCGCGCTTTAGGCCCGTCCAAGCAAACAGCTTCCGGACACGATGATACGTGGTCGTTGAGCCGGAGTGGCCACCGACAGCACTGTGATGCAGAGCGGTGATCAACTTGGTCTGCAGCGCAGAGTTGGCCCCGATCCACAGGCGCCCATGTTGTCGGATCACACCATTCTGAAGAGTGCGCCCTTGATCATCAGAAGTGGTGACTGCCAGCTTGGCCAGGAGTTCTTGCGATTCAGGATCGGTTTCATAGGAGTTGGCGACCTCTTGCAACCACTATGGCTGACAGACCGATAGTGCATCGAGTGTCAACAGATGCCCAACCCTGGAAAGCGCGTCAGTGGCGCCATTGTCGATGCCTTTCTTGTACCTGAAGGTGAACTGCAGACCCACCATCTTGTACATGGCCTTGTGCTGCAGCTCAGTCACCAGCTGTTGATCGCTGGGCGTGCAGAGACTCTTGTGGTCGGTGACGATTTCGAATGGAGCGCGCTGCAAATAAGGCCTCCACTTGTCGATGGCCATCATGACTGCTAAGAACTCCTTTTCATACATGGACAACTTCTGGTTCTTGATCCCCAAGGCCTTGCTGAGGTAGGCGACGGGGTGGCCATCCTGGGTGAGCACCGCGCCCACTCCCGTGTCGCACGCGTCGGTCTCGATGGCGAAGGGGCGTGAGTAATCCGGGAGCGCCAGTACTGGTGTGCTCACCATCGCTTGTTTGAGCATGTCGAACGCCTGATGGGACTTGTCGTTCCATTCAAATCCCTTCTTGGTCAGGAGCTGAGTGAGCGGCTTCGCGATGATGTCGTAATGCGGGACGAACTTGCGGTAGTAGCCCATGAGACCAAGAAATCTGCGCAGTTCAGTTGATGTGGAGGGCACTGGTCACGCTTGCATCGCTCTCGTCTTGCTTGCGTCTGTGGCTACTCCAGCCTGGGAAATGACGTGACCCAGGTACTCGATGCTCCTATGGGCGAACGAACACTTCGACGCCTTGGCGAACAACTGATGCTCGCGGAGCAGCTCGAGCGTGAGGCGCAGATGTTGTTCGTGTTCCTGCAGGTTAAAGCTGAAGACCAAGATGTCGTCAAGGAAAATGATGATGAACTTACGGACGTAGCGGCCGAATATGCTGTTCATCAGGCATTGGAAGGTGGCCGGCGCGTTGCAAAGACCAAACGGCATCACTCTGAAGTGATAGTGCCCGTGGTGGGTTTTGAATGTCGTTTTTGCTTCGTCCTCTTCGTGCATACGGATCTGATGATACCCCGTGCGTAGATCAATTTTAGAAAAGTATTTCGCTCCCGCGAGTTCATCCAGGAGCTCATCCACAATGGGCAGTGGAAATTTGTTCTTGACCGTAGCAGAATTCAGTCGACGAAAGTCAACACAGAAGCGCCAGCTCCCGTCCTTTTTCTTCACTAATAGAACTGGGGCGGCGTACAGACTCATGCTGTGTGTAATGACCCCGGACTGCAACATCTCGTGCACTTGTTGCTCGATTTCATCTTTCTGTGCTGGCGAGTACCGGTATGGTTTGGTGTTGATTGGTGTAGTGCCCGTCTCTAGGTGTATGTCGTGATCATACTGACGATGAGGAGGCAGTGACTTGGGTTCAGCAAATACATCTTGATATTCAGAGAGCACTTTCTGAATGTTGGGAGGTACTGGCTCATTGTTCACCTTAGCTGGTGCCTCAACAGTAACCAGCGCTGCCGTCCAGATGTCATTGGCGACTTCCATTCGGTGAAGTTCATAAACATCCAGTGCAGACGTGGGCGAGAGATTGGTGGTGCGAACCCCTTGCAGCTGCACCATTTTGCCTTCTGTTTCAAAGGATATCCGCTTCAGTTTCCAGTGACAGTTCATCGGACTGTGGTCCGAGAACCAATCCATGCCCAAAACTGCATCATATGCGCTCAGCTGTAGTACTCGCAGATCCGTGTGGAACGTGTGTCCTGGTACTTGCCATGCCAATTGCTTCACCATCTTGTTACAGTGCAGGCGTTGACCATTTGCTACCCGAACAGAGATGGGTGGCAGAGCTTGAGTATCGACTGCAATGCGCTGAATAAATGCCTCACTGACAAAGCTATGGGAACTGCCCGAGTCCACCAGGAGGAGCATCACTTGATCCCCAACTTGTGCACGGAGACGAACGGTGGCCGGCGCGTCTTCGCCGGAAATCGCGTGCTGCGATAGGGTACATCACTCCGGCTCGGGAGGGGCCGGCTCATCGAGCAACTGCAGCGCATGCACGGTGTCGTCCGAGAGGATCTCGCCGAAATCACCCACCTCGATCATCAGGATTTGTCCCGTGCGCTTGCACTGATGTTCACGGGAGTACTTATCGCCGCAGCAAAAACAGAGTCCATTGGCTCGCCTGAATTTGCGCAGCTGCCGCTCGCATGTGTATTCGTCTCCGCCCGGTCGTGGGGGAGGTGTTGCACGCCCTTGGTTGGAGTTGGGTGTTGCTGGCGGTGGTCTGCCCACTGAAATGATGCGCGGGCGCTACACCCTTTGCTTCTCCAGTTCGTCTTCCTGAATCCGTGCGAAAACAGCTGCCCGCGTGATGCTTGTTGGGGCTTGCAAACAGACGCCCAGTCGCAGTTCGTCTTTCAGGCCGAGAAGGAACTGGGAGATGAAGAATTGAGTGCTCAAGGTTGGATCCAAGGACAGCAGGTGATACATGGAAGTCTCAAATTGCTGACGATACTCCTGCACGCTCCCTGTCTGACGCAGCTGCACTAGCTGATGCATTTGGACTTCAAATTCTTCAGGTCCGAACTCTGCTTCCACTGCTGTTCTGAAAGCAGGCCATGTCAGAGCAGGATGCGTCTGTCGGTACGCCTGAAGCCACATCGCTGCGAGACCATCCATGTACAGGCCGGCAGTGGTGACCCAACTGTGCTGAGGCACCCAGTAGAGCTCGAAGTAAGAGAGGCAGCGCTCCAGCCAGATGCGCGGCGCGGCGCCGTCGAAACGAGGGAAGTCGTGCTTGGGCGGCTTGGTGTGGTGCTCAATGCCCCTCTCGTACGTTGTGGGCGAATTTTGCAGCAACAGCGGCGGCCCGTGGTTGACCAGGCGAGCAAACGACAATTGGGCAGCGCCCTCTGTGTAGAGCGGTGGTGGCGGGGGTGGGCGAGTTGTCGGCGGCAGAGGTGGTGGTGTAGGGTGGAAGGGGCCTGAGGTCGTCGACGTCCCTGATGCAGATGCCCCGAGGTTGCTTGCCGCGGCGGGATCGAGAGGCGGAGGGGATTTGCGGGCCTCGTCCACATCCGCTTGTGTGAGATCGATTTGCTTCGCTAAGTGCTTGAGCTCGGTGGAGACTTGGTCGTTGTAGGCGACTTGCGCTTGATGGCGCTCGTCGGTGGTCTTCTGGCTGTCGTCGAGGTGGCGGAGGATGGTCTCGAGGAGGCCCTGCATCTTGTCCGTGGTTTCCGTCATCGCATCCAGTATGCGGCGGGTTTGCGCTGACAGCTTGGACGGCGCCATGGTTGCTCGCCGGATCTGGCGAACCCCAAGTAGGATTTCGAGCGAGCGCGTCGGAGCAGCTCGCACCTATCTCGGTGGGTGTTACCGCCGGATCACGATGCAGCAGACGGCGGGGGGGGATTTTTTTGAGAAGGCTTTGATTACCAGATTGTAATGCCCCTGGATCGGATCTGAGAATTTGGGGTGAGTAAGGAGAGAACAGAGTAGGTGAGGGGCAGACTTGGAGGAAGGGAAAGGAGTTCATTCATCACACGCTACTGATCTCGTTCGGTGGTTCGTACATTTGTAGCTGCCCCCTTGGGCCACCCTTACATGGCCTCTGGCCCAATGCACACACACTGGCCCAAGGCCCACACACATGCACGTTGCAGTTTAGTTATCTGAATAACTAACTGCACTCGTTCAGTCCGCTACTGATGCATCAGTAGGCGTGACACGCACATGGTTGCACCTTTGTGGCCTCGATTCCATGTACCGCCATGACGCTCACCTCCTTGAGGTCTTCATGCCACACACAAGATGACAGATGGTGGTACCCCATGAAGGCCCATTGGGTGGTTTGATCTGTCACCTTGACTCCTCTCCATCACCGCATCATTATTGGATTTGAGACTTAAGGTCGGGTTGGATTTGTGGGTTAGTTTAGAAACTCGTGTTTTTCAAGAAGAAGACATGTACCGAAGTGTATGCTTTCATTCTATACGTTGGATATCTTCTCATTGGCATTGCCTTTGGAGACCATGCCTTCATATGTTCGCTTTGCTCATACCATTTTGTTTGGCCTCGTCAACGGGGTGGAGGAGGTCGAGACAACGGTCTCGAGTTTGCTGGTTGGATGCCGGGGCGGCGGCTCCGAGCTTCGGTGCGACAATGGCCCTATTTGGTGGGTTGTGGCTTATGCATCATGTTGGGGGCGTTCCGGGGATTCGAGGGTGGCAAGGTATGTCATGGTTGTGGGGTTTTGCATGATTGTCCCTTTATCAATCATCTGGTCTGGTCTTTTGCACGGTTGGTCCTTAATCAATCATGTGGTCGGTTTTTTTGCACGGTTGTCCCTTATCAATCGTGTGGTAGTTATGCGTGTGTGTGTGTGTGTGTGTTCGTATCAGGTTTTCGCCTGGTTATCCCTGATTAACTGGGTAATTCTCTTCTTAATGAACTGCAAGAACCCCCTACCCGTCTTGAGGTGTACTAAAAAGGACATATTTCACACTTAATATGACACTTGGATTGTTAGATTTGGTTTTTGGAGTTAGTCAGTGTTGACATAGTTCTAGATTAATGCATCAAATAAAATTTATTAATATGTTGTGCACCACATACGAAAATTGGTAATGTGCATGGACCGCAAGAGGGCTAGAAATTTTCTTAATGTGCCCTGGTTGTAGGACGACTTTATTGATGCTCTGAATAAAAGTTATGGTCTTCCAAGGTGAAAAAGACACTGAAGGCTGAAGGCCGATACATTTTGATATGGAGAACAATGCCATACAAGGTGAAATCGTCACTCCTACTTTTTAATTTAGAAGAGGTCATCTTTGTTACTGCTACTTCAGATGGATTGGTACCTCTATCATCAAAAAACCACATGAATTATCATTTATAACATTCATTCATGTAAATGCTGAAAATGCATTTGATACGCCAAATTCACATGTCTAAAGATCACATTTTGCTTGTTTTCTGTAGATGAAAGACAAAGTCAAGGAGCCTTCCGCGAGCGCCATAGGTCGGGTAAGCTTCATTTTTCTGACTAATTGTGTAGGTCATTGTTGCATAACATTGACATTGACCAAGTGTTATCCATTCGAACTTTCAGGTAAGGAAGCAACAACAATCGGATGTCAGGAGGTTTGAAAGTGCTAGTGATCGACTAGAAAGGGGGTGAATAGGTAATTTTTATGAAAGTATTCAAAACATGGAAGTTTCGAAGACAAACGATAGAAATAAACCTATTACCATGTAGCGGAAGGTAGACTACACTAGGCAAGCCATAGTCAAGTATTCAATGAAGTGAAAAGCACAAAGACTAATAGTAGCTAGGCAGTATGGATCAGGATGGAAGATAGTACGAAGCCAATCAGAACAAGCAGTCACACAGTGAAGACAGAAGGATAATGCAAACAGGCAATGACTTCACAAGGACCAACTACAAATAAAGAGATGGGAAGGATAAAACCAGTGGCTCATTGAAGACAATGATTTGTTGGACCAGTTCCAGTTGCTGTGACAACTGTACATCTGGTTAGGGAGGCTGAGATTTAACTCAGAAGACCGCGTCTTCACCTTATTCCCCTTGAGCTAAGGACACCCAGTCCTCGCCCAATCACTCTGGTAAGTCTTCAAGGTAGACTTCCAAACCTTCACAGACTTCGTTCACCAGCGATCCACAATGACTCTTGGATGCTCAGAACGCGACGCCTAACCGGCCGGAGGATTCACAGTCCTCAAGTGTAATAAGTCTTCAGATCACTCGTCTGTTACAAAGGGATTTCATTTTTTTAACTTGTTTGAACTCCATAGTTTTTCTATGTTCAAAATGCACCATTCAAAGCCACATCATCAATTTAGTACATATAGCTCTCAAGAATAGATAAGTGACCAAATTAATAGAAGTTCATCATCACATTAAAAACAAAGTACATACATAGTTCTCACTGAACAACATATAGCTCTCCAGAGCATCTAGTTAAACCATACATTGAAACTATGTAAAACCTTTCAATGCAACAACAAATGCGATCATAATCACAACCAAGATAAAAATTGATCCAACGGCATAATGATACCAAGCCTTGGTATGAATGGCATATTTTCTAATTTTTCTAATCGTCAACCACATTGCATCCATCTTGATCTTGTGACCATCGACGACATCCGCAACATGCAACTCCAATATCATCTTCTCCTCCTCAATTTTTTATTTTTTATTTCAAGTAATTATTTTATTCTTCAACTAAATTTAACCTCTCGACAATAGGGTCGGTTGGAATTTCCGGTTCAACTACCTCCTACATAAATAAAATCTATGTCAACTTGATGGGCATAATTGTCATAAACAATAAATGAATCAAATAGTTATAGAAGATAATATATACCACATCCGAATCATAGCCAGGACGAGGGCCGACGGGGGCAGATACCAAAACCATCGCACTATATAATAACAAGCAATAATAAAAGTAAGAAAATTAGACAAGTATCTATCTAAAGTAAGATTTTTTTTCTTTCAGAAGAAGATAGGAACAAGAGGCTCACCACGGTGGTGCAGGCGACGAGATCGGCGCGGGCAATCGACGGCGGTGAAGACGGGGACGGGACGTGACGGATCGCTAAACCTAGACAAATCTCGGGGAAAATGGAGCTTGGAGGTCGAGCTTCGAGAGGGAAAGCTTAACTAGCGTGAAAGATCGTGGATGTCGCCTAGAGGGGGGTGAATAGGCGCTTTAAAATAATTACGGTTTAGGCTTGAACAAATGCGGAATAAACCTAGCGGTTAATTTGTCAAACACAAAACCTACAACAACTAGGCTCACCTATGTGCACCAACAACTTATACTAAGCAAGATAAACAACTATGTGATAGCAAGATATATGACAAAAAACAATATGGCTATCACAAAGTAAAGTGCATAAGTAAAGGGCTCGGGTAAGAGATAACCGAGGCACGAGGAGACGACGATGTATCCCGAAGTTCACACCCTTGCGGATGCTAATCTCCATTTGGAGCGGTGTGGAGGCACAATGCTCCCCAAGAAGCCACTAGGGCCACCGTAATCTCCTCACGCTCTCGCACAATGCAAGATGTCGTGATTCCACTAAGGGACCCTTGAGGGCGGTCACTGAAACCGTACAAATGGCAACCCTTGGGGGCGGTCACCGAACCCGTACACTTTGGCAACCCTTGGGGGCAGTCATCGAACCCGTACACTTTGGCAACCCTTGGGGGCGGTCACCGGTACCCGTCAAATTGCTCGGGGCGATCTCCACAACCTAATTGGAGACCCCGACGCTTGCCCGGAGCTTTGCACCACAATGATTGAGCTCCAAACACCAACAACCGTCTAGGGCGCCCAAGCACCCAAGAGGAACAAGCTCAAGGGTACCAAGCACCCAAGAGTAATAAGCTTCTCAACTTGTAACTTCCACGTATCACGTGGAGAACTCAAACCGATGCACCAAATGTAATGGCAAGGGCACACGGAGTGCCCAAGTCCTTCTCTCTCTAATCCCACCGAAGCAACTAATGCTAGGGAGGAAAATGAGAGGAAGAACAAGAAAGAGAACACCAAGAACTCCAAGATCTAGATCCAAGGGGTTCCCCTCACATAGAGGAGAAAGTGATTGGTGGAAATGTGGATCTAGATCTCCTCTCTCTTTTCCCTCAAAAACTAGCAAGAATCCATGGAGGGATTGAGAGTTATCAAGCTCGAAGAAGGTCAACAATGGGGGAAGAACACAAGCTCAAAGGATCGGGTTCATTGGGGAAGAAGACCCCCTTTTATAGGAGGGGGAAAATCCAACCATTATGTGCTCAGCCCGCACACGAGCAGTACTACCGCTCCACGAGCGGTACTACCGCTCAGGCAGAAGAAACAGGGAAAGGAGCAACAAAACATGAACCTTGGGGCGGTAGTACCGCAGGAGACAGCGGTACTACCGCTGGGTTAAGCGGTACTACCGCTCCCTTCGGCGGTACTGCCGCGCAGAACAAAGGGTAAAGGAAAAGAGGGAACCGGGTGGTACTACCGCGGAGGAAGGGCGGTACTGCCGCTAAGGAGCGGTACTGCCGCACTACTGCCGCAGCGAGGTACCACACAATCCGACACAGAAAAAGACCCCTCGAATCGACGCGGTAGGGACCTGGTAAGCCAGCGGTAGTACTGTTGCGGAGTCACCGCTGGTACTACCGCTACGGAGCGGTACTACCGCTTGTGACCCCTCAGCGGTACTACCGCTGGGTACCACGATACTACCGCTGGGACCCTGACAAATGTTGGGGATCGTAGCAGAAAACAAAAAAAAATCCTAAGTTTCACCAAGATCAATCTATGGAGTCAACTAGCAATGAGAGGAGAGTGCATCTACATACCCTTGTAGATCGCGAGCGGGAGCGTTCAAGAGAACGGGGATGGTGGAGTCGTACTCGCGGTGATCCAAATCACCGATGACCAAGTGCCGAACGGATGACACCTCCGCGTTCAACACACGTACGGAGCGGATGACGTCTCCTCCTTCTTGATCCAGCAAGGGGGAAGGAGAGGTTGATGAAGATCCAGCAGCACGACGGCGTGGTGGTGGATGCAGCAGTGATCGCAGCAGGGCTTCGCCGAGCTTCTGCGAGAGGGAGAGGTGTAGCAGGGGAGAGGGAGGCGCCAAGGCTTGAGGTGTGGTTGCCCTCCCCCCCTTTATATAGGCCCCCTAGGGGGGTGCGCCGACCCTAGGAGATGGGATCTCCTAGGGGGGCGGCGGCCAAGGGGTGGAGTACCCCCCAAGGCAAGTGGAGGCGCCCCCTCCCCTAGGGTTCCCAACCCTAGGCGCATGGGGGGCCCAAGGGGGGGGGGCACCAGCCCACTATGGGATGGTTCCCCTCCCCACTTCAGCCCATGGGGCCCTCCGGGATGGGTGGCCCCACCCGGTGGACCCCCGGGACCCATCCGGTGGTCCCGGTACAATACCGGTGACCCCGAAACTTTCCCGATGGCCGAAACTACATTTCCTATATATAATTCTTCACCTCCAGACAATTTCGGAACTCCTCGTGACATCTAGGATCTCATCCGGGACTCCAAACAACTTTCGGATTACTGCATACTCATATCTATACAACCCTAGCGTCATCGAACCTTAAGTGTGTAGACCATACGGGTTCGGGAGACAAGCAAACATGACCGAGACGACTCTGTGGTCAATAACCAACAGCGGGATCTGGATACCCATGTTGGCTCCCACATGCTCCTCGATGATCTCATCGGATGAACCATGATGTCGAGGACCTAATCAATCCCGTGCTCAATTCCCTTTGTCAATCGGTACGTTACTTGCCCGAGACTCGATCGTCGGTATCCCAATACCTTGTTCAGTCTCGTTACCGGCAAGTCACTTTACTTGTACCGTAATGCATGATCCCGTGATCAACCACTTGATCACATTGAGCTCATTATGATGATGCATTACCGAGTGGGCCCAGAGATACCTCTCCGTCATACGGAGTGACAAATCCCAGTCTCGATTCGTGCCAACCCAACAGACACTTTCGGAGATACCTGTAATGTACCTTTATAGTCACCCAGTTACGTTGTGACGTTTGGCACACCCAAGGCACTCCTAAGGTATCCGGGAGTTGCACAATCTCATGGTCTAAGGAAATGATACTTGACATCCAGAAAAGCTACAGCAAACGAACTACACGATCTTTGTGCTATGCTTAGGTTTGGGTCTTGTCCATCACATCATTCTCCTAATGATGTGATCCCGTTATCAATGACATCCCCATGTCCATAGCCAGGAAACCATGACTATCTATTGATCAACGAGCTAGTCAACTAGAGGCTCACTAGGGACACATTGTGGTCTATGTATTCACACATGTATTACGATTTCCGGATAATACAATTATAGTATGAATAATAGACAATTATCATGAACAAGGAAATATAATAATCATTTTATTATTGCCTCTAGGGCATATTTCCAACAGTCTCCCACTTGCACTAGAGTCAATCATCTAGTTACATTGTGATGAATCGAACACCCATGGAATTCTGGTGTTGATCATGTTTTGCTCTAGGGAGAGGTTTAGTCAACGGATCTGCTACATTCAGGTTCGTATGTACTTTACGAATCTCTATGTCTCCATTTTGAACACTTCCACGAATGGAGTTGAAGCGACGCTTGATATGCCTGGTCTTCCTGTGAAACCTGGGCTCCTTGGCAAGGGCAATAGCTCCAGTGTTGTCACAGAAGAGAGTCATCGGGCCCGACGCATTGGGTATGACTCCTAGGTCGGTAATGAACTCCTTCACCCAGACTGCTTCGTGTGCTGCCTCCGAGGCTGCCATGTACTCCGCTTCACATGTAGATCCCGCCACAATGCTTTGCTTGCAACTACACCAGCTTACTGCCCCACCATTCAAAATATACATGTATCCGGTTTGTGACTTAGAGTCATCCAGATCTGTGTCGAAGCTAGCATCGACGTAACCCTTTACGACGAGCTCTTCGTCACCTCCATAAACGAGAAACATTTCCTTAGTCCTTTTCAGGTACTTCAGGATATTTTTGACCGCTGTCCAGGATTACTTTGGTACCTTCCTACCAAACTCACGGCAAGGTTTACATCAGGTCTGGTACACAGCATAGCATACATGATAGACCCTATGGCCGAGGCATAGGGGACGGCACTCATCTTTTCTCTATCTTCTGCCGTGGTCGGGCATTGAGCCAAGCTCAATCTCGTACCTTGAAATACAGGCAAGAACCCCTTCTTTGACTGATCCATTTTGAACTTCTTCAATATCTTGTCAAGGTACGTACTCTGTGAAAGACCAATGAGGCGTCTCGATCTATCTCTATAGATCTTGATGCCTAATATATAAGCAGCTTCTCCAAGGTCCTTCATTGAAAAACACTTGTTCAAATAGGCCTTTATGCTTTCCAAGAATTCTATATCATTTCCCATCAAAAGTATGTCATCCACATACAATATGAGAAATGCTACAGTGCTCCCACTCACTTTCTTGTAAATGCAGGCTTCTCCATAAGTCTGCATAAACCCAAACGCTTTGATCATCTCATCAAAGCGAATGTTCCAACTCCGAGATGCTTGCACCAGCCCATAAATCGAGCGTTGGAGCTTGCACACCTTGTCAGCATTCTTAGGATCGGCAAAACCTTCCAGCTGCATCATATACAATTCTTCCTTAAGGAAACCATTAAGGAATGCCGTTTTGACGTCCATTTGCCATATCTCATAATCATAGAATGCGGCAATTGCTAACATGATTCGGACGGACTTCAGCTTCGCTACGGGTGAGAAAGTCTCATCGTAGTCAACCCCTTGAACTTGTCGATAACCCTTAGCGACAAGCCGAGCTTTATAGATGGTCACATTACCATCCGCGTCTGTCTTCTTCTTAAAGATCCATTTATTTTCTATGGCTCGCCGATCAACGGGCAAGTCAGTCAAAGTCCATACTTCGTTTTCATACATGGATCCTATCTCGGATTTCATGGCTTCCAGCCATTTGTCGGAATCCGGGCCCGCCATCGCTTCTTCATAGTTTGAAGGTTCACCGTTGTCTAACAACATGATTTCCAAGACAGGGTCGCCGTACCACTCTGGTGCGGAACGTGTCCTTGTGGACCTACGAAGTTCAGTAGCAACTTGATCTGAAGTTTCATGATCATCATCAACAACTTCCTCTCTAGTCGGTGCAGGCACCTCAGGAACATTTTCTTGAGTTGTGCCACTTACCGGTTCAAGAGGTAATACTTCATCAAGTTCTACCTTCCTCCCACTTATTTCTTTCGAGAGAAACTCTTTCTCTAGAAAGGACCCATTCTTGGCAACAAAGATCTTGCCTTCAGATCTGAGGTAGAAGGTATACCCAACAGTTTCTTTAGGGTATCCTATGAAGACGCATTTTTCCGACTTGGGTTCGAGCTTTTCAGGTTGAAGTTTCTTGACATAAGCATCGCATCCCCAAACTTTTAGAAATGACAACTTAGGTTTCTTCCCAAACCATAATTCATACGGTGTCGTCTCAATGGATTTCGACGGAGCCCTATTTAAAGTGAATGCGGCACTCTCTAAAGCGTAGCCCCAAAATGATAGCGGTAAATCGGTAAGAGACATCATAGATCGCACCATATCTAATAGAGTGCGATTACGACGTTCGGACACACCATTACGCTGAGGTGTTCCAAGCGGCGTGAGTTGTGAAACTATTCCACATTTTCTTAAGTGTGTGCCAAATTCGTGACTCAAGTATTCTCCCCCACGATCTGATCGCAAGAACTTGATTTTCCTGTCACGTTGATTCTCAACCTCACTCTGAAATTCCTTGAACTTTTCAAAGGTCTCAGACTTGTGTTTCATTAAGTAGACATACCCATATCTACTCAAGTCATCAGTGAGGGTGAGAACATAACGATAGCCACCGCGAGCCTCAACACTCATTGGACCACACACATTAGTATGTATGATTTCCAATAAGTTGGTTGCTCTCTCCATTGTTCCTGAGAATGGAGTCTTGGTCATTTTACCCATGAGGCATGGTTCGCACGTGTCAAATGATTTGTAATCAAGAGACTCTAAAAGTCCATCTGCATGGAGCTTCTTCATGCGTTTGACACCTATGTGACCAAGGCGGCAGTGCCAGAAGTATGTGGGACTATCATTATCAACCTTACATCTTTTGGTATTCACACTATGAATATGTGTAGCATTACGCTCGAGATTCATTAAGAATAAACCATTCACCATCGGAGCATGACCATAAAACATATCTCTCATATAAATAGAACAACCATTATTCTCGGATTTAAATGAGTAGCCATCTCGTATTAAATGAGATCCTGATACAATGTTCATGCTCAAAGCTGGCACTAAATAACAATTATTGAGGTTTAAAACTAATCCCGTAGGTAAATGTAGAGGTAGCGTGCAGACGGCGATCACATCGACCTTGGAACCATTCCCGACGCGCATTGTCACCTCGTCCTTCGCCAGTCTCCGCTTATTCCGCAGCTCCTGCTTTAAGTTACAAATGTGAGCAACCGCACCGGTATCAAATACCCAGGAGCTACTACGAGTACTGGTAAGGTACACATCAATTACATGTATATCACATATACCTTTTGTGATGCCGGCCTTCTTGTCCGCTAAGTATTTGGGGCAGTTCCGCTTCCAGTGACCACTTCCCTTGCAATAAAAGCACTCAGTCTCGGGCTTGGGTCCATTCTTTGGCTTCTTCCCGGCATCTTGCTTACCGGGCGCGGAAACTCCCTTGCCGTCCTTCTTGAAGTTCTTTTTACCCTTGCCTTTCTTGAACTTAGTGGTTTTATTCACCATCAACACTTGATGTTCCTTTTTGACTTCTACCTCTGCTGATTTCAGCATTGCAAATACTTCAGGAATGGTCTTTTCCATCCCCTGCATATTGAAGTTCATCACGAAGCTCTTGTAGCTTGGTGGAAGCGACTGAAGGATTCTGTCAATGACCGCGTCATCCGGGAGATTAACTCCCAGCTGAGTCAAGCGGTTATGCAACCCAGACATTTTGAGTATGTGCTCACTGACAGAACTATTTTCCTCCATCTTACAGCTGAAGAACTTGTCGGAGACTTCATATCTCTCAACCCGGGCATGAGCTTGGAAAACCATTTTCAGCTCTTCGAACATCTCATATGCTCCGTGTTGCTCAAAATGCTTTTGGAGCCCCGGTTCTAAGCTGTAAAGCATGCCGCACTGAACGAGGGAGTAATCATCAGCACGTGTCTGCCAAGCGTTCATAATGTCTTGGTTCTGTGGGATGGGTGTGTCACCTAGCGGTGCTTCTAGAACATAATCTTTCTTGGCAGCTATGAGGATGATCCTCAGGTTCCGGACCCAGTCTGTATAGTTGCTGCCATCGTCTTTCAGCTTGGTTTTCTCTAGGAACGCGTTGAAGTTGAGGACAACGTTGGCCATTTGATCTACAAGACATATTGTAAAGATTTTAGACTAAGTTCATGATAATTAAGTTCATCTAATCAAATTATTCAATGAACTCCCACTTAGATAGACATCCCTCCAGTCATCTAAGTATAACATGATCCGAGTTGACTAGGCCGTGTCCGATCATCACGTGAGACGGACTAGTCAACATCGGTGACCATCTTCATGTTGATCATATCTTCTATACAACTCATGCTTGACCTTTCGGTCTTCTGTGTTCCGAGGCCATGTCTGTACATGCTAGGCTCGTCAAGTCAACCTAAGTGTATTGCGTGTGTAAATCTGTCTTACACCCGTTGTATGTGAACGTTGGAATCTATCACACCCGATCATCACGTGGTGCTTCGAAACAACGAACTGTCGCAACGGCGCACAGTTAGGGGGAACACTTTCTTGAAATTATTATGAGGGATCATCTTATTTACTACCGTCGTTCTAAGTAAACAAGATGCAAAAACATGATAAACATCACATGCAATCAAATAATAGTGACATGATATGGCCAATATCATATAGCTCCTTTGATCTCCATCTTGGGGCTCCATGATCATCTTGTCACCGGCATGACACCGTGATCTCCATCATCGTGTCTCCATGAAGTTGCTCGCCAACTATTACTTCTACTACTATGGCTAACGCTTTAGCAATAAAGTAAAGTAATTACATGACGTTTATGTTGACACGCAGGTCATAAATAAATAAAGACAACTCCTATGGCTCCTGCCGGTTTTCATACTCATCGACATGCAAGTCGTGATCCCTATTACAAGAACATGATCAATCTCATACATCGCATATATCATTCATCATTCATCACAACTTTTGGCCATATCACATCACAAAACACTTGCTGCAAAAACAAGTTAGACGTCCTCTAATTGTTGTTGCAAGTTTTTATGTGGCTGCTATAGGTTTCTAGCAAGAACGTTTCTTACCTACGCCAAAACTACAACGTGAATTGCCAATTTCTATTTACCCTTCATAAGGACCCTGTTCATTGAATCCGATCCGACTAAAGTGGGAGAGACAGACACCCGCCAGCCACCTTATGCAACTAGTGCATGTCAATCGGTGGAACCGGTCTCACGTAAGCGTACGTGTAAGGTTGGTCCGGGCCGCTTCATCCCACGATGCCGCCGAATCAAGATAAGACTAGTAACGGCAAGCAAATTGACAATATCGACGCCCACAACCACTTTGTGTTCTACTCGTGCATAGTAACTACGCATAGACCTAGCTCATGATGCCACTATTGGAGATCGTAGCAGAAAACAAAAAAATTCCTACGTTTCACCAAGATCAATCTATGGAGTCAACTAGCAACAAGAGGAGAGTGCATCTACATACCCTTGTAGATCGCGAGCGGAAGCGTTCAAGAGAACGGGGATGATGGAGTCGTACTCGCCGTGATCCAGATCATCGATGACCAAGTGCCGAACGGACGGAACCTCCGCGTTCAACACACGTACGGAGCGGATGGCGTCTCCTCCTTCTTGATCCAGCAAGGGGGAAGGAGAGGTTGATGAAGATCCAGCAGCACGACGGCGTGGTGGTGGATGCAGCAGTGATCGCAGCAGGGCTTCGCCGAGCTTCTGCGAGAGGGAGAGGTGTAGCAGGGGAGAGGGAGGCGCCAAGGCTTGAGGTGTGGTTGTCCTCCCCCCTTTATATAGGCCCCCTAGGGGGGTGCGCCGGCCCTAGGAGATGGAATCTCCTAGGGGGGGCGGCGGCCAAGGGGTGGAGTACCCCCCAAGGCAAGTGGAGGCGCCCCCTCCCCTAGGGTTCCCAACCCTAGGCGCATGGGGGCCCAAGGGGGGGCGCACCAGCCCACTATGGGCTGGTTCCCCTCCCCACTTCAGCACATGGGGCCCTCCGGGATGGGTGGCCCCACCCGGTGGACCCCGGGACCCATCCGGTGGTCTCGGTACAATACCGGTGACCCCGAAACTTTCCCGATGGCCGAAACTACACTTCCTATATATAATTCTTCACCTCCGAAAAATTCCGAAACTCCTCGTGACGTCCAGGATCTCATCCGGGACTCCGAACAACTTTCGAATTACTTCATACTCATATCTATACAACCCTAGCATCACCGAACCTTAAGTGTGTAGACCCTACGGGTTCGGGAGACAAGCAGACATGACCGAGACGACTCTGTGGTCAATAACCAACAGCGGGATCTGGATACCCATGTTGGCTCCCACATGCTCCTCGATGATCTCATCGGATGAACCACGATGTCGAGGACCTAATCAATCCCGTACTCAATTCCCTTTGTCAATCGGTACGTTACTTGCCCGAGACTCGATCGTCGGTATCCCAATACCTTGTTTAGTCTCGTTACCGGCAAGTCACTTTACTCGTACCGTAATGCATGATCCCGTGATCAACCACTTGATCACATTGAGCTCATTATGATGATGCATTACCGAGTGGGCCCAGAGATACCTCTCCGTCATACGGAGTGACAAATCCCAGTCTCGATTCGTGCCAACCCAACAGACACTTTCGGAGATACCTGTAATGTACCTTTATAGTCACCCAGTTACGTTATGACGTTTGGCACACCCAAGGCACTCCTACAGTATCCGGGAGTTGCACAATCTCATGGTCTAAGGAAATGATACTTGACGTCCAGAAAAGCTACAGCAAACGAACTACACAATCTTTGTGCTATGCTTAGGTTTGGGTCTTGTCCATCACATCATTCTCCCAATGATGTGATCCCGTTATCAATGACATCCCCATGTCCATAGCCAGGAAACCATGACTATCTGTTGATCAACGAGCTAGTCAACTAGAGGCTCACTAGGGACACATTGTGGTCTATGTATTCACACATGTATTACGATTTCCGGATAATACAATTATAGCATGAATAATAGACAATTATCATGAACAAGGAAATATAATAATCATTTTATTATTGCCTCTAGGGCATATTTCCAACAACAAAAACCACACTCAAGAAAACAAGAACTGACATAACTTCTGCATATGAGCTCCGAATTGAGCAAACTCAAGCTTGTTGGAAACAAGACGACGAGTAGCATCAAAACAGCGACAGGGAAGGTATTCCTAACAAAAATAGGAGTGAAACCTCCAACCGAGAAGAACCGGCAAAACCTTCAACATCGAAAACATCATAGAAGATGCAAGCGAACTCCGTTTTCGATGAACTCAAGCTTGTCAACAAGATGACCGTAAGCTCTAAGACTCACAAAGAGAACCAAACAAGAACCAAGAAAGATGATGCAAGGATGCAATGGTTTGAGCTCTCAACGAACGATACGATCAAGCTACCCATTGAGAGCCCCCCTTGATAGTATGGCAATCGATCCTATAACCCGGTCTCCCAACTACCATCATGAGACCGGTAAAATAGAAAACCTATCAAGGGCAAACCTTTGCCTTGCACATGGTCCACTTGAGCTAGATGATGACAATCTTGACTCCCTCAAGTTGGACCACCTTTCTTGATTGTGTTGGCTTGATGAAGACTAGTTGATTGCTCCCCCATACTCCACTATGGGTGAGCCTTTCTTCCGCACATCTTCACAGGTCCATTGTCACCACAAAGGACAACAAGCTTCAAGCATTTGATCTCTTCATGGTGCTCCACTTGAACTTGCACACCGCAACCTAACCCCACAAAGAACCCTCATGAAGACCATGGGTTAGTACACAAAGCGTAATTGACAATGCTTACCATACCATGGGATCACTTGATCCCTCTCGGTACATCTTCTACGCTTTGTGGGTTGATCATCTTGATTCACTCTTTAACTTAGTCTTGATCAACCTCTCACAAGACCAATCTTTAGGTAATTCCTTGAATAGCACCTTGGTCGACACAAACTCTCCTTGAAACCAACACATGTACTCCAAGAAAAGCCTATGGACAAAACCTTCAAATATAACTCAAGGCAACCATTAGTCCATAGAGATTGTCATCAATTACCAAAACCAAACATGGGGACACCGCATGTTCTTTCATAGCATGGCTCGGGCATTTCATCAAACACCTCATGTGCATAGGAGGTGAGCTAGAGCACCCAAATGCCCTCTCCTCGCCGGCCAGAAAAAATAGAGCACTGTGGAGTGCTCTGCTGCGGCGACGGGGTATATATAGGCAACTCATTTGTCCCGGTTTGTGGCTGGAACCGGGACTAAAGCCCAGCCTTCTGTCCCGGTTCGAGCCAAGAACCGGGACCAATGTTTGTGGGCTAGGAGCGAGGCCCATTGTGTTGGGGAACGTAGTAATTTCAAAAAATTTCCTACGCACACGCAAGATCATGATGATGCATAGCAACGAGAGGGGAGAGTGTGATCTACGTACCCTTGTAGACCGACAGCAAAAGTGTTAGCACAACGCGGTTGATGTAGTCGTACGTCTTCACGGCCCGACCGATCAAGCACCGAAACTACGGCACCTCCGAGTTCTAGCACACGTTCAGCTCGATGACGATCCCCGGACTCCGATCCAGCAAAGTGTCGGGGAAGAGTTCCGTCAGCACGACGGCGTGGTGATGATCTTGATGTACTACCATTGCAGGGCTTCGCCTAAGCACCGCTACAATATTATCGAGGACTATGGTGGAAGGGGGCACCGCACATGGCTAAGAATATGATCACGTGGATCAACTTGTGTGTCTAGGGGTGCCCCCTGCCCCCGTATATAAAGGATCAAGGGGGGAGGGTGCGGCCGGCCAGGAGAAGGGCGCGCCAGGAGGAGTCCTACTCCCACCGGGAGTAGGATTCCCCCCCTTTCCTAGTTGGAATAGGATTCGGGAGGGGGAAAGAGGAGAGAGAGAAGGAAGGGGGGCGCCGCCCCCCTCTCCTTGTCCTATGAGGACTAGGGGGGAGGGGCGCGCGGCCCAGCCCTGGCCACCTCTCCTCTCTTCCACTAAAGCCCACTAAGGCCCATATACCTCCCAGGGGGTTCCGATAACCTCCCAGTACTCCGGTAAAATCCCGATTTCACCCGGAACACTTCCGATATCCAAATATAGGCTTCCAATATATCAATCTTTATGTCTCGACCATTTAGAGACTCCTCGTCGTGTCCGTGATCACATCTGGGACTCCGAACAAACTTCGGTACATCAAAATGCATAAACTCATAATATAACTGTCATCGAAACCTTAAGCGTGCGGACCCTACGGGTTCGAGAACAATGTAGAAATGACCGAGACACGTCTCCGGTCAATAACCAATAGCGGAACCTGGATGCTCATATTGGCTCCTACATATTCTACGAAGATCTTTTATCGGTCAGACCGCATAACAACATACGTTGTTCCCTTTGTCATCGGTATGTTACTTGCCCGAGATTCGACCGTCAGTATCTCAATACCTAGTTCAATCTCATTACCTGCAAGTCTCTTTACTCGTTCTGTAATACATCATCTCACAACTAACTCATTAGTTGCAATGCTTGCAAGATTTATGTGATGTGCATTACCGAGAGGGCCCAGAGATACCTCCCCGACAATCGGAGTGACAAATCCTAATCTCGAAATACGCCAACCCAACATGTACCTTTGGAGACACCTGTAGAGCACCTTTATAATCACCCAGTTACGTTGTGACATTTGGTAGCACACAAAGTGTTCCTCCGGCAAACGGGGGTTGCATAATCTCATAGTCATGGGAACATGTATAAGTCATGAAGAAAGCAATAGCAACATACTAAACGATCAGGTGCTAAGCTAATGGAATGGGTCGTGTCAATCAGATCATTCATCTAATCATGTGATCCCGTTAATCAAATAACAACTCTTTGTCCATGGTTAGGAAACATAACCATCTTTGATTAACGAGCTAGTCAAGTAGAGGCATACTAGTGACACTCTGTTTGTCTATGTATTCACACATATATTATGTTTCCGGTTAATACAATTCTAGCATGAATAATAAACATTTATCATGATATAAGGAAATAAATAATAAATTTATTATTGCCTCTAGCGCATATTTCCTTCAATCTCCCACTTGCACTAGAGTCAATAATCTAGATTACATAGTAATGATTCTAACACCCATGGAGCCTTGGTGCTGATCATGTTTTGCTCGTGGAAGAGGCTTAGTCAACGGGTTTGCTACATTCAGATCCGTATGTATCTTGCAAATCTCTATGTCTCCCACCTGGACTAGATCCCGGATGGAATTGAAGCGTCTCTTGATGTGCTTGGTTCTGTTGTGAAATCTGGATTCCTTTGCCAAGGCAATTGCACTAGTATTGTCACAAAAGATTTTCATTGGACCCGATGCACTAGGTATGACACCTAGATCGGATATGAACTCCTTCATCCAGACTCCTTCATTTGCTGCTTGAAGCAGCTATGTATTCCGCTTCACATGTAGATCCCGCCATGACGCTTTGTTTAGAACTGCACCAACTGACAGCTCCACCGTTTAATGTAAACACGTATCCGGTTTGCGATTTAGAATCGTCCGGATCAGTTTTAAAGCTCGCATCAACGTAACCATTTACGATGAGCTTTTTTGTCACCTCCATAAATGAGAAACATATCCTTAGTCCTTTTCAGGTATTTCAGGATGTTCTTGACCGCTGTCCGGTGATCCACTCCTGGATTACTTTGGTACCTCCCTGCTAGACTTATAGCAAGGCACACATCAGGTCTGGTACACAGCATTGCATACATGATAGAGCCTATGGCTGAAGCATAGGGAACATCTTTCATTTTCTCTCTATCTTCTGCAGTGGTCGGGCATTGAGTCTTACTCAACTTCACACCTTGTAAGGCAAGAACCCTTTCTTTGCTTGATCCATTTTGAACTTCTTCAAAACTTTGGCAAGGTATGTGCTTTGTGAAAGTCCAATTAAGCGTCTTGGTCTATCTCTATAGATCTTAATGCCTAATATGTAAGCAGCTTCACCGAGGTCTTTCATTGAAAAACTCTTATTCAAGTATCCCTTTATGCTATCCAGAAATTCTATATCATTTCCAATTAGTAATATGTCATCCACATATAATATCAGAAATGCTACAGAGCTCCCACTCACTTTCTTGTAAATACAGGCTTCTCCAAAATTCTGTATAAAACCAAATGCTTTGATCACACTATCAAAGCGTTTATTCCAACTCCGAGAGGCTTGCATCAGTCCATAAATGGATCGCTGGAGCTTGCACACTTTGTTAGCTCCCTTTGGATCGACAAAACCTTCTGGCTGCATCATATACAACTCTTCTTCCAGAAATCCATTCAGGAATGCAGTTTTGATATCCATCTGCCAAATTTCATAATCATAAAATGCGGCAATTGCTAACATGGTTCGGACAGACTTAAGCATCGCTACGGGTGAGAAGGTCTCATCGTATCAATCCCTTGAACTTGCCGAAAACCTTTTGTGACAAGTCGAGCTTTGTAGACAGTAATATTACCGTCAGCGTCAGTCTTCTTCTTGAAGATCCATTTATTCTCAATTGCTTGCCGATCATTGGGAAATTCAACCAAAGTCCATACTTTGTTCTCATACATGGATCCCATCTCGGATTTCATGGCTTTAAGCCATTTTGCGGAATCTGGGCTCACCATCGCTTCTTCATAGTTCGTAGGTTCATCATGATCTAGTAGCATGACTTCCAGAACATGATTACCGTACCACTCTGGCGCGGATCTCACTCTGGTTGATCTACGAGGTTCAGTAGTATCTTGTTCTGAAGTTTCATGGTCATTATCATTAGCTTCCTCACTAATTGGTGTAGGTGTCACAGAAATAGGTTTCTATGATGTACTACTTTCCAATAAGGGAGTAGGTACAGTTACCTCATCAAGTTCTACCTTCCTCCCACTCACTTCTTTCGAGAAAAACTCCTTCTCCAGAAAGTTTCCGAATTTAGCAACAAAAGTCTTGCCTTCGGATCTGTGATAGAAGGTGTATCCAATAGTTTCCTTTGGATATCCTATGAAGACACATTTCTCCGATTTGGGTTCGAGCTTATCAGGTTGAAGCTTTTTCACATAAGCATCGCAGCCCCAAACTTTCAGAAACGACAACTTTGGTTTCTTGCCAAACCACAGTTCATAAAGCGTCGTCTCAACGGATTTTGATGGTGCCCTATTTAACGTGAATGCGGCCGTCTCTAGAGCGTATCCCCAAAACGATAGCGGTAAATCAGTAAGAGACATCATAGATCGCACCATATCTAGTAAAGTACGATTACGACGTTCGGATACACCATTACGCTGTGGTGTTCCGGGTGGCGTGAGTTGCGAAACTATTCCACATTGTTTCAAATGTACATCAAACTTGTAACTCAAATATTCTCCTCCACGATCAGATCGTAGGAATTTTATTTTCTTATTACGATGATTTTCAACTTCACTCTGAAATTCTTTGAACTTTTCAAACGTTTCAGACTTGTGTTTCATTAAGTAGATATACCCATATCTGCTTAAGTCATCTGTGAAGGTGAGAAAATAACAATATCCGCCACGAGCCTCAACATTCATTGGACCACATACATCTGTATGTATGATTTCCAACAAATCTGTTGCTCTCTCCATAGTACCGGAGAACGGTGTTTTTTGTCATCTTACCCATAAGGCACGGTTCGCAAGTACCAAGTGATTCATAATCAAGTGGTTCCAAAAGCCCATCAGTATGGAGTTTCTTCATGCGCTTTATACCGATATGACTCAAACGGCAGTGCCACAAATAAGTTGCACTATCATTATCAACTCTGCATCTTTTGGCTTCAACACTATGAATATGTGTGTCACTACTATCGAGATTTAATAAGAATAGACCACTCCTTAAGGGTGCATGACCATAAAAGATATTACTCATGTAAATAGAACAACCATTATTCTCTGATTTAAATGAATAACCGTCTCGCATCAAACAAGATCCAGATATAATGTTCATGCTTAACGCTGGCACCAAATAACAATTATTTAGGTCTAATACTAATCCCGAAGGTAGATGTAGAGGTAGCGTGCCGACTGCGATCACATCGACTTTGGAACCATTTCCCACGCGCATCGTCACCTCGTCCTTAGCCAATCTTCGCTTAATCCGTAGTCCCTGTTTTGAGTTGCAGATATTAGCAACAGAACCAGTATCAAATCCCCAGGTGCTACTGCGAGCATTAGTAAGGTACACATCAATAACATGTATATCACATATACCTTTGTTCACCTTGCCATCCTTCTTATCCGCCAAATACTTGGGGCAGTTCCGCTTCCAGTGACCAGTCTGATTGTAGTAGAAGCACTCAGTTTCAGGCTTAGGTCCAGGTTTGGGTTTCTTCTCTTGAGTAGCAACTTGCTTGCTGTTCTTTTTGAAGTTTCCCTTGTTCTTCCCTTTGCCCTTTTTCTTGAAACTCGTGGTCTTGTTGACCATCAACACTTGATGCTCCTTCTTGATTTCTACCTCCGCAGCTTTCAGCATTGCGAAGAGCTCGGGAATAGTCTTATTCATCCCTTGCATATTATAGTTCATCACGAAGCTCTTGTAGCTTGGTGGCAGTGATTGGAGAATTCTGTCAATGACGCAATCATCTGGAAGATTAATTCCCAATTGAATCAAGTGATTATTATACCCAGACATTTTGAGTATATGCTCACTGACAGAACTGTTCTCCTCCATCTTGCAGCTATAAAACTTATTGGAGGCTTCATATCTCTCAATCCGGGCATTTGCTTGAAATATTAACTTCAACTCCTGGAACATCTCATATGCTCCATGACGTTCAAAACGTCGTTGAAGTCCCGATTCTAAGCCGTAAAGCATGACACACTGAACTATCGAGTAGTCATGAGCTTTGCTCTGCCAGACGTTCATATCATCTGGTGTTGCTCCAGCAGCAGACCTGGCACCCAGCGGTGTTTCCAGGACGTAATTCTTCTGTGCAGCAATGAGGATAATCCTCAAGTTACGGACCCAGTCCGTGTAATTGCTACCATCATCTTTCAACTTTGCTTTCTCAAGGAACGCATTAAAATTCAACGGAACAACAGCACGGGCCATCTATCTACAATCAAACATAAATAAGCAAGATACTATCAGGTACTAAGTTCATGATAAATTTAGGTTCAATTAATCATATTACTTAAAGAACTCCCACTTAGATAGACATCCCTCTAATCCTCTAAGTGATTACGTGATCCAAATCAACTAAACCATGTCCGATCATCACGTGAGATGGAGTAGTTTCATTGATGAACATCACTATGTTGATCATATCTACTATATGATTCACGCTCGACCTTTCGGTCTCCGTGTTCCGAGGCCATATCTGCATATGCTTGGCTCGTCAAGTATAACCTGAGTATTCTGCGTGTGCAACTGTTTTGCACCCGTTGTATTTGAACGTAGAGCCTATCAAACCCGATCATCACGTGGTGTCTCAGCACGAAGAACTTTCGCAACGGTGCATACTCAGGGAGAACACTTCTTGGTAATTAGTGAGAGATCATATTATAATGCTACCGTCAATCAAAGCAAGATAAGATGCATAAAAGATAAACATCACATGCAATCAATATAAGTGATATGATATGGCCATCATCATCTTGTGCTTGTGATCTCCATCTTCGAAGCACCGTCGTGATCACCATCGTCACCGGCGTGACACCTTGATCTCCATCGTAGCATCGTTGTCATCTCGCTAATCTTATGCTTCCACGACTATCGCTACCACTTAGTGATAAAGTAAAGCATTACAGCGCGATTGCATTGCATACAATAAAGCGACAACCATATGGCTCCTGCCAGTTGCCGATAACTCGGTTACAAAAACATGATCATCTCATACAATAAAATTTAGCATCATGTCTTGACCATATCACATCACAACATGCCCTGCAAAAACAAGTTAGACGTCCTCTACTTTGTTGTTGCAAGTTTTATGTGGCTGCTACGAGCTTAAGCAAGAACCAATCTTACCTACGCATCAAAACCACAACGATAGTTTGTCAAGTTGGTGCTGTTTTAACCTTCGCAAGGACCGGGCGTAGCCACACTCGGTTCAACTAAAGTTGGAGAAACTGTCACCCGCTAGCCACCTTTGTGCAAAGCACGTCGGGAGAACCGGTCTCGCGTAAGCGTACGCGTAATGTCGGTCTGGGCCGCTTCATCCAACAATACCGCCGAACCAAAGTATGACATGCTGGTAAGCAGTATGACTTATATCGCCCACAACTCACTTGTGTTCTACTCGTGCATATAACATCAACACATAAAACCTAGGCTCGGATGCCACTGTTGGGGAACATAGTAATTTCAAAAAATTTCCTACGCACATGCAAGATCATGATGATGCATAGCAACGAGAGGGGAGAGTGTGATCTACGTACCCTTGTAGACCGACAGCAGAAGCGTTAGCACAACGCGGTTGATGTAGTCGTACGTCTTCACGGCCCGACCGATCAAGCACCGAAACTACGGCACCTCCAAGTTCTAGCACACGTTCAGCTCGATGACGATCCCCGGACTCCGATCTAGCAAAGTGTCGGGGAAGAGTTCCGTCAGCACGACGGCGTGGTGACGATCTTGATGTACTACCGTTGCAGGGCTTCGCCTAAGCACCAGTACAATATTATCGAGGACTATGGTGGAAGGGGGCACCGCACACGGCTAAGAATATGATCACGTGGATCAACTTGTGTGTCTAGGGGTGCCCCCTGCCCCCGTATATAAAGGATCAAGGGGGGAGGGTGCGGCCGGCCAGGAGAAGGACGCGCCAGGAGGAGTCCTACTCCCACCGGGAGTAGGATTCCCCCCCTTTCCTAGTTGGAATAGGATTCGGGAGGGGGAAAGAGGAGAGAGAGAAGGAAGGGGGGCGCCGCCCCCCTCTCCTTGTCCTATTCGGACTAGGGGGGGGGGAGGGGCGCGCGACCCAGCCCTGGCCACCTCTCCTCTCTTCCAGTAAAGCTCACTAAGGCCCATATACCTCCCGGGGGGTTCCGATAACCTCCCGGTACTCCGATAAAATCCCTATTTCACCCGGAACACTTCCGATATCCAAATATAGGCTTCCAATATATCAATCTTTATGTCTCGACCATTTCGAGACTCCTCGTCGTGTCCGTGATCACATCCGGGACTCCAAACAAACTTCGGTACATCAAAATGCATAAACTCATAATATAACTGTCATCGAAACCTTAAGCGTGCGGACCCTACGGGTTCGAGAACAATGTAGACATGACCGAGACACGTCTCCGGTCAATAACCAATAGCGGAACCTGGATGCTCATATTGGCTCCTACATATTCTACGAAGATCTTTTATCGGTCAGACCGCATAACAACATACGTTGTTCCCTTTGTCATCGGTATGTTACTTGCCCGAGATTCGATCATCGGTATCTCAATACCTAGTTCAATCTCGTTACCGGCAAGTCTCTTTACTCGTTCCATAATACATCATCTCACAACTAACTCATTAGTTGCAATGCTTGCAAGGCTTATGTGATGTGCATTACCAAGAGGGCCCAGAGATACCTCCCCGACAATCGGAGTGACAAATCCTAATCTCGAAATACGCCAACCCAACATGTACCTTTGGAGACACCTGTAGAGCACCTTTATAATCACCTAGTTACGTTGTGACGTTTGGTAGCACACAAAGTGTTCCTCCGGCAAACGGGAGTTGCATAATCTCATAGTCATAGGAACATGTATAAGTCATGAAGAAAGCAATAGCAACATACTAAACGATCGGGTGCTAAGCTAATGGAATGGGTCATGTCAATCAGATCATTCATCTAATGATGTGATCCCGTTAATCAAATAACAACTGTTTGTCCATGGTTAGGAAACATAACCATCTTTGATTAACGAGCTAGTAAAGTAGAGGCATACTAGTGACACTCCGTTTGTCTATGTATTCACACATATATTATGTTTCCGGTTAATACAATTCTAGCATGAATAATAAACATTTATCATGATATAAGGAAATAAATAATAACTTTATTATTGCCTCTAGGGCATATTTCCTTCACATTGGTCCTGGTTCGTGCCAAGAACCGGGACAAATGGGCCCAGACGAACCGGGACCAATGCCCACGCGGCCTCGGCCAGCCCCTGGGCTCACGAACCGGGACGAATGCATCCATTGGTCCCGGTTCGTGGCAGAACCGGGACTAATGGGCTGGCCGGGCCCGAACGAAAGCCCCTTTTTCTACTAGTGCCTTGCCCATGTATATAAAGGAGGGGGGAGAGGCCGGCGGCCAGGAGGGGCACGCCATGGGGGGAGTCCTACTTGGACTCCTAGTCCAAGTAGGATTCGCCCCCCCCCCCCTTTTCCTTTCTCCACCGAAGGGAATAGGAAGGAGAGGGAGAGGGAAAGGGAAGAGGGGTGCCACCCCCTCCTCCTTGTCCTATTCGAACTCCCTAGGAGGGAGGCGCGCGACCACCCCCCGCGGGCTTCCCTCTCACTCCCTTAGGCCCATGTTGGCCCAACACTTTCCCGGGGGGTTCCGGTAACCCCTCGGTACTCCGGTAAAATATCCGAATCACTCGAAACCATTTCGATGTCCAAAAACGACCTTCCAATATATGAATATTTACCTATAGGCCATTTTGAGACTCCTCATCATGTCTGTGATCTCATCTAGGACTTCGAACAAACTTTGGTCACCAAAACACATAACTCGTAGTACAAATCGTCATCGAACGTTAAGCGTGCGGACCCTTCGGGTTCGAGAACTATGTAGACATGACCGAGACACATCTCCGGTCAATAACCAATAGCAGAACCTGGATGGTCATATTGGTTCCTACATATTCTACGAAGATCTTTATAGGTCAAACCGCATAACAACATACGTCATTCCCTTTGTCATCGGTATGTTACTTGTCCGAGATTCGATCGTCGGTATCCTCATACCTAGTTCAATCTCGTTATCGGCAAGTCTCTTTACTCGTTCCGTAATGCATCATCCCACAACTAACTCATTAGTCACATTGCTTGCAAGGCTTATAGTGATGTGCATTACCGAGAGGGCCCAGAGATACCTCTCCGATACTCAGAGTGACAAATCCTAATCTTGATCTATGCCAACCCAACAAACACCTTTGGAGACACATGTAGAGCATCTTTATAATCACTCAGTTACGTTGTGACGTTTAATAGCACACAAGGTGTTTCCTCTAGTATTCGGGAGTTGCATAATCTCATAGTCAAAGGAATATGTATAAGTCATGAAGAAAGAAATGGCAATAAAACTTAACGATCATTATGCTAAGCTAATGGATGGGCCTTGTCCATCACATCATTCTCCTAATGATGTGATCACGTTCATCAAATGACAACACATGTCTATGGTTAGGAAACTTTAACCATCTTTGATTAACGAGCTAGTCAAGTAGAGGCATACTAGGAACACTTTATTTTGTCTATTTATTCACACATGTATCAAGTTTCCGGTTAATACAATTCTAGCATGAATAATAAACATTTATCATGATATAAGGAAATATAAAATAACAACTTTATTATTGCCTCTAGGGCATATTTCCTTCACATATGTTGTGGATTTATTAGTATAGTTTTTTTGTGAATGAAAATTTGTATTACTCAACCACCAAGATTACAATCAGTAGAGGCTAGTTCAACTACTACAGAGGGGCCAGAACCAATCCAAGTCATAGTTCTACCCTCAGTTCGAGCAAATTTTGTTAGGCTATCACTAACCTTATTTTATAAGCGGCTAACATGAGTAATACAATTTTCATGAAGGGACAAGTGATATCCAATATCTTTAACTAAAGAAGCATAAATGGATCTATCTTGGTCTCATCATTGGATCATCTTAACTATAACTGAAGAGTCCATCTCAATCATAATCCAAGAGATCCCTCCGTTAGATTGCCAAGGACAATCCTTCCATATAGGCACTCAACTCTGCCTCCAACGCTTCACGGCACGAGAATAAATTCCTGCAAGCAGAAAAGATGATACTACCATTGGAGTCCCGAAGTACCATACATGCTCCTGCCCTGTTATCAGCAAAAGATCCATCTGCGTTCAGTTTGACCCATCCAGCCGACGGAGCAACACGATGGACTCACGCTCTGAAGCGGTTCCTTGTAAAGCATATGGTCGTAATAAATGACAGATTTTCCTTCCACGGGGTCAATATTGGATTCACCTTGATTACTATTAAGGACTCTAGATAGCTGACGGGAAATTTCTTGGACACTTCAAGCGGAGGTGGCTTTTTTAGATGAACTCACATTCCAAATGAACCAACAATACCATAAAGTCATGAGCAGCCTGCTTCTTTCAATCTCATGTAGGGGATCCAACACTTGGAATAACCATTCCTTCCCAGTATTCATAACCTGATCGACAGTCCGAAGATGCCAAACATCTGTCATGTATTTCCAGTATTCACGAGCTCTTGGGCATCTACAAGATGGGTGGAAGTTATCCTCAGGTTCTAAACCACACACAGGGCACATACTAGTAGTCTCAAGTGTTCTCTTGTGTTTATTTTTCCAGGTTGGTAGGGAGTCCGAAACAACACGCCATGCAAAAGTTCGAACTGTAGGTGGCACTTCAGCAGACCAAATGTTCTTCCACAGCACCCTTCGGCCATCTGGAGCTAAACTTGAGGCCGTGTCAATGGCTCTATTTGCTTCTTCGAAAGCGAAATCATATGCACTTTTTACAAAAAAAGACCAAGTTTGCCCGCCCCCAAGCCAAAGTATCCGCATCATGCCTTGGAGATGCTCTAATTTTCAGAATCTCACTCACATCGCAAGGCAGAAAATAGCTGGCCAGTAGATCCATGTTCCATGACCCATTGTCATTTAGGACCTCAGAAACAAAGCGAATACGATAGTGTCGTTGAGGAGATATTGGTTTAAAAGAATGTGGTCTTGAACTCGGAATCTAGTTATCCCTCCATACCCTTATACTTGATCCAATACCAACCCTCCACACGAGGCCTTTCTTGAGCAACCGAAGACATAAGTGATTGCTTGACACGAAGATGAGGCATTGCCCGAAAAACTTTATCTTCAAGTTTGCCTTCGGGGTAATACCTGGATTTAAGCAACCGGATGCAAAGGCTATTCGACCTATCAATAAGTCTCCATGCTTGGTGCCCTAGGAGTGCTTGGTTGAAGAGCCTATAATCACGAAAACCAAGTCCGCCTTTGCATTTGGTTTGAAGCAAATATCCCATGCCTTCCAATGTACTTTCCCGCGCCCTCTTTTAGACCCCCAATAAAAGTTCCTAACCATTCTCGTTAGGTCATCACAAACAGAAAAAAGAAGCTTATAAACACCCATAATGTAAGTTGGGTACAACTTGGGCCACTGACTTAATTAAAACCTCTCTGCCAGGTTGTGCAAGCCACCCATCTCCTTATTGGATTAACCTCTTCGTGAGACTTGCTTGCAAATTTTGGAAGCACCCCTTAGTCATACACCCTTCTGGAGTATGGAGCCCAAGTATTTCTCTTCAAACGCTGGCATAGTGACATTTAACACAGCCCTAACATCCTCCTAGTTGGCGATCAGGCATTCTTGGCCAAACATAATTGAACATTTGTTAAAATTCAGACTTTGTCCCGTGGCACTTCCATATAAGTCGAACACCCCCTTTACCTTTACTGCTTGATCATGGGTAGCTTCAAAAAAATAACAATGTATCATCCACAAATAGCAAATGTGAGATCCCAGGTGCTGTACGACAAATTTTGATGGGAATGATATTTCGAACATTAACCTCATGTTTCAAGATGGAAGATAGACCGGCAACAACAAATAAGAATAAGAACGGTGATAGTGGGTCACCTTGCCGTAGCCCTCGCGACGGGTGCAAACAAATCGAAGAGGGTTCCATTTAATTTAACTGAATACCTCATCGATGTGGCACACGCCATTATGCAGTCCACCCAATGATGAGAGAAACCCAACTTTTGCATCATTTGCTTCAAGTCTTCCCAATAAACTCTATCATATGCTTTTGACATATCTAACTTGTATGCACAAAAAACTCTTTGACGGACGCGGGGGGCTACGACCGTGGTCGCTGGGAGCGGGAGATAGATAGAATGAGGGCAGGATTGTGAAAATACGCTGGGCCACTTGTTTTTCATTTCCTGAAGCTGACATTAGAAAAGGAAGCGCGAAAGGGAATTAACAGTGATATGTACTCCTACTAGTAGTTGTAGTTTTCTGGAGCAGATATCGTGGTCGATTCAGGCCGTTTGATGGAATGGCATGGCATGCATGCCAATTGTCAAGAGACGCATCAAGCTCGGCAGAGAAAGAGAAAGGAAGCTCTCGACAGAGACGTTAGCATACCATAATGTCTCTTCTTTTTAATCAAACCCTGAGCCGAGTTGAGCCGAGCTGCAAGTGTGGCAGTCAGTGGCGCCCATGATTTGTGAGGATGATTACCGTTCTCTCTGGCTCTGGGGTTTGTAACGGAATCATTGCCGACAGAAAGGCACGCGGCTTCCAACGAAAAGCGCGCCGCCTCTGGTCCACGCCACCACTCCGGCTGCCTCCCTCCCTGCCGGTTAAACTATCCGGCCACCGCGCGCGCCGTGCATAATAAACAGCCACTGGAGACTGGACCAACCAAGGTTACCGATCGGCGTGGGCACTTATACGTTACACACTCTTGATAATTGCTGGATCGGCGTACATGCCGGTACGTGCGCGGTACTGGCACGACGGGCGCACGCAACCACCACCTAATCATCGTCATACCGAGGCATGTGTACCAGCACGTACACGCGTGTCGTGGCGTACGCAATGCAATGTAATGTACCGTACCCACGCCTGCTGCTGCATGCTTAACGACGGACGGAGCAACGTCGCGGCCGCCGTGCTGCGCTCCGCTCCAACGAAACGAAGGAGCAAAAAAGAGTGGGGAACAGCGGTCCGGACAGCGACGGAGCCCGCGTGCCGCCGATCGCCAGCGAGCCGGAGGAGGAGATTCCCCCACACCCACCCACCTCCTATCTGCTGCTATGCCCTGCCGCCCATGCGCGGCCAGCGATCCACCCGGTTCCCCACCCAAACCTGCGCTTTGCCTTTGCAGTCGCGACGCGCCTGGATGAACAATCCTCGTCTGCCTTTCAAAAAAAAAAAAAAACAATCCTCGTCTGGGCCACACGCGCACCACGCCTCGCCGCCCTTTTCCCAACCCGATCTCCCCCATCATCATCTCACCTCCCCTCACCCTAGGCTTGGAGGTTTGACCCCTCCCTCGCCCCGGAAAGAAAGCAGTTTTTCCGCCTAGATTTCAGCATTTTCCCAGGTAAACCCCCGCGTACCCCGTCCCGGCGCTGTGCTGCGCACCGGACCAACCCGACCGGACCGACGTCAAGCGTCAGGCCATCGCCCGGCCGGCGCGCAAGTACTGGGGAAGTGGCAGTTGGTTCGCCGTGGCACCCGCACATTAACGCGCGCCACCCACCGCCACCTACTCACCGGTTAACCCCCTCCCTTTCTTTCTTTGGACTATACTTAGACCTCATCACTCCCACTGTCCACCGGAGCCGATCCTCGCCCGGACCCCGGAGGAGGAGCTAATGCGCGCCGTGCCGCCGCCGTTGCTCTCGCGATGACCCCCGCCCGCCGATCCCTCGCGCCGCTGGCGCTGCTGGCTCTGGCAGTGCTGCTGCATTGGGCCGCGCCGCGGGCGCTGGTGGAGGCGGCGACGCCGGCGGAGCGGCGGATCCTGCTGGACTTCAAGTCCGCCATCACCGCGGACCCGGACGGCGCGCTCGCGTCCTGGAAGCCCTCGGGCGACCCGTGCGCGGACTTCGCGGGGGTCTCCTGCGACCCGGCCACGGGCGCCGTGCAGCGGCTGCGCCTCCACGGCGCCGGCCTGGCGGGCACCCTCGCGCCGTCGCTGGCGCGCCTCCCCGCGCTCGAGTCCGTCTCGCTCTTCGGGAACGCGCTCTCCGGCGGGATCCCGCCGGGCTACGCCTCCCTGGCGCCCACGCTCCACAAGCTCAACCTCAGCCGCAACGCGCTGTCGGGCGAGATCCCGCCCTTCCTCGGCGCCTTCCCCTGGCTCCGCCTGCTCGACCTCTCCTACAACGCCTTCTCCGGCGAGATCCCGCCGGGGCTCTTCGACCCCTGCCCCCGCCTCCGCTACGTCTCGCTCGCGCACAACGCGCTCCGGGGCGCCGTCCCGCCCGGCATCGCCAACTGCTCCCGCCTCGCCGGCTTCGACCTCTCCTACAACCGCCTCTCCGGCGAGCTCCCCGACCAGCTCTGCGCGCCGCCGGAGATGAACTACATCTCCGTCCGAAGCAACGAGCTCTCCGGCGGCATCGCCGGCAAGCTCGACGCCTGCCGCAGCATCGACCTGTTCGACGTCGGGAGCAACCGCTTCTCCGGCGCCGCGCCGTTCGGCCTCCTGGGCCTCGCCAACATCACCTACTTCAACGTCTCCTCCAACGCCTTCGACGGCGAAATCCTCAACATTGCCACCTGCGGCAGCAAGTTTTTATACTTCGACGCGTCGGGGAACCGGCTCGCCGGCCCGGTTCCGGAGAGCGTGGTGAATTGCCGCAACCTGAGGGTGCTGGATTTGGGGGCGAATGCTCTTGCCGGAGACATACCACCAGTGATCGGGACATTGCGGTCGCTTTCCGAGCTCAGGCTCGCCGGCAACACAGGCATTACCGGTTCAATTCCCGCCGAGCTTGGAGGAATTGAGATGCTTGTCACACTCGACCTTGCCGGCCTTATGCTCACCGGAGACATCCCGGTGTCCCTGAGCAAATGCCAGTTCCTGCTTGAGCTGTGAGTGTTCGTTCAGTACTCAATTTCATCCAATTCGTCCAATGCTTTGATGCATGATGACTAACTGAACTGAATCATTGCAGGAATTTGTCTGGCAACAAATTGCAGGGAGTGATCCCGGACACCCTCAACAACCTGACTTACCTCAGGATGCTCGATCTTCACAAGAACCAACTCGACGGGGGCATTCCGGTGTCGCTTGCTCAGCTCACCAACCTTGATCTGCTAGACCTCTCAGAGAATAGACTGACTGGGCCAATCCCCTCAGAACTTGGGAACCTCTCTAAGCTGACACATTTCAACGTGTCCTTCAACGGTCTCTCCGGCATCATACCTTCTGCTCCGGTCTTGCAGAATTTCGGCAGCACAGCCTTCATGGGAAACCCATTACTATGTGGATCACCATTGAACAATCTGTGTGGTGGACAGCGAGCAAGACGATTGTCAGTCGCTATCATAATCGTCATTGTCGCTGCAGCGCTCATACTTATTGGGGTCTGCATTGTCTGTGCTATGAACATTAGGGCCTATACAATGAGGAGTAAGGAGGAGCAGGAAGGGAAGGAGGACGAAGAGGTGCTGGTCTCCGAGAGCATATCCGTCGGATCTCCAGGCCAAACTGCCATCATTGGAAAGTTGGTGCTCTTCACCAAGAGCCTGCCTTCAAGGTATGAAGATTGGGAGGAAGGAACCAAGGCACTGGTTGACAAAGACTGCCTTGTTGGTGGAGGGTCAGTTGGCACGGTGTACAAGGCCACCTTTGAGAATGGGTTGTCCATTGCCGTGAAGAAACTGGAGACACTCGGAAGTTTGACAAACCAGGATGAGTTTGAGCATGAGATGGGGCAGCTTGGTAACCTCAACCACCCCAATCTGGTCACATTCCAGGGTTACTACTGGTCGTCCTCGATGCAATTGATCCTGTCGGAGTTTGTGACCAAAGGGAGCTTGTATGACCACCTCCATGGGAACCGTCGTCGCGCGTTTTCCAGAAGTAGCAGCGGAGGTGAGCTCTCCTGGGATCGGAGGTTTAAGATTGCACTTGGAACGGCGCGTGCACTCGCATATCTTCACCATGACTGCCGACCACAAGTCTTGCATCTCAACATCAAGTCTTCAAACATAATGATAGATGAAGAATATGAAGCCAAGCTGTCTGACTATGGATTTAGAAAGCTGTTGCCTATTCTAGGTAGCTTTGAAGTGAGCAGATCTTATGCTGCCATCGGGTCCATTGCCCCGGAGCTAGCATCCCCGAGCTTGAGATACAGTGATAAGAGCGATGTATTTAGCTTTGGGGTGGTGTTGCTTGAGATTGTGACAGGGCGGAAGCCAGTGGAGAGCCCTGGGGCTGCTATACATGTGATTTTGCGCGACTATGTCAGAGAGACACTGGAGGATGGTACTAAATCGGACTGCTTCGATCGGAGCCTGAGGGGATTCATTGAAGCCGAGTTGGTCCAAGTGCTCAAACTAGGCCTGGTATGCACTTCCAACACACCATCAAGCCGACCAAGCATGGCGGAGGTGGTGCAGTTCTTGGAATCTGTTAGGACTAATTCTTGATGTTCTGCTATCTGGAACATAGTAGCAGAATAGGATGTTAAAACAGGAAAAGGGTTTTCTGATTTTTTTAACAGATGAAGATCACATTTCTTCTTTAATTCTTTATTATTATTATTGTGGCCCCAGTCCTTTTGTAAATGTGTTTAGATTTGTCTGCTCATTATCTATACTTTTTTTTAGATCTGTTTGCTGAATAAATGGCTATTTTGGTCGAATCACTAATTCCTCAGGATCTCCTCTTACTAATTTTGTACCAAGTAGATATCCTCCTTTTATCTATGCATGCATGCAAAATGCCAATGCAAGAGCGACCGCTCTGATTGGGAAATGGGAACCTTTTATCTTCATGGTCAGACCTAAACACTCCTTTTATTTGTGGGATCCAAAGAGGAGTTGTTATTGTCCAATGGTGTATCAACTTTTATCAAGCTTGTAGCTGCAGGTTCAGCAAAGGGAACAGTTGAACTAACATTTTTGAAGCAGGGGCAGCTCATCTAACCCACAATATCCTTCCCTACATATACCAGCACTAAATACAAGATTTGCAGCAGTCCAGATTTCATCCCCAACCCACCAATACATTCCAAATGGCCGAGGAGTTCGAGCTGCCTGAATTCAACCCGAGGGAGCGCGCCAAGCAGCAGATTTCGGTGCCATTTCTGTGGGAGGTGAAGCCCGGCGCGCCGAAGAGGGACTGGGCGATCTCCACCAAGCCATCACCCACAGTCTTCTCATGTCCATCCCCGGCCAAGCTTGTTGTCAGCGTGCCATTCCAGTGGGAAGAGAAGCCTGGGAAGCCCCTACAAGACATGTCACGCTTCCATGCACCGTCCGATCGTCATGCCGGCTTTTCGGTATCTCCTTACTCACTGAACCCTTTTGTGGCCGAAGATGATGAGGAGTACACGCTGGGGTTCGACCTGGAAGCGTTCGGGTTTCCCGACGACAGCAAGGCGTCCACCGGCGCCGCGGATTATGCGGACGGGTCGAGCCGCCATGGCGCCTGGTACTCGTTCTCAGAGTCGGAGGACTACAGCAACTCGAGCGGGAACACCTCTGCCCGGGAGTCCCAGTTCCCCCGGGCGCCGTCGGAGCGGAGCTGGGAGGTGGCCAACGATGATGACCATGAGCTGACCACCAACCGGCAGAGCCCTCTGAGGAGCGCCTTCACGCTGGAGGAGCTCATGATGCTGAGCCGCAAGCTGGGCGGCGGGCAAGGGTTCCCGGCCGATGTCAGGAAGAAGAGCCTCTCCCCCTCGCTCTCCTCCGTGGTAATAATGCCGTACACACTTCACACTTCTACACTGAGCTTTGCTTGATTAGTAGTACATCTGCACCAGTTAATAGTTAATTGGACAGACTACACTGTGCCCCCAACTGCTCCTGTTAATGGGCAGTGATTTGTTTGTCTGTCCCTCATGTTGCTCTGCTGTTCTTTCCAGGAGCTCATCAAGAAGTTTTTAATTGTGTGTTCTTAGTGAGTGGGCGGCTCCGTGGCTGCTGCGGGCACATGGGCGAGCTGTACCGTGTGCGCATGTGCGTGTGGGTGTGAGGTCTGAGTGAGATCCCTGCATCTGATTGATCGGGGAAGAAGCTCTGCGAGGCTGGATTGCTTGCTTGCTTGCTGGGAAGTAGAAGCCTACTTACTAGCTGGCCTGCGTGCTGGTGCTGTACTGTTGTGTTGTGTCTCCGAAGGAAGGAATCTTGTACTCTTTTCCCGGTGTTTGTTTCAAGATAAACAAACGCTGGATTTCTTTCTGTATCAGGTTGCTGTTGCTTCTTGTATATGTGGAGATTCTGCTTCTTGTTCATTTGTGCATCTGTTTGTTTGAGACGGAGCAACAAAGATTTTGTGGTGGATTATTTTGCAACTAGCTCGATCTGTTTTGTTAAGTAGAATGTATATATACATGCACATGCACATGGTGAGGAAAAGGAAGATAACCAAGTTCTCGTTCATATTCAGGAATCTTTTCTGTGTGCAGCCCAATGCTAACTTGTAGTGGGAATTTTTAGTAGGATATATGAGGGAAATGATGATAAAAAAAGGTGATCCAGACACAAGGCTGTTGGAATTTGGAAGAAATATAAAGATGGAGATAATAAAAACATGACAAAAATATCGCTAGAAGGAGGGCTCGAACCTCCGACCTTGTGGTTAACAGCCACACGCTCTAGCCAACTGAGCTATTCCAGCTTTGGTAGCTATAGCACCAGAGACTTATTAATAGTATATTGATCTATGTCTACCGAACAAGAAAGTTGCTAGGACACTACTTGACACGGGCGCATGTGCATGACCGCACCCGCTGACACAAAATTGCACTGGCCATTGCCACGGGCACGAAGCATTTTGAATTCTCCCTCAAATCTTCATAACTCCCTAAAAATCATTATTTTAATTTATCTAAATAGTCCTTTCCCTAAAAAATTTAACTCCTCAAAACATCGAGGGTAAGGCATCTCCAGGTCTTGATAATTCGATAACGCCAACTCATTAGCATTGTACAAACCATAACTACATTGCATACATACTATAATACGTACCAAATCGACGTCAAACTAGCCCTTGGATCGATCTACATACTAGTACATGCTAAATACTACGTAGCTCTATTTACCATGGAGGCGGTTAAGGCCCTGTTCGGTAATCACCTGCTCCTGGAATCTGCGGAGCGAGAAAACTGCAACTCCGATGTTTTAAACTGCAGCTCCGCCAACTCCTCTCCCAGAGTTATGGAACAGAGTGATACCGAACAACGCCTAAGATACTCATCAAACTTTAAACCGAAGCCGCTGTCCTAGTCGAAGGATGAGTTGAAAGCGGATGGGACATCGATCACCCCACGGGAGGCGGCGATCTCGTTGTCTTGACGGTGGCTAGACCAGATGGCTTCTTCTCCTTCTCCTTGTCCTCTGAATCATCTAGCAGCTCGTTGAGCTCACTGTAGTATGCGTTGTTCTCAGCGTCATGGCGAGCGAGCTTGGCGCGGTTGTCTTAGACCGCACACTCATCTTGGATGGATCCAAATAACGCCGTGTCGATAGTGATGTACTCGTGGTCGATGCACTCGGCCTCCCGGTGCTCTTCCGTCACCTTGTCCTCCAGCTCTTCCGCTCGAGGGACTATACCCCCATTTTCCAGGGAGCGAGCTTCAATGGAGGCGGCGTCGCCCAGGTCCCAAAGAGGCGGACAACGACGACATCATAGTCACACGCCGTCTCCTCTGTCGTGTTGAAAGTCCTAAGCCATTGGCGGCCGAAGTCCTTGCAACCAATCAAAATGTTATTTTCAAAAGCATCTTGGTGCTTTTTTCACGTTCTCCATGAATGTCATCCAATGATGAAACTTTGCAATCAATCAAAACGTTTGCCAATGTTTTTTTTATCTTTTTCAATTCTACTCTTCACCCGAGCTCACATGAACTCGGGATCAGAACAACACTTTCGGTCCAGCAAGTGAAGGATACTTTAGAGGTACAAAAGCTATATTTTTAGGGGCTATACGTTTTATGAGAGCAAGATAGTGCTTAACTCCCTAAAACATACTTTATCTCCTCAAATGTAGCTGTTAAGGGATATGCTAGAGATGCCCTAACTCCTTAAAAGAGCTACTTCCTACTCAAATTTTAGCAGGATAGGCACCCCTCATAAACCGACAAACCTACCCATGCAGCGCCTCATTTTTGGGGGGCTAAAAACTCAGCCACCTCTCACCTCCTCCCTAACAGCACCTTAGATCTTCCCGTCCTCCTTAACGACCCCTGTGCACCCTGATCTCCCCATACCTTCTTTCGTCCTGATACGTCTCCAACGTATCTATAATTTTTGATTGCTCCATGCTATATTATCTACTGTTTGAACATTATTAGGCTTTATTTTCCACTTTTATATTATTTTTTGAATAACCTATTAACCGGAGGCCCAGCCCAGAATTGCTGTTTTTTTGCCTATTTTAGGGTTTCGAAGAAAAGGAATATCAAACGGAGTCCAAACGGAATGAAACCTTCGGAAACGTGATTTTCTCATCAGATAAGATCCAGGAGACTTGGACCCTCTATCAAGAAAGCCACGAGGCGGTCACGAGGGTGGAGGGCGCGCCCCCTGCCTTGTGGGCCCCTCGAAGCTCCACCGACGTACTTCTTCCTCCTATATATATCGACGTACCCCCAAACGATCGGGGACGGAGCCAAAAACCTAATTCCACCGCCGCAACTATTTGTATCCATGAGATCCCATCTTGGGGCCTGTTCTGGAGTTTCGCTGGAGGGGGCATCGATCACGGAGGGCTTCTACATCATCATCCAAGCCTCTCCGATGAAGTGTGAGTAGTTTACTTCAGACCTACGGGTCCATAGTTAGTAGCTAGATGGCTTCTTCTCTCTTTTTGGATCTCAATACACTGTTCTCCCCCTCTCTCGTGGAGATCTATTCGATGTAATCTTCTTTTTGCGGTGTGTTTGTTGAGACCGATGAATTGTGGGTTTATGATCAAGTCTATCTATGAATAGTATTTGAATCTTCTCTGAATTCTTTTATGTATAATTGGTTATGACGGTGTCCTGGACTAGGGGGTACTCACCACGTCGTCTCCCGATCTATTAGATTGGGCCGAGGACCCCCATGGCCGTATACTCATGGGCCAGTTCGGACAACTGCCGCATACATGGAAGATTCCACAAGACTTGGTGATCAAGACAAGGACTCCTCCCCACCGGCGTATTCGGCTAGGACTCTTGTTATCCTAGGCCTGTGGTGCATTATATAAACCGAGGCCAGGCTAGTCGATAAACAATATATATATACAATCATACCATAGGCTAGCTTCTAGGGTTTAGCCTCTCTGATCTCGTGGTAGATCTACTCTTGTACATATCATTAATATTAATCAAGCAGGACGTAGGGTTTTACCTCCATCAAGAGGGCCCGAACCTGGGTAAAACATTGTGTCTCCTGCCTCCTGTTACCATCCGGCCTAGACGCATAGTTCGGGACCCCCTATCCGAGATCCGCCGATTTTGACACCGACATTGGTGCTTTCATTGAGAGTTCCGCTGTGTGATCGGCAAAGGGATCAATGGCTCGCCCGCTGGTCAACTGCGACGCCGACATCTTCGTCGCCGGCTCAACTGGTCACCTTGGCTCGACCGAGGACCGTGCTCCATCTCCGATCGTCATATTTGGACGGGAGCCTTCTTCAACATCAACTCCGATCTCTATCATGATCATAGAGGAGTCATCCATGGAGCTCGAGGGCTCAACGTCAACATTGCCCTCGGGCGACCGTGCTGTTTTTATGGACAGCGAACTTGTATTCGCCGTCACCACCTCCTCGAGCGTCGATTTGACGATTGCTTTGATTGAATAGTGCGGAATTACGTCTACAACAGCCATGCAAAATTTCGTCGAGTTCCGATGGAGGAATCTCCGACAATCTACGATATACCGGAGCCCTGTCAAATCTGGACGGGAATCTGGACGAGTTTAGGGCGTGGTCTCCAGAACCCATCTCGGAGGTACTTTGGAAGATCCAACCGTTCATCTACTGCAGAATTCCCATATCTACCACCCTTCCAAATTTCAGCTCGATCCGACGGTTCAAACTCCGGGAACCTTCCGATGAGTGGACCAATTTTCGGATCCGTTTTCTGCGCGAATACGGATCCGACCCGAATTCATGTTTTTTTTATGAACGTGATATTGGACAACCTTTTTAGAGGAATTCTCTTCTAGGGTATTGTGCGTTGTTTTTAAACACGTGCCCGTAAAATTTTAAGCCTCCCATGAGGTCATCTTCATCATCATGCTGGTGTCAAACCAGTCCGGCAATATTGCTCCAAGGCTGCCGACCTGCGCTAGACACGGAGTCACTTTGTTGAGCCGAGCTCAACTTCTTCGGATCATCATCTCGGCAAGCCGAACAAGAGTCCGGCATCACGAAGGATAAATCATCACCAACATCGCCGCCCCACAGATTACACGGAGCGGGCATACCGGCATCGCCGCACGGTCACTTCATCAAGCCGGCATCGACCATGTCACGACCTGCATCGGCAGAGCCGCACTATTGCTTCTTCAAGCTGGTGTCCATCATGCCGACCTACTTCGACTCATCGGCTGACATCGAGGCTTCAACATCTCAGCTGGACCGGGGGCTTCGCCATCTCTTCACCAACCTACTTCGGAGACTTCGGCGTCACTAGCCGACCAGCTCCGTCATGTTAGCTGGACTGAGGGCTTTGCCTCGGCAAGCCAACCTTTGCCAGCATCGCCATGCCGTCGCTTTATCGCCCATCAGGCAATGGGTGTGCGGATCGAGTCCCAATTTTGGGAATCACCTTTTTTCGGATTGCTACAACGGGAAAGTATCTAGTGCTCCCAGGCTTGGGGTGCTCCCGGTGCTCCAAATGTCCGAAAAACATTTTTAAAATGTTCAAAAAATTCTGAAAAAAATGCGGTAGATCGACGGAACATCGATGTCTCTTGTCACAAAATTTCAAATCAAAATTCGAAACATTGCTCGAGATACAAAAATGACTAATTTTTGTACATAACATAAGTTGGGCTTTAGTTTTGGCCCATTATCACATTGATGTCAAATTTGTCATTTTTGTATCTCGAGCAATGTTTCGAATTTTGATTTGAAATTTTGTGACAAGAGACATCGATGTTCCGTCGATGCACTGCATTTTTTTCAGAATTCTTTGAGCATTTTAAAAAATGATTTTCGCATCGGAGCACCGGGAGCACCCTAGGCCTGGGAGCACTAGATACTTTCCAACAAATAAACCAGGTGCTATTAATCCTACTATTTTTTGCTTGTTTGGACTCATTTTCTCAATGAATTATTACTCTGGTTTGTCCATCATATGTACGCAGGTCTATATGGTGGCCGCATTAACGAGGCCACATGGTGGTTCGGTCACTTTCTGTATATAGTCCGGCGAATGCCGCATTCGGAACTCGGACCGACCTGTGAATTCAGGCTTTACCACGCCTTTACCGCATCACGCCGACGCCCGGCATCGACATTGACTTCGGCGCCAGGCCATATTTCTTTTATTACTCACTTTGCATAAAATATTTATTATGCAATGATTTTTTTAATTACTATTATTACTATTATCTCCGGTTTGCACTATTTTTTGTGCACAAGAAAATGATCCGGGGACTTCGGCGTCACTCTGCCGGTCTGCATTGACCGTGCTATGTCACCACTTCGGCGTGTCGAGCTCTCTGCTCCGCCACCTCGGGACCGTCTTGGGGGATGGAACCTTGTCCCACATAAATCTCGGACCGTGTCATCAATGCCGAACATATTAACTAGCTAAGTCGCTTTCATGCTCAAAGTTTTAATTTTTAACTTGTGTTCGGTTCGACCAAACATTATACTTTTTTCAAAAAAAAGTTGCTTGTAAAAAATCTCCTTGTCAAAACTTTGTTTGTGGCATGGAAATTCAAATACCCCGTTTACTTGGGGGCTTCCTTCATGAAGCTTTTTCCTCTTGCATATGATTATACTTGTACGGCTTCGTTCCTTGTTCGTGTATTACGCCACAATATGCACCATATTGACTTAAGCGATTTGCAAGCTGGGTTGCCTGGCTCCTGTGCTTACCCCTACGTTCCCGATTGTTCGACTAGGGAGTAAAGGGAGCACCTCTGCGATTGTCACGACCGGGTCCTCCGAGCTCTGACCTCAGACTAGGTGAAGCCGAAAGCTAGCGCTCTTATTGTTTTCAATCATGGTCGGCACACAACGGAACTCATGAGTACAAAAAATCTATTGCACAAGTCTCATAGCAATAATGAGCACCGAAGAAAGGTATCGGTGGGGGTACTATTTTCTTCGAAGATGCTTCTTACACTTCGTCTGTAATATAGCATAACTTCCCTGAGCGCGCTTTGTCTGTTACAACATTATGGCACGGTTGCCTGGTTATTGGAAACACTGTCGATATTCTCGACAGGTGGAGTACATAACACTTTTCGGTCCTTGACCGAAGAGGGAGAAGCCGACGGTCGGTTAAGACACGTTTAAAGTTCGGTTGAACAGAGATATGATATAAGTACTTCGGTACATACAATCATTATACATAAAATTCTTTTACCCAAGTCACTTGGGGGCTCTTAAAATTTATATGAGCTATTTTATAGTAAATGTGTTTTCTTCTTGGTCGTTGCAAAGTCTTTTTCTATCGCTCCTTTTTCGACGTGAGTGTGTGGTCAATAGCCAGATAACCCATTTTTTCTCTAGTGACCGCTCGAGTTTAGTCGCTAAACTGGTCTAACGAGAAGCACTCCGCCTTCGGGATAGGAGGCTGCAGCCGTAGGCTGACCCGCTTGAAGTCTTGAGATCGGATGTGTAATATTAATGCATGATAGAAGCACAATTTTTTCCCCAATTTTCGGATTGGCACCGAACACTTGATCTTGTTCGGACGTCAAGTTTTTACTGACGTTTTTTGGTTTTCCAAGCTTATGGAACTTTTAAACCATTTGTGTGTTTCCATCACAAGTCTCACAGTGCAACGCCGGACACCTTGAGAGATTCGGCAAAAACATTATCGGATATTGCTATATATGCATCGGTTTCGAATTGTGTCTTCGGTCAATAGTTGGGTTGCCCGGCTCCTGCACTTGCTTCCTATGTTCCGCTTTGTTTGGCTAGGTGTGCAAAGGGAGAACCACTACGATTGTGCTTCCAGCTCACATGGTTAAGCACCTCAGTGGAGAAAGCCAAAAACTGACTGTCACAATAAGCGTAAACTGGTCAGCGATCCGATGACTGTGTTAAATGACGGGCCATTCATAACAATGGCCGAAGTGTTTACGGCTTGATCTCGACTGTAGCCGAACACTACCGGAGGCTATTAATTGGCCTCCCAAACTAAATCCTCGATATTTTGCTCTTACATTAGAGCTGAGGTTTCGTGATCATGCTTAGCATGACAACCCAAAGAAAGGAACCGATAGCGGGACTATTTTCTTTGGAAGACATTTCTTATGTTAAACAGTAATATAAAATATCTCTCGCGTACCTTTGTTTATAAAACCGTATGGCCAGATTGCCTTGTTTGTCGTAAATCTTTGCCCTCATAAAGGCTTTATAAAGTAGGACAAACACTCCTCGGCTACTAGCTGAGGAGGTGGAAGCCGATGGTCGGTCAACAAAGTTTTGTACAATGCGAGTCCGAGAATTAATGACGTAAAGTACTTGGATACATAGAGTCATTACACATAATTTGTGATTTTACTATGGATATCGATCCTTAATTCGGCCACCCGTGCCCGCATTAAGGCTCGGGGGCTATTGGGCTTCGTGCTTATTATTTACAAATATTAAAGGGGCACATCGATCCCCTGATCTGGTGTTGCCACCCGACCAGTGTCTCGGGGGCTACTGCATTGCCTGTCCAATGCAGAAAATTTTATGTGCAATATAGTTTCCGAGGAGATTTTGATCCTCAGGTTGGTCGGCCGCACCCAACCTGAGTCTCGAGGACTGAGCACGCCGCTTTTAGTGTCCAGAAGTATTCTGCCGAGCTAGGACTTGATTCTCAGGACGATTTTTCAAATCAACCTGAGTCTCAGCGGGTATTAGGATCAGCGGTCTTAAGTCATCCTTCAGGTGCATCTCGGGTTTTAGACCGATACACACCTTGAGGGCTACTGGCTAGATATCTCGACAGAGAATAAATTGCACCAATAAAAAATATTGACAAAAAATCGGCCCATAGTCGGGGTGGTGCACCACCTCGGAAGCAGTCCGGCATAAAGTTCGGGCGCTAGTGGCTGGCTCCATAGAGGGCATTTCCGGCATTAAGCTCAGCTAAACTCCTTCAACTTTTTTGTACCAAGATGATCTATGACATCTTGGATATAGTCCGGCATTGGAGCTCGGATACATTTTGGCGTTGGAGCTTGGACACAGTCCGGCGTTGGAGCTCGGATACATTTCGGCGTTGGAGCTCGGAAGTAGTCTGGCATTGGTGCTCGGCTGCAAAAGATACCTCGAATGCAGTCCAACGTTGGAGCTCAGACGCAAGAGGACACTGCCTCCCGGGAACAACTTCAAAACCCGATGTGTGGCATAAAAATAACAAGGCATTGCTAAAGGCCGGAAACTTAAAGGGGCTCCTCGGATACCCGACGTATAAACTTGTCGAATGCATTTCGGCGATCCTCAAGATCGAAGATGAGAAGATTTGTTGAACCAGTTTTCAAGACCGACAACCGAAGATGAAGAATAGTTCGGAAGAATCGAGGAGCATCCCTAACTTGAAGACCGGTTCAGGGGGCTACTGACGGTGTCCTGAACTAGGGGGTACTCACCACGTCATCTCTCGATCTATTAGATTGGGCCGAGGACCCCCATGGCCGTATACTCATGGGCCAGTTCGGACAACTGCCGCATACATGGAAGATTCCACAAGACTTGGTGATTAAGACAAGGACTCCTTCCCACCGGCGTATTCGGCTAGGACTCTTGTTATCCTAGGCCTCTGGTGCATTATATAAACCGAGGCCAGGCTAGTCGATAAACAATATACATACAATCATACCATAGGCTAGCTTCTAGGGTTTAGCCTCTCTAATCTCGTGGTAGATCTACTCTTGTACTACCCATATCATCAATATTAATCAAGCAGGACGTAGGGTTTTACCTCCATCAAGAGGGCCCAAACCTGGGTAAAACATTGTGTCTCCTGCCTCCTGTTACCATCCGGCCTAGACGCACAGTTCGGGACCCCCTACCCGAGATCTGCCGGTTTTGACATCGACAGGTTATCTTTGCAAGTCTCTTTGAATTATCAGTTTGGTTTGCCCTACTAGATTGGTTGTTCTTGCCATGGGAGAAGTGCTTAGCTTTGGGTTCAATCTTGCGGTGTCCTTTCCCAGTGACAGAAGGGGTAGCAAGGCACGTATTGTATCGTTGCCATCGAGGATAACAAGATGTTTTTTTATCATATTGCATGAAACTATCCCTCTACATCATGTCATCTTACTTAAGGCGTTACTCTGTTTTTAACTTAATACTCTAGATGCATGCTGGATAGCGGTCGATGAGTGGAGTAATAGTAGTAGATGCAGGTAGGAGTCGGTCTACTTGTTTCGGACGTGATGCCTATATACATGATCATACCTAGATATTCTCATAACTATGCTCAATTCTGTCAATTGCTCAATAGTAATTTGTTCACCCACCATAGAATACTTATACTCTTGAGAGAAGCCACTAGTGAAATCGATGCCCCCCGGGTCTCTTTCTCATCATATCAATCTCCATCACTTTATTATTGCTTTGTTATTACTTTGCCTTTTAATTGTCACTTTGCATCTCTATACCAAAAATACCAAAAATATTATTTATCATCTCTATCAGATCTCACTTTCGTAAGTGACCGTGAAGGGATTGACAACCCCTAAGCGCATTGGTTGCATTGAGCTATTGTTTTTGTGTAGGTACAGGGGACTCGAGCGTAGCCTCCTACTGGATTAATACCTTGGTTCTCAAAAACTGAGGGAAATACTTACGCTACTTTGCTGCATCATCCTCTCCTCTTCGGGGAAATCCAACGCAATGCTCAAGAGGTAGCAAGAAGAATTTTTGGCGCCGTTGCCGGGGAGTCTACGCAAAAGTCAACATACCAAGTACCCATCACAATCCCTATCTCCCGCATTACATTATTTGCCATTTGCCTCTCGTTTCCTCTCCCCCAATTCACCCTTACCGTTTTATTCGCCCTCTCTCTCTCTATCCTCCCTCTCTTTCTCTATTTGTCTTTTTGCCCGTTTGCCTTTTTGTTTGCTTGTGTGTTAGTTTGCTTGTTTGTCGCGATGGCTCAAGATAATACTAAATTGTGTGACTTCACCAATACCAACAACAATGATTTCCTTAGCACTCCGATTGCTCCTCTTACCGATGCTGAATCTTGTGAAATTAATACTGCTTTGCTGAATCTTGTCATGAAAGATCCGTTCTCCGTCCTTCCTAGTGAAGATGCCGCTACCCATCTTAATAGCTTCGTTGATTTGTGTGACATGCAAAAGAAGAAAGATGCTGATAATGATATTGTTAAATTGAAGCTATTTCCTTTTTCTCTTAGAGATCATGCTAAAGCTTGGTTTTCATTTTTGCCTAAACATAGTATTGATTCATGGAACAAGTGCAAAGATGCTTTTATCTCTAAGTATTTTCCTCCCGCTAAGATCATCTCTCTTAGAAACGATATTATGAATTTTAAGTAACTTGATCATGAACATATTGCACAAGCTTGGGAGAGAATGAAATTAATGATACGTAATTGCCCTACTCATGGTTTAAATTTGTGGATGATTATACAAATTTTTTATGCCGGATTGAATTTTGCTTCTAGAAATCTTTTAGATTCGGCCGCGGGAGGCACTTTTATGGACACTTTAGGAGAAGCTACTAAACTCCTAGATAATATTATGGTTAATTATTCTCAATGGCATATTGAAAGATCTACTAATAAAAAGGTGCACGCGATAGAAGAAATTAATGTTTTGGGTGGAAAGATGGATGAACTTATGAAATTATTTGCTAATAAGAGTGTTTCTTCTGATCCTAATGATGTGCCTTTGTCTACTTTGATTGAGAATAATAATGAATCTATGGATGTGAATTTTGTTGGTAGGAACAATTTTGTAACAACGCGTATAGAGGAAATTTCAACCCTAGGCCTTATCCTAGTAATCCCTCTAATAATTATGGTAATTCCTACAACAATTCTTATGGAAATTATAATAAGATACCCTCTGATTTTTAATCTAATATTAAAGAATTTATTTCTTCGCAAAATAATTTTAATGCTATGGTTGAAGAAAAATTGCTTAAGATTGATGATTTGGCTAGGAACGTTGATAGAATTGCTCTTGATGTTGATTCTTTGAAACTTAGATCTATTCCACCTAAGCATGATATCAATGAGTCTCTCAAAGCCATGAGAATTTCCATTAACGAGTGCAAAGAAAGAACCGCTAGGATGCGTGCTAAGAAAGATGCCTTTATAAAAGCGTGTTCTTCTAGTTCCTATGAAAATAATGATGAAGATCTAAAAGTTATTGATGTGTCCCCTATTAAATCTTTGTTTTGCAATATGAATCTTGATAATGATGGGACTGAATATGATCCACCTTACCTAGAAGGCATTCTAAGAATGCTGAATCTTTTGATCTTGATGCTAAATTTGATAAAAGTGGGATTGAAGAAATTAAAACCCTAGATGTTGCTAAACCCACTATTATGGATTTCAAGGAATGTAACTATGAAAATTGCTCTTTGATTGATTGTATTTCCTTGTTGCAATCCGTGCTAAATTCTCCTCACGCTTGTAGTCAAAATAAAGCGTTTACTAAACATATCGTTGATGCCTTGATGCAATCTTATGAAGAGAAACTTGAATTAGAAGTTTCTATCCCTAGAAAACTTTATGATGAGTGGGAACCAACTATTAAAATTAAAATTAAAGATCATGAGTTTTATGCTTTATGTGATTTGGGTGCTAGTGTCTCTACTATTCCAAAAAACTTTGTGTGATTTGCTAGATTTCCGTAATTTTGATGATTGCTCTCTAAACTTGCATCTTGCGGATTCCACTATTAAGAAACCTATGGGAAGAATTAATGATGTTCTTATTGTTGCAAATAGGAATTATGTGCCTGTAGATTTTATCATTCTTGATATAGATTGCAATCCTTCTTGCCCTATTATTCTCGGTAGACCTTTCCTTAGAACGGTTGGTGCAATTATTGATATGAAGGAAGGGAATATTAGATTCCAATTTCCATTAAAAAAGGGCATGGAACACTTCCCTAGAAAGAAAATAAAATTACCATATGAATCTATCATGAGAGCCACTTATGGATTGCCTACCAAAGATGGCAATACCTAGATCTATTCTTGCTTGTAATGCCTAGCTAGGGGCATTAAACAATAGCGCTTGTTGGGAGGCAACCCAATTTTATTTTTATTCCTTGCTTTTTTGCTCCTGTTTAGTAATAAATAAATTATTTAGCCTCTGTTTTGGTTGTGTTTTTTGTGTTTAATTAGTGTTTGTTCCAAGTAGAACCGTTGGGAAGACTTGGGGAAAGTCTTGTTGAACTTGCTATAAAAAATAGAAACTTTAGCGCTCACGAGAACTGCTGTCATTTTTATTTGGAGAGTGATATTTAGTTAATTCTTTTTGCAGATGATTCATAGATAAATTCCTCACGGCCAGCAATTTATTTTAGAAGTTTTGGGGTTCCAGATCTTGCGCTTGTCAGCGTTCTAGGAACGGGGGTCCCCAGACTTGCATGCCTGCGGCCTGCGGTGTGGCTCAGGTGGGGGCCCAGCGCGGCCCACCTTCATCAGTTCAAGCTCAAGACCCTCACGAGGGGCCAAGCCTCATGGGGCGGACAACAAGAAGCTTCCTCAGAGGTAGCCTCATCAGGCAGGCTCACGAGGAAGCGGAGAGATCAAGGCAGGGGTACCTCGCGAGGAGCCCATGACGCAAGCCATGACGATCGAGACCAGGCGGGCGCCAGGCGGACGCCGGCCTGCGCAGTGTCCTTTTTTCCCCTTTGGTGCAAAGGGGGCAAGCACAGTCCAAGGCATCGGGGAAAGGTTACCATTCCGGTACAATAAGACCAAGACCAGCAGAGCGGCAGGACGAAGGTCATCGTGGAGCCCAAGACAGCGTCATCACCAGTGCTTTTGGCAGCCGAAGACCACCTTTGGTCAGGATAACTTGTACTATATGTTCCCCTTCAAAATGGCCAATTGTTGGCGCCCTTCCCGCTCATTATTTGGGGAGAGGCCCAGGGCCTCTATAAATAGGGCTAGCCACCACAGAAGGAAAGAGACACGCAGGGGGGATGAAAGAGAGACGGCTAGAGATCTGATAGAACCCTAGCAGAGAGAGAGAGAGAGAGAGAGAGAGAGAGGCGACTGAACTCACCCAAGCAGTTCATCGCACCAGCTGAAGAACACCTCTCGCGAGGCTGTTCTTCCCTTGTACTATTCATTATCAGCCCCCGAGGCAATCCACCACACCACACACTGGAGTAGGGTATTACACCACAACGGTGGCCCGAACCAGTATAAACCTTGTGTCCCTTGTGTTGTTCATTGTTTCTAGCTTAGATCACGCAAGGAGATTAGACGTAGATCGGTAGGGGAGAGATCTCCGCGCGCACCCCAGTGTTCAAACCTCAAGGGTCTGTCGAAACCTGAAATCCGACATTTGGCGCGCCAGGTAGGTGTGCGTCGGAATCCTTCTTCCTCCGCATCACGTTCCGTTGCCTCGCCGTTCAGATGTCAAGCGACCCGGTAGCCAATGCCGACCGCTGGGCAGCGTGGCCCGCCCACGCCATGGCACCAGCCCAGGGCGACCTCAACCTTGCGCCTCAGGCAGCCCGCGCTCCGCAGGGCGCGAGCGACGCGGCCAGACGCCGCCTGCCCTCACACCACGGCAGGTGCGGGCTGCAGCAAGGGCCTCAGACCACGCCGCGGCCACAATGCCATACACCCGACGGGTGCAAGCGAGTTCCAGGGCCGCGCTCACGGTGGCCCGAGAGCTGCTACGGTGCCGACTGCTGGAGGGCGGCCGCGACGTGTTGTTGGAGCGAGTAGCTGAGCTCCTGGACGCCGCCGCCTCAGGAACACCTCCTTTCTGCGTCCAGCTGCCACCCCAGACCCAAGGCGGGCCGCATGGCGGCATCGTGCACGCGCACGCGTCTTCCAGTGGACTCCAGGGCCCGTCCAACGCCAACACCTCCGCCGATACCGGGCGACAAGTCATGCCAGCCCCCTCTCAGGCCAGCGAAGGGGTGCATGCCGCGACCTTCGGCCTCGGCGGACCGCCGCGCCATCACCCCCAAGACGGCGCTCCAAGCCAGGCTACGTGGCATGCAGGGCGCTATGGCGAGGCGCATGGGGCGGCGACCCCGGAAGCTTATGTGCCCCGCATGGTGGATCAGGGGTGCGCACTGGAGGAAGATCATGGCTCATTCCTCGGGCCAGGCTGGGGCGAGGAGATGCCAGAAGTTGAGCTTTTTCAGGAACCCCAGGAGAGCCTCGACAACCGCACCGGCGGCGGCAACTATCGGGTACCACTCATCGCTTAGGAGCAAGTTTATGCTAATCATGGGTCGCAGGAGATACAGGTCGCCGCAGCAGGTGGCTGCCCCAATTCTGCAGCCTCATACCCCTCGGGAGGAGGGCGCAGGGGGCTGCAGGAGAGGGGCCGAGATTCAAGTTCGTCCCCGCGGCGGTCGGAGCAAGGCGTTCTCAGGAGGTAGGCCCCCTGCTGGGGAGGTGCCCCAGGGCCTGCCCCCGGCAGGGGACCCATGGTCGTCGGGGGAACGCTGGCGACCGCTCTACCTCATTGGCGTCGTCCTGGTTTCCGGTCGCCGTCGATGGCGGCAGAGTGAGGCACAATGCGGGGTCCTCATCTGGCGATATGAAGCAAGGTCGGTACCTATGAAGAAGGCCCAGTGCCTGTGAAGCTCGCCGCCCGTGACACTCTCACGTAATAATGAGTGGGGTTGTACACGCCCCGGAGTCTCCGGAGAGCCGCCCTCGGGCCTCGGGGGCTCCCGCCCACGCCCAGTGGCAGCACTTAGCTCCACGCTGGTGAGAAGACGTCGAAGACTAGACTAGGTGCCGGACGCGGCCTTTTGCTTTTGCCTTTCCCTGTTGACAAAGTTCTTCGATTTGGATTTAAGTTGGATTTGAGCTCAATGCTTGCGTGTGTTTGGGGGAAGGGGTGTTTAGTCTCGTTCGAGCAGTCTCTTGTGTTCTGGTTTCGGCTTTGCGTCCCAAGTTAGCATCGGCTGCCCCCTCGCGAGCCCCTCGCGAGCCGGGCCGGGCCAGGCACGTTTACAACCAGGACCGCCGTTACCGCACCCTTTCCGGAGGTTTTCATCGTGGAATCTACAAGTTAATTAGAAGACACCCGAGGTGCGGCGGCCCCCGTAGGCCCGCTCGGGACTCGTCGGGGTCAGAAGGTACACAAGTCAGCTGACCCATCACCGGGCCAGCGGCTAATTTCACACGCAACGTTATACTTACCAGGGTAATAATTGCAAACCTTTACATGAGGGGCTTCCCCTCCCAAAATGCTCTTACATTCTTTGGGGCCAAGCCCAAACCTTCTTCGTGCAGGATAAACAGAAGTGACATGCGGTCGGTCGGACATATCACTCACCGCGTCTTCTTGGGCATCCTCGGAGGCATCGCTGGCGTCGTTGACATTGCCGCCTCCGCCGCCAGCATCTCCGCCAGCGTCAGGCTTGTCCACAACATCACCTTCATTGGCGGCCACGACCATGCCTTCATCATCAGACACAAAAGGCCCTGACGAGGGCGTCCACATTATCCTCCACACCCACAACACCAACGAATGTCAAGAGCTCAGGGCCGTGAGAGATGGACGTGTCGGCCGACGCCCCGAGCGCAACGACAGGGGCTATGGCCGAGGAGGAGGAAGAGGTGGCGGACGATGGGAAGACCGTGGCCCTCGCCAAGTGGCGAGACCGACCTCGCGAGGATCGCTGGCAGGACCAGCCTCGCGAGGGAGGCTGGAGAGATCAGCCTCGTGAGGATCGCCCGCACGGCAACGCAGGTATTCCTCCTTTGCCGCCACCGCCAAGGAGGAACGAAGACTAACATCAAGACGAGGGAGCTGGGGGCTTCTAGGAGCCGCGCGCAATCGCTTGCATCTTGGGTGGCGCGCAGGCCCCAGCCTCACAACGCATCTTCAAGCAGTTTGCTCGCGAGGTGAATGCAGTCCTCCCCAAGCTTGAGGCCACGCGCCCTCTCAGGTGGTCTGCGTGCGCCATCACGTTCAGCTCAGCGAATCAGCTCAAGTGCGCGGCAACGGCCGGAGTCCTCCTGATGCTTTGCTCCCCAGACATCAGCAACGTGCAGGTCACCAGGACCCTCATTGATGGCGGAGCAGGACTCAGCGTCCTGTCCGTCGAGACGTTCGACAATCTCCAAGTGCCGTACGATCAGCTTCAGCCAACCAAGCCCTTCTCAGGAGTCACTGATGGTTCCACTGTTCCGATAGGGCAGGTTCGCCTTCCAGTCACCTTTGGGCAGCGCAACAACTACCGCACCAAGCTCATCGACTTCGACGTCGCCCACATCCGTCTGCCATACAACGCCATTCTTACGTACCCAACCCTGGCCAAGTTCATGGCAGTGACTCACCATGGGTACAATGTCCTCAAGATGCCAGGAAGTAGCGGAGTCATCACCGTACCCTGTGAAGAAAGGGACGCAGTGTGTTCACTTGAGCGCGTGTTCCAAGCCGCAGCAATCAAAGACCCGGACCATAGAAATGGAAGACTTCCCGAGGCGACCCTTAAGAAGAAGAAGGTTTCGCCTGGCCCAAGCCATAAGGAGGCAGGCGCCTTTGGAGGTGTTGCGTCAGGATCTGCGCCCAATCAGGGAGCGCCACCCTCTCTCGCATAGGAAGGCGCGCCCGGCGCCCTCCTCAGGCAGGGCTTGGGGGCTCTTTCTTGGAGAGCCACCGACCTTGCCAAGGTCGCGAGGGAGGCGCTCGGGCACCACTTGGAGGGGTGTTTCCAGGCACGTTTCCCTCAGGAAGGTACAAGGCAAGGAAAACCAAACCCTCAAGAGTTCATCGCAAGAAACACCCAGGAGCTACAGGAATCGAGAGTCGTGCGTGGCGGCCGCCGCCTGCCCACCGTAACCCCACATCCAGGCGAGGATGGTGGGCTGCGCGTCTGCATTGATGTGCCAGGGCTCAACCGAGCCGCGTCTCTGGAGCACCTCTTGAAAGTGCGTTATATCGACTAGAGGGGGGGGGTGAATAGGCGATTTTTATGAAAGTCTTCAAAACATGGAAGCTATGAAGACAAACGATAGAAATAAACCTATTACCCTGCAGCGGAAGGTAGACTACACTAGGCAAGCCATAGTCAAGTATTCAATAGAGTGAAAGCACAATGACTAATAGCAGCAATGCAGTATGGATCAGGTAGGAAGATATTGTGAAGCCACACAGAACATGCAGTCACTCAGTGAAGACAAAAGATAGTGCGAACATATAATGACTTCACAAGGAGTAACAGTAAGTAAAGGGAAGGGAAGATGAAACTAGTGACTCGCTGAAGACAATGATTCGTTGGACCAGTTCTAGTTGCTGTGACAACTGTACGTCTGGTTAGGGCGGCTAGGTATTTAAACCTTAGGACACACAGTCCCGGACACCCAGTCCTGAACGCGCATCTCAGGACACCCAGTCCTCACCGTATTCCCCTTGAGCTAAGGTCACACAGACCTCGCCCAATCACTCTGGTAAGTCTTCAAGGTAGACTCCCAAACCTTCAGAGACTTCGTTCACCGGCAATCCACAATGTCTCTTGGATGCTCAGAACGCAACGCCTAACCAGCTGGAGGATGCACAGTCCTCAAGTGTAATAAGTCTTCAGATCACACAGACAAGAAGACTTAAGTGATGCCTAATTCTCTTTGGCTCTAGGTGGTTAGGGCTTTATCCTCGCAAGGAATTCTCTCTCAAAGGCTTCGAGGTGGGTTGCTCTCAAACGACAAAAGCCGTACTATGAATTTGAGCAGCCAACCGTTTATGGTTGTAGGGGGTGGGCTATTTATAGCCACTTGGCAACCCGACCTGATTTGTCTGAAATGACCCTGGGTCACTAAGGAACTGACACGTGTTCCAACGGTCAGATTTCAAACTCACACGGCAACTTTACTTGAGCTACAAGCAAAGCTGACTTGTCCGACTCTGGACAAGATTCTCTCTCAAAGTCTTCACTCGAAGACATAGGTTTTGTTTAAGCATCACTTCAGTCATTCTGACTAGTTCTCTTGGACCCCACTTAACAGTACGGTGGTTCCTATGACTCAACATAGAAGAAAAAAGAACTACGAAAGATCTAAGTCTTCGAGCTCCATAGGCTTCATGCGGTGTCTTCTCTTGTCATAGTCTTCAATGTGAATATCTTCTTATACCACCTTTGGCTTCAATGTCTTCATACATTTTTAGGGGTCATCTCTGGTAGGAAAACCGAATCAATGAGGGACTTCTACCTATGTTATCCTGCAATTCTCACAAACACATTAGTCCCTCAACTAGGTTTGTCGTCAATACTCCAAAACCAACTTGGGGTGGCACTAGATGCACTTACAATCTCCCCCTTTTTGGTGATTGATGACAAACTAGTTGAATTTTTCAACGGGGAATATAATCTGTGAAATTTTAAAGGATAAGGAATTGTCTTCATAAGTTGCAAGGGCTCCCCCTAAAGATGTGCATATAAGTAATTTGCTTTTGGACTGCAAATGCACATGGCAGGTTGTACTTGTGGAGATCCACTCCAACTTATGATGACAATCCACTATGCATGTGAAAGTATATGAAGATAATGACATGCATAATGGAAAATGGACGTCTGCAAAATGATCTAAGTGCGGAATTTATCGTCGCACATGCGGAATTTATCATCGCAACACAAGGTGGCAAATAAGTAGCAGACGACCATCGAGTTTAAGTGCTACAACTCAAAGAACCAAATGTAGCAAAACGAGAGTTGTAAGCACGAAGCAAAATATAAAGCACCCGCCCATATGGACCCACTTGAAGACTATCAAACTCATATGCTTCTCCCTCTTTTGTCAGTAAGGACCAAAAAGGTTTGAAGACATAGAGCATCTACTCATTCCCATGAGGAGTAGGTGAAGCAGCAGGGTCGTTGGTGGTGTTTGGCGGTGCAGAAGAGCTTGGAGCAGAGTCGAAGCGTGCTGAAGGAGGTGGCAGTGAAGTAGCATCGTCTTCATCCTCGATCACTCTGGCATTCACAGTTGCAGCAGAGGAAGAGAACTCAGAGTCTTCAAGGGATGGAGTTCGTCGCAGCACTGCCCTTCGAGGAGGTGTGGAGTCAAACTTGAATCGCTCAGTGAAGCCGTCCTCTTGAAGATCATCTTCAGAACACATCAGCGTCAGCCCTTTCCATGTGTGGCGAGAGGTTTCATGGGCAACAAAAGCATTCTTGGTGGCAAGATTGCGAATGCGATTAACATCCACTAAGAGGCTTTGCATTTGACGCTTCAGCCAGTCATGATGCCTATCCTGTTTCTGATGAAGATCCACAAGAAGCTCTCGGTCGTTGAGAACACGAGTGCGCTTCTTGGGTCGTGGAGCAGTTGTACTGTCAGTGGCTTCAGTGAGAGCAGGATGCGGTGCACGTGTAGTGCCAGCCAAAGGATACACACGAGTTACGGCTTCAACGCCTTCAACATTCTGAGAAAAACTTTGATGCTCTGCATTCTGAAGACTGAGAGGTTCCTTGGCAGGCTCAGGATAGATGGCTTCAATAGACATATCCACATCAGGCAAAAAGATCCGATGATTGCGGGCCGAGGGCTGATATGAGATAGCGGAGTGAAGTTTGATCAGCCGCATCACCCAAGGGGCGTAGAACTTCAAACCAAACAGATCAGAGCCAAATGCAGCAAGTTGGCGAATGAAGAAATCCTGTGTATTGAAGCATTTTCCATGAAGAATGTAGAAGACCAAAGTCTTCATTGCACCTTCTAGCTTGGCATGGGGAGAATGTCCTTTGATTGGCCAGAGAGTTCGCCTTATGATGTGATAAATGGTTCTTGGCAGATACTCAAGGTCTTCAACGAAGAACTCCATGGGATAAGCAACATCTTGGGGCAATGGCTTCATCATGCTGAGCATTTGACTCATATTAGGTTTAGTCTTCTGAAAGATGCTCTCAATAGCTTCACTATGAAGCTGACAGCCATGCTCGTAGAGATCGCCAGGAGTGGGCAAACCAGTGAGCTCAATGATGTCAAAGGCTTTGGCTTCATGATGAATGTTTCCTGTCATCCACTCCAGGACCCAAGTCTTCGGATCTCTGCTATACCCGCGGATGTGAAGTGTGGCATAGAATTGGAGCAGCAACTCTTCATTCCAATGCTCTTGGTCAGTGACGAACGGCAGCAGTCCAACCTCTTTGAAGCAATCCAGAGCTTCTTCCAGACAGGGCAGACCAGCTATTGCTTCAATGTCAAGGCGCTTGTGTGGGAAGATGCGACCTTGGTTGTAAAGAACGCATGAGTAATAGCTTCGCTGCGGATAACTCCAGAACCGACCAGATGATATTCTTTCCCTAGAGTAGGGGTTCCTGGAGCTGTTAAAGAATGTGTTGTCTTCTCTAAAGTCATTGATATTGAGGGAGCCAGGTGCTGATGCCGGACCTAGGAACCTTGGAAATCTTGGGATTGGCTTGTGTACCTGAGGCTTGTGCTCAACATGATAGTCGAACTGGGGACCGACAGCAGACTCAGGAACAGAAGCGGCGGGATCAGTGGCTTCGCTGACTTCTGGTGCTTTTGTTGGTGAGGGCTCCACATTAGCTTCAGCCATGACAGCGTCAGTGGCTTCAGTGGTGTTGGTGGTGGCAGCCTCAAGATGTTCAACCTTCACTTGATGAGTAGGAGGGTCGGTCACGATCACGTTCTCCTCGAGAACCGCTTCTTGGTGGGATAGGGGAGTGGCAACTTGTGGGACTTCTTCTTCCGCGGCTGATGCAGCCGGATTGTCTTCAGCAGAGACTTGAGGCCTTGGACCTTTGCGAAGCCTGCGCAATGCGGTTGACACCTATGGAGTTGCTGTTGGATGGGCCTCAAAGTCTTCATTCTCTTGTGGGCGATCCGCCCATGAAGCATCCTGTGCAATTGGCGTTAGTGGACGACCAATGCTGATGAGTTTGCTGTGCGTTAGCACAGGCAATGATACCTGTTGGTGTTCTAGCTGAGGAAGGGCTGCATCATCTTCAACATGGTCATGGTGACCAATGTCTTCAGCAGCGATGGGATCAGCTGCTGGAAAGTCTTCAGCTTCATGAGCCTCTGTGAAAGCAGGCTCATGGACAGTCAATTGATGTTCTTGTGGATCAGCGTTGGGGTGAACCATGGAAATGGGTTCAACAATCAAGGGCTCTATGGGAGCAGCCAGTTCCTGCTTGGTCTTTCTTTTCTTCTTGGCGGGGGTAGTAGCAGAGGCTTCATGATGTTTTCTCTTCCTTGCTTCAGCCTCAGCAGTCCTGGTCTTCTTCAGTTCTGAAGCGGTTGACCTGGCCTTTGGCTTCGGGCCAGTCATGCTAGTTGGGAAGACAAGGGGATTTGCCTCCTGCCATGGTGCTTCAGGTTCAGCCATAGCGGGCTTCTTCTGCTTCTTGGCAGCCATCCTGGGGTCGATGCCAGGACGCCCAAGGGCCTTGCGCTTCCCAGCCTCATTGTAGGCTTGCACACACCTATCAGCTAGGACCTTCATGCACTCTGCACATTTCTTTAGAAAGGCTTCCTTGAGCTCGTGCAGCATAATCTTGAAATTCTTCACGTCTTGCACGCTGAGCTTGGCCATATGCTTCTTGAACTGAGATTTCTCAAAGTCAATCTTCTGCTTCAGTTCAACAATGCGCTGGGCGATAGCTAACTCTGAAGCAATGGCGCCATGGAAGGCCACACTGAGGCCAATGGGTAGTTGGAGATCATCGAAGCTGATGTTTGGCGTGTCAAACCATTCATCAATGAAGTTGTGAATGATTGTTACATCAAAGAGAGGCAGATCATTGAAGATTTCTGCTTCTTCTTTGCTCTTGATGAGTTGCTCAAGAGCGTCATCTGCAAGATCTTCATCACTTGACAGATCAATGGCATCATTGCGCAGAATGGCAGCAGCTGTTAGCTCTTGGCCAGTGTGTGGCAGAGGCATCTTGACCTTCTGGTGCTTGGAGATGCGTGATAAATCTTCAGACTGCACACTGTCTTTAGGAGGTGCAGTTGCCAGTGGCTTCGCCCGTGAGATTTTTGGTGAAGGGGCAGGCTTTGAAGCTTTAGGCTTCTTCAACTTCTTTGGCTTCGGCACTGCAGGCTCTTCATCTGATTTAGCATCAGCTGCAGGCTCATTCACTACAGTCCCTTGAACCAAGATATGGGTGATGAGACCTTCAAGGTTGTAGAAAGGACCGACGACATTGGGTTCTGCATCATGTGTGCCATCAGCCCTTGGAGCAGAAGGACCAGGGTTGAAGTCTAGTCCCAATGTCTTCTTGTTTTGCTTCGCTGAGTTCTGGGCAAACTGAAAGTTGCGCTTGATGAAGCTATGTACCTAGGATAGGGGCATGGACCTGTCCTAAGTACCCTACCCAAGGACATCCCTAGAAGAAGTCACCTTTCAATCGACTTGGAGGTATCCCACTCGACAGCAAGACACTCGACCACGAAGCAATCACTCGACCAAATTCCAACCACTCGACTGCAGGAGATCTAAAGTCACCCTGCACGCAAACGGTCGGTCATTAAGTAGCTTTTCTGGTCATCATAGCACTTTATTAGGGGCGTTACTAGTAACCCCCAATCTTAATGTACTTTAATCCTTGCATTACTGAGGGCTGGAGGGGCCTGGCGAACTCTATATAAGACACCCCCTCCTCAGTATCAAGGGGGGCACCCCTGTTATTCATACACACATAATTCAGTCGACCGCCTCCGGGCACCATGACGTAGGGCTGTTACTTCCTCCGAGAAGGGCCTGAACTCGTAATCCTCGTGTGCTTACAACTCCTCCATAGCTAAGATCTAGCCTCTCCATACGTACCCCCCTACATCACTGTCAGAGTTAGAACCACGACAGTTGGCGCCCACCGTGGGGCGAGGAGTCTTAGCGCCTAGTTTGAGAAGTTGCGATTTTTTCCGATCTCCTTGATCATGGTTTCGGGCGGAGCTTTGGTGGAGGGCCGCGAGATCCATCTCGACGCGTTCACGTTCATCGCCGACGACTCCGCTTGGCTTCAGGAGGCTCCACTCGACGTTGACGCGCTCCCCGTCCGCGGGGCGACGCACTTTCGCGCATGCGTCCATGGTGTCCTCCTGCGGCAGCCGTCGACCCAGTATCGGTCGGCTCCCGTGGCATCTCCCCGCCCTGTTTCTCATCGGCGCAAGCGCTCCGGTCGGTCGAGGCTTCAAAGGTGGGTGAGGCATGCGGTGGCCCGCCAGTCGGCCACCCCACAAGTCGCGGCAATCGAGCCCGACGAATTCCTCTACGGCCTGTTCGACTGGCTCCACAGAGACCGCATTTGAATGCGACAGCAGTGACCCAGCTGCAGAGGTTCTGGTGATCGATGGGCCACACAGTCCTCCCGGTTTCCCCCGCGCTGACGGAGGCGCGGATGGGGGCGACCCGTCGCGTCCTCACGAGGAGTATCTCCCTGAGCCTCTCACGTCGTTGCAGCGGGAGGAGCTTCGCCGCCGGAACATGGATGCACTCCACACTCCTATCATTGGAGAAACCCCCGAGGCCCGAGCCTTGGAGGACGCGTGCTTGGCTAACTTGGCCGAGCGCACTCGACTGGAGAATCTCCAGCGAATACTTGACGAGCGAGCGCGTCAACGGGCTCCAGAATCCAGTCAATGTCAACTCTTTCTGCCCCCGCAGGTATATCGTACTCCGATTTAGAATTTGGCGGCTGTGGCCCGTATAGCAGAGTCGATTCAGCCCTCCCAGTCAGAGGCTGGCAGAGGCTTGTTGCAAATCAGAGCATTGCTCCGGGCAGCGGGAGACCAGAATTCCGCTGTTTCTCAGTCGCGGAACAGGATCCACAGTCGATCCGTTGCAGCGGATACAGTCTAGTCGGCTCACAGCCCAAGATCGCCTCCGAGGCGTGAGGGACGTGGAGACAGGCGTGATCAGTACAGAAGGAATGAGCAGTATGATCACCGATTCGATCGTGATGATCGACGTTGAGTGCCAACCCCTCCCCAAGGAGTGGATCATATGTGCCTCGACAGTAGGTTGACAGACGCCCTCATAGTGTTGGGCGGAGAATTCCAGTCGACCCCAGGGAACCAGGCTTTGATGCGAGATCCATTCTCGTTCAAGGTTTGGTCGACAGGAATAGAGCTCAGCGAGAATGCCACGATAGAGATGCGCCTACCTTTAGCAAAGTACATGTTTTAGGGCCGGAGTGTTTCAGTCGAGCCATCAGAGCCGCTGTAATTCCTCCCAACTTCAGGTTGGCGACTGGAGTTAGTAAGTTCACCGGTGAGTCCAAGCCCGATACTTGGCTCGAAGATTACCGAGTGGCTGTCCAGATTGGCGGTGGGAACGATGAGGTAGCCATGAAGCACCTGCCTCTCATGTTAGAAGGCTCGGCCAAAGCGTAGCTGAATCAGTTAGCACCCAGCAGCATTTACACTTGGGAGGATCTCTCCCGAGTGTTTGCACCACATTTGAAGGAACATGCAAGCGACCTGCAGGCCTTACGGAATTGCGGTCTTGCATGCAGAAACCAAATGAAACTCTGAGGGATTACATCCAGAGGTGGATCACATTGCATCACACAGTTGAAAATGTACCAGATCATCAAGCAGTTTGTGCCTTTAAAGAAGGCGTTAAGTATAGAGAATTGAATATGAAGTTCGGTCGAACCGGAGAGATGTCTCTGAATCGGATGATGGAGATTGCCACCAAATACGCTAATGGTGAAGATGAGGATCGACTCCGGAGTGGCAAGCATAAAGCAGTCGCCCAGGAAACCAGAGGAAATTCCAGTCGGAAACAGAAGCGGAAGCCGAGCCAGCCGCTCCTGGGGAGGCCCTGGCCGTAACCCAGGGAAAATTTAAGGGAAAACCCAAAGGACCTTGGAACCCCAAGAAAGTTAAAGACCAAGATGGAAATGATGTTTTGGATCTACCGTGTCACATCCATACCAAGAAAGATGAGGAGGGTAAACTCATTTACCCAATGCATACCACTCGACAGTGTCGGCTTCTGATCCAGCAGTTTCAGGGCAAGCAGTCCAAAGTTGAGGACAAGGAAGATAGTGATGATGGGTACCCCCAGGTCAATTCCACCCTGATGATTTTTGCTGATGTTGAGAGCAAAAGTCGACTGAAGGTTATTAACCGTGAGGTAAATATGGTTGCTCCGGCAACACCCAATTATCTGAAGTGGTCCCAGACTGCCATCACATTCGACCAGTCTGATCACCCTACGCACATTGCCACCCCTGGGAGGCAAGCTCTGGTGGTCGACCCAGTTGTCGAAGTCACTCGACTGACCAAAGTCCCGACGGATGGAGGTAGCGGTTTGAACATACTGTATGCAGAAACATTGAAAGGGATGGGCATTCCGATGTCCAGGCTCAGCACCAGTAACATGAGTTTCCATGGAGTTATTCCTGGGAAGAAAGCCGAGTCACTCGGCCAAATTGCTCTTGATGTGGTTTTCAGTGATTCCAAGAATTACCGCAAGGAAAAGTTGACATTCGAAGTTGTGGATTTCCAAAGTGCTTATCACGCTATTTTGGGCAGGCCAGCTTATGCACGCTTCATGGCTCGACCATGTTATGTGTATCTCAAATTGAAGATGCCTGGTCCCAAAGGTGTGATCACTGTTACAGGCAATTGGAAGAAAGCAGAAGAGTGTTTTCAGAAAGGCTCAAAGATTGCTGACGCTCAGATGGCGGTGGTCGAGCTGCAAGAGTACCAGAAGACTGCAGATCCGAGTGAGTTGCTACGAGCTAAGAAGCCTGCTTCAGAATCAGCTTTTCAGTCATCCGGTGAAATGAAGGCAGTTCACATTCACCCGACCGATCCAAACGCTGCTCCGACTCACATCTCAACAACGGTCGACTCCAAATAGGAAGAAGCGCTCATCCAGTTCCTCTATGAGAACTGGGACATCTTCGCATGGAAGCCTGCTGACATGCCTGGAGTTCCCAGGGGGCTGGCTGAGCACCGTCTACGAGTCGACCCAAAATTTAAACCTGTGAAAGAACATCTTCGACGGTCCGCCGTCCAAAAGAGGAAGGCCATTGGCGAGGAGGTGGCTCGGCTCTTAGCGGCGGAGTTCATCCGAGAAATTTACCACTCCGAGGGGCTCGCCAATGTTGTCATGGTCCCCAAGAAGGACAAGTCACTTCGCATGTGCATTGATTTCAAGCATATCAATCAGGCCTGCCCGAAAGATCATTTTCCTCTCCCCCGCATCGACCAGATAGTCGACTCGACTACGGGGTGTGAGCGTTTGTCTTTCCTAGACGCCTATTCCGGGTACCATCAGATCCGTCTGTACGGGCCCGACGAGATCAAAACAACTTTCATCACTCCATTCAGGTGCTTCTGTTATGTCACCATGCCGTTCAGCCTCAAGAATGCCGGAGCCACGTTCATGAGGATGATTCAGAAGTGTTTGCTCACTCAAATCAGTCGGAATGTGGAGGCATACATGGATGATATTGTGGTCAAGTCACAGAAGGGTTCCGACCTGCTGACTGACCTTGCTGAAACCTTTGCCAACCTCAGGAGGTATGATATCAAGCTCAATCCATCAAAGTGCACGTTCGGAGTTCCAGGTGGGAAGTTACTCGGTTTTCTCGTTTCCGAACGGGGAATCGACGCCAATCCTGAAAAAATTGGTACTATACTCCGGATGAAACATCCTGTGCGTGTGCATGACATCCAGAAGCTTACAGGATGCTTAGCCGCTTTAAGTCGATTCATCTCTCGCCTCGGTGAAAAGACATTGCCTCTTTACCGACTGATGAAGAAGTCCGACAAGTTTGAGTGGACTCCAGAAGCTGATGCAGCGTTTATAGAGCTCAAAGCTCTGCTCTCCACCCAGTCGGTGCTTGCTGCCCCAATCAGCAAGGAGCCTTTGCTGATTTACATTGCAGCCACAGGACAAGTTGTTAGTACAGTACTTACGGTCGAGCGGGAAGAAGAAGGAAAGGCCTTCAAAGTTCAGTGCCCAGTATATTATGTTTCTGAAGTTTTGACTCCTTCAAAGCAAAGATATCCTCATTACCAGAAGCTTGTATATGGGATTTATATGACCACGAAGAAGGTTGCACATTACTTCTCTGATCATTCCATTACAGTCATCGGCGACGCTCCACTATTAGAGATTTTGCACAACAGAGATGCAACTGGTCGAGTGGCCAAATGGGCGATTGAACTTCTTCCCCTAGATATCAAGTTTGATGCAAAGAAAGCTATCAAGTCCCAAGCAATTGCAGATTTCATCGCCGAGTGGATCGAACAGCAACTTCCGACTCAAGTTCACTCGGAGCACTGGACCATGTTCTTCGATGGATCTAAGATGCTGAATGGTTCCAGTGCTGGGGTAGTATGGGTTTCCCCCCGAGGAGATAAGCTCAGATATGTTCTCCAGATTCACTTCAATTCCTCCAATAACGAAGCAGAATATGAAGCACTTTTGTATGGGTTGCGCATGGCCATTTCACTCGGCGTCCATTGCCTCATGGTCTATGGCGACTCAGATTTGGTGGTTAATCAGGTGATGAAAGAATGGGATGTCAGAAGTCCAGCTATGACTGGTTATTGCAATGCAGTGAGAAAGTTAGAGAAGAAATTCGAGGGGTTAGAGCTTCATCACATCCCTCGACTGAAAAATCAAGCGGCTGATGATTTGGAAAAGATAGGCTCCAAGAGAGAAGCCATCCCCAGCAATGTGTTTTTGGAACACATCCACTCGCCATCAGTCCAAGAAGATCCTTTTACAGATGAAGCCCCGCAGCCAAAGAGTGCCACAAATCCGAGTGAAGTTGAAATTCCGGCAGTGGTCGACCTAATCATGGAAGTTTTGGCAATCACCCCTGACTGGACGATACCGTACATCGCGTATATCCTGAGAAAGGAACTCCCGGAGGACGAAGAAGAGGCTCGACAGATCGTCCGTCGATCCAAGGCCTTTACAGTCATAAAGGGACAGTTGTATAGAGAAAGCGCGACTGGAGTCGGTCAGAAGTGTATAACACCAGAAGAAGGTCAGATAATCCTTGATGATATCCACTCGGGGACCTGTGGTCATCATGCGTCCTCTCGGACCATTGTGCTAAAGCATACCGAGCGGGATTTTACTAACCAAGAGCGAATGAAATGGCAAAAGAGATAGTCGACAAGTGTGAAGGGTGCCAGTTCTACTCCAACATGTCGCACAAGCCTGCATCAGCCCTGAAGGCCATTCCACTCGTCTGGCCCTTCGCTGTTTGGGGACTGGACATGGTTGGCCCATTGAGAACAGGCAGGAGCGGTTTCACACATGTGCTTGTGGCAGTCGACAAGTTTACCAAATGGATTGAAGCTAAGCCTATCAAGAATCTTGATGCTTGCACTGCTATCAGTTTCGTCAGAGAGTTAACATTCAGATATGGAGTCCCGCATAGCATCATCACCGACAATGGGTCAAACTTTGATTCAGACAAGTTCAGAGCTTTTTGCGCCTCTCAAGGCACACGAGTCGACTATGCATCGGTCGCCCACCCCCAGTCGAATGGACAAGCAGAAAGGGCAAATGGTCTGATTCTCAAAGGACTAAAGCCTCGGCTGATGCGTGATCTCAAGCACGCAGCAGGCGCTTGGGTCAACGAGCTTCCATCAGTTCTGTGGGGATTGAGGACCACCCCGAATCGGTCGACTGGAAGAACTCCGTTCTTTCTGGTTTACGGAGCGGAAGCAGTCCTGCCGAGTGATCTACTTCACAATGCACCCCGAGTCGAGCTTTATACCGAAGATGAAGCAGAACAAGCCCGGCAAGACGCAGTTGACCTCCTGGAAGAAGAAAGAGAAATGGCTATGATCCGATCGACCATTTATCAGCAAGACTTGCGTCGATTCCATGCCAGAAATGTGAAGAGTTGAGCCTTCCAAGAAGGAGATTTGGTCCTCCGAGTGGATCAACAGAAACCACGCAAGCTCGCTCCTACTTGGGAAGGTCCCTTCATTGTCACCAGAGTCCTCCACAATGGAGCGTATCACCTTTACAATGTCGATCGCCAGATCAATGAGCCACGAGCTTGGAATGCAAAACTGCTCCACCCCTTTCACACTTGAATTCTCACTCAGATGAGATGTAATAAGAAAAACTTCTGTAGTCTATTTATCAAAGACAAGAGTGTTACAAATTTGCCTATAATTGTTGTTGCTTTTGTTCGCGTGTGAAATTCCCTAGTGGGTGGCTTAGCTGCGAATCCGTTTCGCCTAAGTTTGTAAAAAAAATACTACCGAGTGGTTAGCCAGACTCCCACTCGGAGGCTTAGCTGCAGCTCAGTGCTCGCCTAAGTGTTTAAAAATCCTACCGAGTGGTGAGCCAGACTCCCACTCGGAGGCTTAGCTGCAGCCCAGTGCTCGCCTAAGTGTTTAAAAATCCTACCGAGTGGTGAGCCAGACTCCCACTTGGAGGCTTAGCTGCAACCCAGTGCTCGCCTAAGTGTTTAAAAATCCTACCGAGTGGTGAGCCAGACTC